>NC_084517.1:819346-1186846 GCF_024500385.1 Phyllopteryx taeniolatus
CTCTCTCCGCTGCTCTTCTCTCTCTACACGAACGACTGCACCTCAGCGAACCCGACTGTCAAACTCCTGAAGTTTGCAGATGACACCACTGTCATCGGCCTCATCAAGGACGGTGACGAGTCTGCATATCGACAGGAAGCGGTGCGGCCGACACAACCTGGAGCTGAACACGCTCAAGACTGTAGAGATGATCGTGGACTTCAGGAGGCATCCTTCGCCACAGCTGCCCCTCACGTTGTCCAGCTGCCTTGTGTCAACCGTCGAGACCTTCAAGTTCCTGGGAATTACAATCTCCCAGGACCGGAAGTGGGCGACCAACATCAACTCCGTCCTCAAAAAGGCCCAGCAGAGGATGTACTTCCTGCGGCTTCTGAGAAAGCATGGCCTGCCACCGGAGCTGCTGAGACAGTTCTACACAGCGGTCATCGAATCAGTCCTGTGTTCTTCCATCACAGTCTGGTTTGGTGCTGCTACAAAAAAGGACAAACTCCGACTGCAACGGACAATCAAAACTGCTGAAAGGATTGTCGGTACCCCCCCTACCCACCCTTGAGGACTTGCACGCTGCCAGAACTAAGACAAGGGCGTGCAAAATCCTCTCGGACCCTCCCCACCCTGGTCACCAGCTCTTCCAGCTCCTTCTCTCAGGTAGGCGCTACCGATCAATGCAAACTAGAACTAGTAGACATTCCAACAGCTTCTTCCCTCTTGCAATCAACTTCTTGAACAGCTAACTTACAATTCCATTACAACAAGCTGGCAATTTTTTGACTTGAGTTCATTGTCACATTTCTGTATTATGTATTACTCGTGCACTCACTGTAGTTGTCTCGCCGTGCTGCACTATTTGCATATAGTGGCCACTCATGCCAGAGTAGCATCTGCTCCATTTGCACACTGATTGAGGAGTATCTGTAACATTTGCACAACCATTGTCCCAGATTATCACAGTACTCGTCACTTTAAACCGCATACACTCCTTGAAGTCTCAGTGCCCTTTGCACAATGGTCATTGCACCGGACTATTGCGATATTAGCCATTCGAACTGAGGACTCTGCATCTTTTTGCACAATTGTTGTTTGTTGTTGTTTTTTGTCAATGTCTTTATGTCTCCAAAGTGTTCTGTAAATTGACTGTCTGTTGTACTAGAGCGGCTCCAACTACCGGAGACAAATTCCTTGTGTGTTTTGGACATACTTGGCAAATAAAGATGATTCTGATTCTGATTTAGCAAAGGTTTTAAGCCGGATGCCCTTCCTGACGCAACCATGTGCATTTATCCAGGTTTGGGACTGGCCTACAGTTTGCATTGGCTTGTGCCACTCCCCCATAGGACTGCATTGTCTTTTGATAACATACAGTATTCTTGCAATACTGTATATTACAAACTCAATGGTGCAGGGGCATAGTTGCAGGGGGTTAGTGAGCACACCACCAATTTTCTGAATCTGTCGCCTCTAATCATGACGATCTCAATCTCTCTCAACATGCATACCACGACACGCACTCTTCGTTCCAGCATTTTTATTAACTTCTTCGTTTCCAAAGTCCACACTACTTTTGATCAATTGTTTTTTTCAAGATTCTGCCCCAAATGACAGGAAAACGCTGCAACAAATAATAAACCTCACTTAATTCATTCTAATATTATCGATTAAAAAGTTATTGAGGATACTGTGCATGATCGTGGCTGTTTTGAGCCTGTTATGAACCCTTTATTGATGTGCTATGATGTTATGTCATGTATTATATAAATATGTAACTATTATATTATGGAAATATTTTACATCACATTGCACTGTTTTTTGTATTTGCTTCTATTTTGCTGAGTTTTATTCTTCTGTCTCCAGCCAGATCGGCATTGCAAATGAGAATCTGTTCCGAATTGCCATACTTAATGGTTAAATCTTTCTTTTGCTCACAAAAGTTGGCTTACTCCTGAACAATTCTCTCCATCCCTCTCACATGCACACACACACTTCTGAAAAGTTGCCTACACACCTTATGGTAAGCAATTTTTTAGCCTGTCCTGTCCAGCTGGATGGTCATGCAGAATGGTCAATCTGTACGCCTTTTTATATCCTGGAACAGTTTTTCTGTGCAACAGGGATGTTTGAAATTCTCCCGCGGTGGTTGTTTGTGTTGTGCTATTTATTGGCAAAGAGAGAACAGAATAGAAATGGGAAAAAAGGATACAAAAACACAGCAGAACAATAGCTGAATAAAATAAGCTACAATAACATCACATAAGAGTGTCATTCTTACCTCAGTATAAAGAAATTTACACCCTCTGTGGAAGGGATGCAACAACTAAACAATAGGACAAGACTGCGGGGGGTACATGATAGGACAGGGCAGGACAGGATAGGGTTAGTGAGCAAGGTAGTGCTATCAGTATGTGGTGGAAGTATTTTTCAATGCTGAAACACCTGGAGGGACTTTAGAATGCAAAAGAAAGGACACCATGAGTAGTTGACGTTGACGTCATAACCATAAACACATAATTACTATAGCATGTCTCTGAGATTTATTAGTCAATAAACACCATCACATATATACACTGTGTATCGTATATGAGGGTTAACTAAAAATGTAATTAATTTGGGAAAAGATACGAAGGAAGGTAAACACCTGCGTTCACTTTCGGTTTAGCGTAATTTTAAGTTACAGCATTATAAATCAAGCTATTTTATCTCGTAAAGGGGCACCACGTCACTATTTAGATGTATAAAACTTCAGAACAAAGTGTCGACAAACCTTTTTTTCTCAGTCTCGTAATTTGAAGGCTGCTACATTAATTAGATAAGAGTTCTCGATAGCCAGAGGTCTTTTCTCGAACCCAGACACACACAACTGATTTTGTGTGAAAAAAGTGATTTTTTTTCCCCCACCTCCCACGCCCGGGAGAGCAAATACCTCTGGGGTATTTAACTCTTAACTCACACCTTCTCCGATTCTTATGTTTTTCCTCTCCCCTTACCTCGCGAGCCGGGATAGAACCGACATGGCTTCCCAGCCTAACCGTGGGCCTCTGCTAAGCGATCAGAACAGCTACTACAAAGGTACCAGGGGCCTCATGTACAAAAGGTGCGTACGCACAAAAACGTGGCGTCCGTTCTTTTTCACGGCAAAGTTCGGATGTATCAAGAGTGACATGACCGTAGAAATGTGCGGTGCCTCACGCCAACTGCATGGCTGGCGTACGCACATTTCTGCAGCTTTTGGTGCCTTGGCGACACTTGGAGGTGATGCTGGGAAACTGTTCTCATAAATCTGCACACGAGAGACACATGAATAATTAGCACTGATGAACAATTCATGCCCGGCAACATTTGATTTCAACAATGCAATTGAGGCACGGACTGAGAATTCATTTGTTAACCAGTGTATTTAATGAACCACTGATATTTGTGAGGACACCTATTAATTGATCGAGGCGATCATTTATGCTGCCTATTGCCCTCACAATCACTTTGTGACTCCAGCACATGCACTGAAAAAAAGAGTCCTTGAATTTACTTCATTTGAACATGTACATCGGTTGCACATGATTAAAATGTGTTTAAATTGACATAATTGCCCCCTGTTCTCCGAAAAAAATAATAATTGTTTGTCAGTGTGTGTCCTCCTGTGTATTAAAATAATAAATTGAGTAATAAAAAATGAGTCAAAGTTTTTGATATCCTCTTTGATATGCTGATGTGCTTCTATTTGAATTCAAAAGATTTATTACAAATACCACACATACAACATTTACGCATGAACCTTTATCTCACAGTGTAGGTTACTGTATGAACACATTTGTAATGAGTTCTAAAAATACATGGTATTAACCTTGTGGGGTGATCAGAGTGAGCCACATGTCCTCCCATCATCCCTGAGAGAGCAGTGTCAACCATGATCGCAGCGATTCTCTCCTCGAATGGGGTGAGGCCCTCCACGCCGATTCTTCCGCCTTTTTTTGGCCACACTTTGGCGGTGGGCAGCTGTCCTCCGCTTCACATCCACCTTAATGTCTGACCACTTCTTTTTTAGTTCAGCGTGTGCGCGCTATTCTGTCTCCACAGCATTGACAGCCGCACACGCGCTGTCCCATTCACTCCTCTTTCGCGTGTTGTTAACGCCGTAGGACAGCGTGCCAAAGAGGATTTTCTTGCGTGCCTCCACTTCATTGAGCAACTTCACATTCACACAAAAAATATTTTTTCTTCATTACATTGCAGAGATTGGCATCTCAGTTGCAGGGTTCATTTAAATATGATTTGCATATTCAAATGTGGGCGTGGACAGGGCGGAGTCGGCGACTCCAACGTGCGCTCATTTCCACGTTGATTGGAATGTACGAAGGAAATGTGCTTGGATTCATGAGTACGCAGAGTTTCGTACATCTGAATATTTTTGTGCGTACGACGTTTTCTGGATTTGAGCGTACGCCATGTTTTAGGAGGAAACTCACGCAAGTCTTTGTACATGAGGCCCCAGGTACGCTCCCAGCCAAGCGGGATTGCTCTGAAATTGCCAGCGACCCACAAAAAGAGGCAGGAAGAGAGACGTCCGGTTCTCCCAAGAAGGTGTGACGACCAGCCATTTTTATTCTCCCACCTCTTTTATTTATTTTTTTATTTTTCTATATCTTTTTCATCTGTAACCAAATCTGTCGGCTTCCTTCCTGAGCCACTTCAAGAGAGAGACTACCACCCATCAGCTTGAATTTACAGTCGTGAGTAAACACGGCAACTTTGCCATACTACAATATTAGTGCCTAATAATTTCAGGGAAATTACAAGCTTCAGGCAGCACGGTGGACGACTGGTTAGAGCGTCTGCCTCACAGTTCTGAGGACCGGGATTCCATCCCCGGCCCCGCCTGGGTTCAATCCCCGGCCCCGCTTAGAATTAAGGCCAAAAAGTTCTATCTTGGTCTCATCAGACCATCCATCCATCCATCCAATTTCTGAGCCGCTTCTCCTCACTAGGGTCGCGGGCGTGCTGGAGCCTATCCCAGCTATCTTCGGGCAGGAGGCGGGGTACAGCCTGAACTGGTTGACAGCCAATCGCAGGGCACATGGAAACAAAAAACCATTCACACTCACACCTACGGGCAATTTAGAGTCTCCAATTCATGCATGTTTTGGGGATGTGGGAGTAAACTGGAGTGCCCGGAGAAAACCCACGCAGGCACGGAGAGAACATGCAAACTCCACACAGGCGGGGCCGGGGATTGAACCCCGCCCCTCAGAACTGTGAGGCTGACGCTCTAACCAGTCGTCCACCGTGCCGCGTGTGTATATGTATGTATGTATATATATATATATATATATATATATATAAAAGGGAGGATCGTGCTGAAACTTGTTCTGTTGAGCTATGTCAGTAAAACTGACATTAAACTCGTATAACGTATAGCATTGTAATCACACCGTATGGCAAACTCAAAAAGTTGTTTAAAAAAGTTGTTTATTTACATTTTTTTTTCTTTACATTTAAAAACATTTCACATACACACACGCACGCACACACACACACACATATATATAGATATGTAGAAATGTAATTTATTATTCATTACAATTTACAATTCATTCATTACACTTATAACGTGTTCATTCTTATCATTAACGATCTTTGGATTAGTGTTTATAGAGAGGCATAGTGAGTGTCTATCTGAACTGCAGTATCAGGTCTCAATAACAAGCCTTCTTAAGAACAAATGGGATGAAGAAAGTATTTTCTTGATACTCCACAGAATACTTACACACATTTGAAATAATTGGTTCTTGCACTTTCTGTGATATACAGTTGTATAATATCTATCTATCTATCTATCTATCTATCTATCTATATAGTTTTACACCTTTAGAAGTTTATTTTTTCTACATAACCTTTCAAAACTAATTCTTACGATCATATTGGCCGATCAGGCTTAGTTTCCTGCTTCCATCCATCCATCCATCCATTTTCTGAGCCGCTTCTCCTCACTAGGGTCGCAGGCGTGCTGGAGCCTATTCCAGCTGTCATCGGGCAGGAGGCGGGGTACACCCTGAACTGGTTGCCAGCCAATCGCAGGGCACATAGAAACAAACAACCATTCGCACTCTCAGTCATGCCTACGGGCAATTTAGAGTCTCCAATTAATGCATGTTTTTGGGATGTGGGAGGAAACCGGAGTCTCCGGAGAAAACCCACGCAGGCACGGGGAGAACATGCAAACTCCACACAGGCGGGGACAGGGATTGAACCCGGGTCCTCAGAACAGTGAGGCTGACGCGCTAACCAGTCGTCCACCGTGCCGCCGACATTTCAATTATTCATTTTCAGTGTCGCTTATCCTCACTCGGGTGACGGGCGTGCTGGGGCATATCCCAGCTATCTTCGGGCGAGAGGCGCGGTACACCCTGAACTGGTCACCAATCGCAGGGCAGTCACATTCACACCCACAGGCAATTTAGAGTCTTCAATTAACCTATCATGCATTTTTTTTGGGATGTGGGAGGAAACCGGAGTACCTGGAGAAAGCCCACACAGATACAGGGAGAACATGCAAACTCCACACAGGTGAGGCCAGATTTTAACCCGGTTCCTCAGAACTGTGAGGCAGATGTGCTAACAAGTCGCTCACCATGCCGTCCACGTTGCATGTAATTCAATTTAAAAAATATATATATTTTCCGGACAAAGAGTAAAAACATTGCAATCTTGGATTGACAGATTAATATTTATTTGAGGTAGCCTGTAATAGAAAAGAAAGACAAGAATTTCTGAGGAAGACTGATAAAACTCAGTCATTTGGCTTATTTAAAAGTTCACACAGGTATTGTGATTCAGTTAAAGATCTTATTATTTTGATGGGTGACTTTTATTCAGTCGGCATCATTCTTTCGAGTAAGGCCATAAAAATGTGACTCTCATGAGACAAATGAAAGGCAATGAAATTACTTCCCGGACTCAGTAGGGAAATGCAATTTCCAGCCTTTTTGCAGCATTTCTGTCTCATAAATGCAAGCTTTATTCAATCCCTGAATCTAACTAACAAGTTGAATAAATCATGCATGTATATCATTCAGTGTATCCCAGTTCTTTGAATTGGGGGAAACGTTGATGCTCTGAGCTCTTTGGCTACAAAGAGACTATGATGAAGCATACTAAAAGAACAACTTGCAAAAAATAAAAAACATAAAAACAAATATCTATCATAAGAACTCCATTTGGACGCTGTCAGTAGTCAGTTGTTCTCCAAGGCATAATTTCGTCGAAATATCACCTCCGATTGAGCATTGGTGCATTTGCTGCATCTACTCGGGAGTGTGGAGAAGCGTCTGGTGAGGTGGATGCAGAGGATTGGTCCGTTTCCTCCAGTTCCTTGATGAATCCACTGCTGGTGTTAAACGAACCCGAAGAGGATGGACGCACCGGCGTGGACGTGCCTTCCTTCTCGCGCTTTTTCTGCTTCATGCGCCTGTTCTGGAACCAGATCTTCACCTGCGTCTCGTTAAGATCGAGTGTGGCGGCGACTTCCACTCGCCGTGCCCGCGTCAAATACTTGCTAAAATGGAACTCTTTTTCCAATTCTGTGAGCTGCCGTGTTGTGAAGTTGGTGCGTAGGGTGTTGTTGGCACCAGCCAGGCCGAAGTCCGACACTTTAACTGAATAGAAGAAAAACAAACTATACGTTATGCGCTGTTGACTAATTTTATGTCGACTGACAGACTGCATAAATGCTGATAGGACATAAGTGCACCGTTGCATAGAAGATATATGAGTCATTTGCGCAATTCGGAGGCCTCGTGCTGCACAAAAAATCCACAAAACATGCAGATCACCCCATTTGTTTCTTTGTTTAACTTTTTAAATGTGTTTTGTGGGTGTGTGCTTGTGTACGTATGTGGGGGCAGGGTGTACATCGAATGCGCCTGTTGTAGCCATTATGTATAAAACTGTAACCACCACATATTAATTCACTTTGTCTAATATGAAATTGAAATGTTGAGATATTGATTAACGCAGAGTATACATTTGATTTATACAATAGTGGTGCCCAAATCTAAATCATGCATATTTTAAATAAACGTCATCATTCGTTGGAAGTATTTTTTTATTTTTTTTATTCAAGTCATGCTTAACGAAATGAAAAATTTAGAGTTTCAAACATTTGTCTAAAAAGTTAACTATACATCCAACAGAAAACGTTAGGCATAGATTATTCAAACATTATGATCACATTTTCATGGCTTGAGTTTTTTTTCCGTTTGTTTCGTATTTCCTTAAAATATAAGACTTTTACCATGTTTCTTTGAGGTCCCTAACTTTGACAGTTTCAATGCCAGACGCCCATCACTAAAAAAAAAAAGTGCTTTAATTTTCGGTTGCACATGATGAAACTGTCGTAAAGTGACGGAATTTCCCCCTCTTTTCCTCGAAAATAATCAAATAATATATGCTACCTTAACACATTTTAATCATGTGCAGCCGATGTGAAATTCAAATGACTTTTTTTCAGAACACACACACACACCTGTTTTAGGTGGATTCCTCTTCACCTTCATCCAGTCAAATGTTTGTCCTCGTCCGGCTTGCTGAGTGTCCTCGTCCTCTCTCTCTCTTTCCACAGATACAGGTAGCTCTCCATATCCTCCCCCGTGTGCGAGTCCCAAGTAGCCCGCGGCGTCGGGACCCGAGCTAACCTGAGGCGGGTAATGGGAACCGACCAGGGCGCCCTGAGGCCCACAATAGGCCGCGGCTAGGGTCCCATAGCTTGGACCGACGGTGGGGGCCGAGGTACACAATGTTGACTGATGATAGTAAGTCGATGTTACTGGCTCGTCCATTAAATATTGAGGTTGGATGGTGTTGTCAGGGCATGTCGTTGTGATGTAGTCAGCGTTTGTGGTGCAGGCCTGCTCCAAATAGGCCCCGTTATTGACAATACCTCCGTTATGATAGGAAGACAATAATCCAGTTTGTGTGTCATGAAGGTGATGATAGTAGCCATTATTTGTCTGTTGATGCTCGTGATGAGGGGCTTGTTGATGATGCTGGGCTTGTCCTGTTGTCTCATTTGGTCCTCCACCGTCAGAGCTCACGTGCAAGCGTGCATCCACACTATACTGCCTTGAACCTCTCGACACACTGCTGGGAACTTGGGGAGCGGAGTGGCCCGAGTGGACTTTGTCGCTGGTCAGCTGGAAACCTTGATGCTGATCCAAAGAATGGTGAAGCAAATGCTGATGGTATCCAGATTTAGGTCTAGAATAGGATGGATTACTGAATGAATATTGCATGAATGAGTTCATATTCGATGTGTCCATGCAGACTCTATGGGACAAAGATTCGAAATAAAAATACCAAAAAAAAATCTAAAACGAAAAAAGATATTGTTTCAAAAAGACCTTGCTGTCTAAGAAAATTAATTACCCTCTTAATCAAAATCATAAAAGTGTCAAAAATAGAGAAAAGACAGCAGATACTTTCCTTCCCCAAACTGACGCTTGAGGTGCGTCGTGTGCGTGTACGTGCGTATGTATATGTTTATGCAAAAGGAAGGCCTCAATCGTTGAGGCTCGGTGACGCTGTAAAACAAAGCAACGGGATAGAAAAGAGTCGAGTCACCTCTTCGTGGTCACACAGGTTATAGTCCGTCTTCTTCAATCCTGTAATTTATTTTCGTCTCACACTCGGCTTTCATCTTTTGCGTCTCCCTTCTGTTTTTCGTGTCACTTCTTTTCTTACCGACGCCCGGATCACATGACTTGTCGTCACGTCGCCTAGGGTGACCAAAATGTCCAAAAGTTTGTTGGCCGGTGGACGAGGCAAAGGATCCAGCGTATGCGTGTGCGTGTGAGCGTGAAAGAGAGACTGGGGGAACAGGGAGGACTTTCGTGCGCGCGTTTATATTTGCGCACGCGCCTCATCCATCACTCGCAGTGACATTAGCGCGACAAAGAGACTTCAATCAAACCAACCCATCAATCTGATATCAGCACGAATCTGTCACCGCAAAGAGAAGGTGCGTGAATAAAAGAGGATCTGTGAACCGGCCTGCTGTTCTCAGGCATCCTCATTGCAAAAATGCTCTTCAAAAATAACAGAAACATTCGACCCACATGTAAAGCAAAGTGCTAGATACTGTAGTTCTACTTACTCGTCATCCCTTTACTGTACATATAGTATTTTCTGTATGCTAAATAGATATACTGTAGATCTTGACTTGTAAATACAGATCTAAACAGATAGATAGATAGATAGATAGATAGATAGATAGATAGATAGATAGATAGATAGATAGATAGATAGATAGATAGACAGACAGACAGACAGACAGACAGACAGACAGACAGACAGACACCCTTTAAGTGGAAACAAATAATTGTCAAGGATACCAATGTAGCTGCAATGGAGATGCTGCTCTAGTGAATTTAATGACTGAGTACCAGCTGTCATTAAGCTATTTTACATTTTACTAAAGCATCTTAAACAGTCGCTCAGATTGTCTTCAGGTCACTCAGCATGTAAATGAAACTCGAACTGTACTTCAAAATGTTTTCCTTTTTGTTCTTTGTAGCACTTTTTTATAACTGATTTATAACTCATAAATCTCTCCTTGATTTGATGATTGCCTCTGCTGTTTTTTTCCCTCACAACACTGGTAATCTTTCCATTGATGAAAATTCTATGAATTCTATGCAGGTGTCATAGAAGGGGATGATCACAAACCTTTGGGAATCTGTTTCATTTTAAACAATTGCATTGGGGCACTCATGATTTCCAATGAAAGGGTAAACATTTGACCATGTGTTTGCTAATTAAATGAATTTGCTGATCTGTTATTGCAATGAGATTAGGGCAGACAGCAGGCCTTCTGGTTAACCAGATACTTTTTATCCAGCAGGACAGAAATAATGGATGTCATTCTGTTTCTTCTTTTTTGTGTATTTGTGTGAAACAATAGTTGATCATTGTGCAGCTCAATCCACTTTTTATAAGCTTGCTTAGGATGGATGCATAGTATGATTTAAGTATCAGCTTAATAGTTATTTTATAAAGCGATACCATTGCAAATGTCTACCATGGGCAGCATACTCTTAATTTAAAGAGGTGTTTCCGTTTAAATAGCTTATTTTTACTGACAATTATCATTCTTTAAGCTCTGGCGAGTGGCCTGACAGCAAACAGAACACCATGTCGCCACCAGTATACAGTATATGTAAGTCATGACAAGTGGTGTGGGTGGGTAACAAGGATGGAGGTTAATGATCACAGTGAATGAAAGGATGAAGACCAAAATAAGTGTGCAGGAAGAATGCTGGAACAGACTGGTACAAGACGAAGATTAAATGACACCCACACAACTGTCTGGGTGGTGAAGTGACTACAGGGCGGAAAGAAACTGAGGTTAAAAGGTTAGGTTAATTATCTCTACCTCGATTTCTAAAAGTCCTGTAGTGATTCAAGTTAAGTTGTGTAGTTATTGCTTTGTTTATGCAAGCTTACACTCTTCACTTCACTTTCTTGTTAAAACATTTTTTTCTTGGGAGATTTATTTTAAGATACAGTAGATAGATACATAGATAGATAGATAGACAGACAGACAGACAGACAGACAGACAGACAGACAGATAGATAGATAGATAGATAGATAGATAGATAGATAGATAGACAGACAGACAGACAGACAGACAGACAGACAGATAGATAGATAGATAGATAGATAGATAGATAGATAGATAGATAGATAGATAGATAGATAGATAGATAGATAGATAGATAGATAGATAGATAGATAGATAGTTAGTTAAATGGTTAAAATCATCACCTGACACGATGGGGGAAGATAGGGTGGCCGTGTCTCTATGGTTAAAATCATCACCTGACACGATGGGGGACCTAGGTTCAAGGCCCCCGACTGGACCATCCACCAACATCTCCCGGACTCATGGCTGTGGTGTCCTTGAGCAAGACACTGATACCCCGAACACCTCCCAAGTTGCTTAAGATGCCCCCTGCTCCAGTGTGTTCCACTAAGAAGTGTGTGTGTTCACTGTGATGGGAAAAATGCAGAGAAAAAATTGTGTGTGCATGCATGTCCATCCATCCATCAATTTTCTACCGCTTATCCGAAGTCGGGTCGTGGGGGCAGTAGCTTTAGCAGGGACGCCCAGACTTCCCTCACCCTAGCCACTTCATCCAGCTCTTCCGGGGGGAATATGGCGTTCCAAGGCTAGCCGAAGGACGTAGTCTCTCCAGCGTGTCCTGGGTCGTCCACCGGGGTGGGACGTGCCCAGAACACCTCACCAGGGAGGTGTCTGGGAGGCATCCGAATCAGATGCCGAAGCAACCTCATCTGGCTCCTCTCGTACTCTGAGATCCTCCCGGATGACCGAGCTTCTCACCCTATCTCTAAGTGAGAGCTCGGACACCCTGCGGAGGAAACTCATTTCGGCCGCTTGTATCCGCGATCTTGTTCTTTCGGTGACCATAGGTGAGGGTAGGAACGTAGATCGACCGGTAAATCAAGAGCTTCGCCTTTCGGCTGAGCTCCTTCTTTACCACAACGGATCGATACAAAGTCCGCATCAATGCAGACGCTGCACCGATCCGCCTTTCGATCTCCCGTTCCATTCTTCCCTCACTCGTGAACAAGACCCCAAGATACTTGAACTCCTCCACTTGGGGCAGGATCTTATCCCCGACCTGGAGAGGCCACGCCACCCTTTTCCGACTGAGGACCATGGTTTCAGATTTGGAGGTGCTGATTCTCATCCCAGCCGCTTCACACTCAGCTGCGAACTGCTCCAGTGAGAGTTGGAGGTCACGGCTTGATGAAGCCAACAGAACCACACCATCTGCAAAAAGCAGACATGCAATACTGAGGCCACCCAACCGGAGCCCCTCTACGCCTCGGATGCGCCTTGAAATTCTGTCCATAAGTAGTAGTAGTTAGTTATGAACAGAATCGGTGACAAAGGGCAGCCTTGGCGGAGTCCAACCCTCACCGGAAACGAGTCCGACTGCTATGCGGATATGCGGACCAAACTCTGACTCCAGTCGTACAGGGACCGAACAGCCCGAATCAGGGGGTTCGGTACCCCATACTCCTGAAGCACCTACCACAGGACCCCCCCGAGGGACACAGTTGAACGCCTTCTCCAAGTCCACAAAATACATGTAGACTGGTTGGGCGAACTCCCATGCACCGTCGAGGACCCTGCCGAGGGTGTAGAGCTGGGCCACTGTTCCACGGCCAGGACAAAAACTACACTGCTCCTCCTGAATCTGAGATTCAACTTCCCGATGGACTCTCCTCTCCAGCACCCCTGAATAGACCTTACCAGGGAGGCTGAGGAGTGTGATCCCCCTGTAGTTGGAACACACCATCCGGTACCCCTTCTTAAAAAGGGGGACCACCGCCCCAGTCTGCCAATCCAGAGGCACTGTCCCCGATGTCCACACGATGTTGCAGAGGCATGTCAACCAGGACAGCCCCACAACATCCAGAGCCTTGAGGAACTCCGGGCGAATCTCATCCACCCCCGGGGCCTTGCCACCGAGGAGCTTTTTAACCACCTCGGTGACCTCAACCCCAGAGATCGGAAAGCCCACCTTGGAGAACCCAGACTCTGCTCCCTCGTGGGAAGGCGTGTCGGTGGAATTGAGGAGGTCTTCGAAGTATTCTCCCCACTGGCACACAACGTCCTGACTCGAGGTCAGTCGCGCCCCATCCCCACTATACACAGTGTTGATGGTGCACTGCTTCCCCCTCCTGAGACGCCGGATGGTGGACCAGAATTTCCTCTAAGCCATCCAGAGGTTTTTCTCCATGACCTCACCGAACTCCTCCCATGCCCAAGTTTTTGCTTCGGCGACCACCAAAGCTGCATTCCACTTGGCCAGCCGGTACCCATCAACTGCCTCAGGATTCCCACAGGCCAAAAAGGCCCGATAGGACTCCTTCTTCAGCTTGACGGCATCCCTCACCGTTGGTGTCCACCAACGGGTTCCGGGATTGCCGTCACGACAGGCACCCACCACCTTACGGCCACAGCTCTGGTCGGCTGCCTCAGCAATGGAGGCGCGGAACATGGTCCACTCGAACTTGATGTCCCCCGCCTCTCCCGGAACATGAGCAAAGTTCTGTCGGACGTGGGAGTTGAAACTCCTTCTGACAGGGCATTCTGCCAGATGTTCCCACCAGATCCTCACAATACGTTTGGGCCTGCAGCGTCGGACCGGCATCTTCCCCCACCATCGGCGCCAACTCACCACCAGGTGGTGATCAGTTGACAGCTGCGCCCCTCTCTTCACCCGAGTGTCCAAGACATACGGCCACAAGTCCGATGATACGACCACAAAGTCGATCATCGAACTGCGACCTTGGGTGTCCCGGTGCCAAGTGCACATGTGGACACCCTTATGCTTGAACATGGTGTTCGTTATGGACAATCCATGATGAGCACAGATTTTTCTGTGATTTTTCTTCTTAGAAAGATAAAATTCCATCCATCCATCCATTTTTAACACCACTTATCCTGGTTAGGGTCGCGGGGCGCTGGAGCCTATCCCAGCTGACTTCGGGCGAAAGGCAGACTATACCCTGAACTGGTCGCCAGTCAGTCGGAGGGCACATATAGACACGGACAACCGTTCGCACTCACATTCACACCGTCACTGAGTAGGAACTGAACCCACGCTCCCCGTACCAAAGTCAGGCGAGTGTAACACTACACCATCAGTGACCGAAAGATAGAATTCCAGTTTTTATTTCATGGGTTTTACATCTATGTGTTACACAGCTCCTTTTGTTCTAAGCCACCCACTTTTCAAGTGAGCAAAGGTATTGGAACAGACATTATTCAATTAACTTAAAGTAAATAACATTTAATATTTGGTGGCATGACCCTTACTTGCAATAACTGCATCAAGCCTCCAACCCATTGACTTCACCAGACTGTTGCATTCTTTGTTTGAAATGCATTTCCAGGCCTTCACTGCACTCTTTTTCAGTTTTTGTTTGTATCTGGGGGGTTTTCCCTTCAGTCTCCTCTTCAGGAGGTAAAATGCATGCGCTATTGGATTAAAGTCTGGCGATAGAATCGGCCAGTCTAAGACCTTTCACTTTTTCCCCCTGATGAAGTCCTTTGTTGTGTTGGCAGTGTGTTTTGGGTTATTGTCTTGTTGCATGATGAAGCTTCTCCAGATTAGTTTGGATGCATTTGTCTGTAAATTGCCATGCAAGCCATGCAAGGTCGAGAAGTTCCGACGAGATATAGTCAGACTCGCCTCCACACACAGCTTGGGCTCTGATACCAGTCCTATAGAAAGGGGTTGGACTCTCTTCCACTCGGGATTTGCCCACGTTGAGAGGCGCCGAGCAGGTGTGGGTATACTTATTGCCCCCCGGCTCGTCGCCTGTACGTTGGGTTTCACCCCGGTGGACGAGAGGGTAGCCTCCCTCCGCCTTTGGGTGGGGGGACGGGTCCTGACTGTTGTTTGGGGGGGGTGCTGGAGAACGCTCCCGCTGGAGACTCCATCGTTCTGTTGGGGGACTTCAATGCTCACGTGGGCAATGACAGTGAGACCTGGAAGGGCGTGATTGGGAGGAACGGCCCCCCCGATCAGAACCTGAGCGGTGTTCTGTTATTGGACTTCTGTGCTCGTCACGGATTGTCCATAACGAACACCATGTTCAAGCATAAGGGTGTCTACACGTGCACTTGGCACCAGGACACCCTAGGTCGCAGTTCGATGATCGACTTTGTGGTCGTGTCATCGGACTTGCGGTCGCATGTCTTGGACACTCGGGTGAAGAGAGGGGCGGAGCTGTCAACTGATCACCACCTGGTGGTGAGTTGGCTCCGATGGTGGGGGAAGATGCCGGTCCAACGTGGCAGGCCCAAACGTATTGTGAGGGTCTGCTGGGAACGTCTGGCAGAATCCCCTGTCAGAAGGAGTTTCAACTCCCACCTCCGACAGAACTCTCCGCGCCTCCATTGCTGAGGTGGCCGACCGGAGCTGTGGCCGTAAGGTGGTGGGTGCCTGTCATGGCAGCAATCCCCGAACCCGTTGGTGGACACCAACGGTGAGGGATGCCGTCAAGCTGAAGAAGGAGTCCTATTGGGCTTTTTTGGCCTGTGAGACTCCTGAGGCAGCTGATGGGTACTGGCTGGCCAAGCGGAATGCAGCTCTGGTGGTCGCTGAAGCAAAAACTCAGGTATAGGAGGAGTTCGGTGAGGCCATGGAGAAAGACTTCCGGACGGCTTCGAGGAAATTCTGGTCCACCATCCGACGTCTCAGGAGAGGAAAGCAGTGCACCACCAACACTCTGTATAGTGGGGACTTCGACTCGGGACGTTGTGAGTCGGTGGGGAGAATACTTCGAAGACCTCCTCAATTCCACCGACACGCCTTCCCATGTGGAAGCAGAGTGTGGGTTCTCTGAGGCGGGCTCTCCTATCTCTGGGTTTGAGGTCACCGAGGTAGTTAAAAAGCTCCTTGGTGGCAGGGCCCCGGGGGTGGATGAGATTTGCCCGGAGTTCCTAAAGGCTCTGGATGTTGTGGGGCTGTCCTGGTTGACACGCCTCTGCAACATCGCGTGGACATCGGGGACAGTGCCTCTGGATTGGCAGACTGGGGTGGTGGTCCCCCTTTTTAAGAAGGGGGACCGGCGGGTGTGTTCCAACTACAGGGGGATCACACTCCTCAGCCTCCCTGGTAAGGTCTATTCAGGTGTGCTGGAGATGAGGGTCCGTCGGGAAGTCGAATCTCAGATTCAGGAGGAGCAGTGTGGTTTTCACCCTGGCCGTGGAACAGTGGACCAGCTCTACACCCTCGGCAGGGTCCTCGAGGGTGCATGGGAGTTCGCCCAACCAGTCTACATGTGTTTTGTGGACTTGGAGAAGGCGTTCGACCGTGTCCCTCGGGGAGTCCTGTGGAGGGTGCTTCGGGAGTATGGGGTACCGAACCCCCTGATACGGGCTGTTCGGTCCCTGTACAACCGGAGTCAGAGTTTGGTCCGCATATCCGGCAGTAAGTCGGACTCGTTCCCGGTGAGGGTTGGACTCCGCCAAGGCTGCCCTTTGTCGTCGATTCTGTTCATAACTAACTACTACTACTTATGGACAGAATTTCAAGGCGCAGCCGAGGTGTAGAGGGGCTCCGGTTTGGTGGCCTCAGTATTGCATGTCTGCTTTTGGCAGATGGTGTGGTTCTGTTGGCTTCATCAAGCCGTGACCTCCAACTCTCACTGGAGCAGTTCGCAGCTGAGTGTGAAGCGGCTGGGATGAGAATCAGCACCTCCCAATCTGAAACCATGGTCCTCAGTCGGAAAAGGGTGGCATGCCCTCTCCAGGTCAGGGATAAGATCCTGCCCCAAGTGGAGGAGTTCAAGTATCTTGGGGTCTTGTTCACGAGTGAGGGAAGAATGGAACGAGAGATCGACAGGCAGATCGGTGCAGCGTCTGCAGATCGCAGCCGAGTGTGAAGCGGCTGGGATGAGAATCAGCACCTCCAAATCTGAGACCATGGTCCTCAGTCGGAAAAGGGTTGCATGCCCTCTCCAGGTCGGGGATGAGATCCTGCCCCAAGTGGAGGAGTTCAAGTATCTTGGGGTCTTGTTCACGAGTGAGGGAAGAATGGAACGGGAGATCGACAGGCGGATCGGTGCAGCGTCTGCAGTGATGCGGACTTTGTATCGGTCCGTTGTGGTAAAGGAGCTATGCCGAAAGGCGAAGATCTCAATTTACCGGTCGATCTTTGTTCCTACCCTCACCTATGGTCATGAGCTGTGGGTCGTGACCGAAAGAACAAGATCCCGGATACAAGCGGCCGAAATGAGTTTCCTCCGCAGGGTGTCTGGGCTCTCCCTTCGAGATAGGGTGAGAAGCTTGGTCATCCGGGAGGATCTCAGAGTAGAGCCGCTGCTACTTCACATCGAGAGAAGCCAGATGAGGTGGCTGGGGCATCTGATTCGGATGCCTCCCGGACGCCTCCCTGGTGAGGTGTTCCAGGCACGTCCCACCGGGAGGAGACCCCGGGGACAACCCAGGACACGCTGGAGAGACTACGTCCTTCGGCTGGCCTGGGAACGCTTCGAGATCCCCCCGGAAGAACTGGATGAAGTGGCTGGGGAGAGGGAAGTCTGGGCGTCCCTGCTAAAGCTACTGCCCCCGTGACCCGATCCGGATAAGCGGTAGAAAATGGATGGATGGATGGATGGACGGTTTGAAATAAGGAAAATTCCATCCCTGTGAAACAAAATGAAATCCATCCATCCATTATCCTCACAAGGGTCGCGGGAGTGCTGGAGCCTATCCAGCCTATAATCGGGCAGGAGGCGGGGTACACCCTGAACTGGTTGCCAGCCAATCGCAGGGCACATACAGACAAACAACCATCCGCACTCACATTCACACCTACACCTGTTTATTCCGATTGAGGTGTTTATATGGATCGTTTTCATCAGGGGAAATTGTGTAGTCCGTTCTGAGTGTTTCCTGGCTGCCTAACAACAGGCATTATCGTGTGGCGTGAACGTAAGAGCCGCAGGAAACTGATCAAAGAGCCGCATGCGGCTCCTGAGCCGCAGGTTGGCCTGCCCTATACGTTTACTTGCTTTGCTCGTCTCTGCTGTTGGGTCCTAACCATAACATATATATACAGTGGGTACGGAAAGTATTCAGACCCCCTTAAATTTTTCACTCTTTGTTATATTGCAGCCATTTGCTAAAATCATTTAAATATTTTTTTTCCTCATTAATGTACACACAGCACCCCATATTGACAGAAAAAACCACAACTGTTGAAATTTTTGCAGATTTATTAAAAAAGAAAAAAATGAAATATCACACAGCCATAAGTATTCAGACCTTTTGCTCAGTATTTAGTAGAAGCACACTTTTGAGCAAATACAGCCGCCTTTTTGGGAATGATGCAACAAGTTTTTTCACACCTGGATTTGGGGATCCTCTGCCATTCCTCCTTCCAGATCCTCTGTCGAGTTCTGTCAGGTTGGATGGTGAACGTTGGTGTTCAGCCATTTTCAGGTCTTTCCAGAGATGCTCAATTGGGTTTAAGTCAGGGGTCTGGCTGGGCCATTCAAGAAGTTACTGTGTTGTTCTGAAGCCACTCCTTCGTTATTTTAGCTGTGTGCTTTAGGTCATTGTCTTGTTGGAAGGTGAACCTTCGGCCCAGTCTGAGGTCCTGACCACTCTGTAGAAGGTTTTTGTCCAGAATATCCCTGTACTTGGCCGCATTCATCTTTCCTTCGATTGCAACCAGTGGTCCTGCCCCTGCAGCTGAAAAACACCCCTACAGCATGATGCCGCCACCACCATGCTTCACTATTGTGACTGTATTGGACGAGGTGATGACCAGTGCCTGGTTTTCTCCACACATACCGCTTAAGAATAAGGCCAAAAAGTTCTATCTTGGTCTCATCAGAGCAGAGAATCTTATTTCTCACTATCTTGGAGTCCTTCAGGTGTTTTTTCTAGCTAACTCCATGTAGGCTTTCATGTGTCTTGCACTGAGGAGAGGCTTCCGTCGGGCCACTCTGCCATAAACCCCTGACTGGTGGAGGGCTCCAGTGATGGTTGACTTTCTAGAACTTTCTCCCATCTCCCGACTGCATCTCTAGAGCTCAGCTACAGTGATCTTTGGGATCTTCTTTACCTCTCTCACCAAGGCTCTTCTCCCCCGATTGCTCAGTTTGGCCAGACGGCCAGCTCTAGGAAGGGTTCTGGTCGTCCCAAACGTCTTCCATTTAAGGATTATAGAGGTCACTGTGCTCTTAGGAACCTTAACTTCAGCAGAAATTCTTTTGTAACCTTGGCCAGATCTGTGCCTTGGCACAATTCTGTCTCTGAGCTCTTCAGGCAGTTCCTTTGACCTCATGATTCTCATTTACTCAGACATGCACTGTCAGCTGTAAGGTCTTATATAGACAGGTGTGTTGCTTTCCTAATCAAGTCCAATCACTATAATCAAACATGACTGGACTCCAATGAAGGTGTACAACCTTCTCAAGGATGATCAGAAGAAATGGACAGCACCCGAGTAAAATATATGAGTGTCACAGAAAAGGGTCCGATTACTTATGGCTGTGCGATATTTCACTTTTTTTTTTAATAAATCTGCAAAAATTTCAACTATTCATTTTTTTCTGTCAATATGGGGTGCTGCGTGTAAATTAATGAGGGAAAATAATAAACTTAAATTATTTTAGCAAATGGCTGCAATACAACAAAGAGTGAAAAATTTAAGGGGGTCTGAATACTTTCCGTACCCACTATATATCGATAAAATATGACCCACCACCAGAAAAGACAAACTAGCACATGACTAAAGGAAACACAGACAATATATTGCAACACACACAAGGTAATGGGGAACAGATGGAAACAATCATTGCAGGGAAGACAATAAGAATGGCAAGAAACATGTGGTATGTGCACGTTCCTGGAAACGAGAGTTGAGACAATTACAAAATAAAACGGGAAGTGAACACAAAACAGACAATATAATCAACCAGATGGATGGATGGATGGATGGATGGATGGATGGATGGATGGATGGATGGATGGATAGATAGACATTCATCAACCTTCTTTTTGGTATTCCTCTAGTTCTCTTGCCTGGCAGCTCCATCCTTATCATCCTTTTACCAATATATTCACTATCTCTCCTCTGGATGTGTCCAAACCATCGAAGTCTGCTCTCTTTACATTTGTCTCCAAAACATCTAACCTTGGCCGTCCCTCTGATGAGCTCATTTCTAATCATATCCAACCTGGTCAATCTTTCTACCTTCGTCATTGCCGCTTCCTGGTCCACCACACTTGCCTCTACTACTCTTCCTTCTCTCTCATTTTCCTCATTCATCAACTCCTCAAAGTATTTTTTTCCATCTATCCAGCACACTACTTGCACCAGTCAACACATTTCCGTCTCTATCCTTAATCACCCTAACCTGCTGCACATCCTTCCCATCTCTATCCCTCTGTCTGGCCAATCTGTATAGACCTTTTTCTACTTCTTTAGTGTCCAACCTGGCATAGATGTCATCATATGCCTCTTGTTTGGCCTTTGCCACCTCTACCTTTCCCCTACATTGCATCTCAATGTATTCCTTTCTCCTCTGCTCAGTGTCCCACTTCTTAGCTGACCTCTTACCTTGTATGATTTCATGTACTTTGAGGTTCAACCACCAAGTCGCCTTCCCCCATTTCCTACCACAAGATACACCAAGTACTCTCGTGCCTGTCTCTCTGATCACCTTGGCTGTAGAGGTCCAGTCTTCTCGAAGCTGTCCACAGAGGGCCTGTCTCACCTCTTCTCGAAAAGCCGCCTAACGCTCTTCCTTTCTCGGCTTGCACCACATGGTTCTCTGCTCTGCCTTTGTCTTCTTAATCTACCCCCCCACCACCAGAGTCATCTTACACACCACCATCCTATTCTGTGTAGCCACACTCACCCCTACCACTACCTTACAGTCAGTAACCTCCTTCAGATGATGTCATCTACACAAGATGTAATCCTCCTGCGTGCTTCTACCTCTGCTCTTGTAGGTCATCCTATATTCCTGCCTCTTCAGGACGAAAGTGTTCACTTCAGCCATTTCCATCCTTTTTGCAAAGTCTGTCCCTCCAAGTTCCTTTCCTGGATGACAAACTTACCCATCACTTCTTCATCACCCCTGTTTCCTTCACCAACATGTCCATTCCAATCTGCACCAATCACGACTCTCTCTCTGAGGATGCTCAGAACTACTCCGTCTAGCTCCTTCCAGAATTTCTCTTTCAGCTCTAGGTCACATCCTATCTGTGGGGCATAGCCACTAATCACATTATACATAACACCCTCAATTTCATGTTTCAGCCTCATCACTCGATCTGATACTCTTTTCACCTCTAAGACATTCGTAGCTAAGTCTTCCTTTAAAATAACCCCTACTCCATTTCTCTACTCATCTACACCATGGTAAAATAATTTAAACCTTGCCCCTAAACTTCTACCTTTACTGCCTTTCCACCTGGTCTCCTGGACACACAATATATCAACCTTTCTCCTAATCATCATGTCAACCAACTCCCGAGATTTTCCTGTCATAGTCCCAACATTCAAGGTCCCCAAATTCAGTTCTAGGCTCTGTGTTTTCCTCTTCTCTTTCTGCCTAAGAACCCGCTTTGCACCTCTCCTTCGTCTTCGACCCACATTAGCTGAATTTCCACCAGCACCTCTCCTTCGTCTTCGACCCACATTAGCTGAATTTCCACCAGCGCTTTGCAGGTTAATGCTGGCCACGGATAGCTTATATATATATATATATATATATATATATATATATATATATATATATATATATATATACAGTGGGGCAAAAAAGTATTCAGCCACCAATTGTGCAAGTTTTCCCACTTAAAAAGATGAAAGTGGCCTGTAATTTATCTCACCTATGAGAGACAAAATGAGAAAAAAAATCCAGAAAATCACATTGTCTGATTTATAAAGAATTTATTCGCAAATTATGGTGGAAAATAAGTATTTGGTCAATAACAAAAGTTAATCTCAATACTTTGTTATTGTTGGATCTATCTGACCCAACACCTATAAAAAATAGACACAAAAGGAATGAAGACGCTGGTTTCTTTTTCTCGTGAGGAGGGCGTATGGGAGATTGTTCAGATTACAGCCTCTCATCACGCTCTAAACAATCTCTCCCGTCGCTCCTGCATTTATTTGAAATAGGGAGGTTTTACAAGACATAACGTACTAAGCTACAAGACACAACACACTAAGGGGAGGGTTTCAAGGTGAAGACATGGGACCAACACCTGCCACGTCCCCGGCCACGTCCTTGGTCAAGGCGCCCTTCTATCGGATGATTCCTGCTGAGTCATCTTCTTGAAGGCGAGACATCTTCCTTTCTCAAAATCGTCCATAATAATAATGCAAGCTAAGCAAATAAATGATAACTTCTACAATATATTTAAAATTTCCCTCCTGTTTATCATGTATTTGCACAAATTCTCATATCATTTTACAGTCACTTCATTTCAATTTTTAACTGTAGAATCATTTTTTATGAAACAAATACATTTACACTCAGAGTAAACTTGTCATACATGAATGTTGTAGTTTAAACATCGTCATCACCTGGATCAGGAAACAAATCAGATAAAACAACATCATCATCATCATCATCATCAACCTCCAATAAAGGATACATCTGCTCCATACGTTATCCATGGGGGTTAATTGCTGTGGTGATTAATCTACTGATTAATGCCCGAATGTATGGGATACAACAACATCCACACAATGTCAGAATGGCTGCAAAAACAGCAATTGATATCAGTATTGGTGAAATTAGGGTTTTGTATTTACCAAAAACGTCCATCCAGCTGACCCACAAGGAGTGTTGATTGAGGGTCCGTAGACCATCGATGGCTCTGGTCAAGCTGCCATCTGAAGCAGTATTGTTTGGAATGTATGTACATTGTTCTCCAAACATACCGCAAACACCTCCCTCTCTTGTGAGGAGCATGTCGACAGCTATGCGGTTCTGGAACGTCATTAAAGAGGTAGCCTTGAGCTGCTCATGCACAGCTTCCAACCCACTCTGAGTCCAATTTCCTAATCTCTGTACATTGAAGTGGATATAGTTTATCCTATCAACATTTTTATTAATCGTACACCACCAGCATATGAAGTATTCAAATCCTCCTGAAACTTGGTCAGCTAATTTGTATTGATTAGGAACCCCACAAAGAACACCTATGGCGTCGATGTATGTTTTATGTTGGATAATTTTGCCCCTGCCAGGATAAATCTCTTTTTTGTCTATGTTCTAGATTTGACAACAACATTGGTGCTTTTTCCATTAAATCTTGAACAGGCATAGGGTATACAGTGGTCCTAATTTCTTGCCTTTACTAATCATGTTTATACAAGTAAAATTACTCGGTGCTACTAAAGTAGAAAACATTGGTTTGTGTTTGTCTGCTTTTGTTACGGGATATATAGGATCCCATGATTTACACCTCTCAGTTTGTATCATTCAGGGTGGGACGTCCCATATATCACATAAACAAAACCAACACCATAGTAGCCAAAGTTGCTACGTAACAACCTATCGAATCTCATAACCAACGCGGGTGTGCCTTTCTGCTGAGTTCTCACTAAAAGGGTTGCTGTCTTTTTTCTTCACTGACCAGCAAGCGTTTTCAGAATCTACACATCTGCTCCCGCTCCGTTATCAGACTTTTGCTCACCTTCCCTATTTGAGTACTCAGCTGAAATGACTCTTACAGTGTGTTAAATGAACCCACGTGTTTCTTTCTGCTATTTTTTAGGGCTGTAAAGTGTCGATGTATCTGTGCCACCATCCCTCCAGTTGAGACATGTGACACACCATGGCTCAATATAGCAGCCCATTTGAAGAGTTTTTTTTCTCTCTCTCTTCCCTTCTGTGCTAATGTAAATTTCATTTTGTAGTTTTGCACTTTGTTTTTCCCAATAATTGCATTCTTGTTGTGGAATACTCACATTGGCTATCAGTATAGATTGTACCATCTTTATTTATCATTAGTTTGCATGCCTCGGTTAATGCTACTAATTCAGCAGCTTGTTCAGCCAATTCCTGACAATCATGCTGCGTGCCTTCATCAAGTAATGGTGTTAGTGTGGCTGGATTTAAGGTTGTGCATCGCTCAACAGTCAAATGTGGTTGTGACAGCCGTATTCGTTTGCAATAGGAGAGCAGACACTGTATGTGGGACCTTAAGAGTTAATGGATGAAATAACACAATTGTGGAACTGCTCTCTACTGCCATCAAGGCTGCCACAACTGCTCTGACACAATGCGGTAATGCACACGTCACGCTGTCCAATTTAGTCAAAAAATAAGCTATTGGTCTTAGCTTATCACCGTATTGTTGTGTAAGTACGGAGGTCATGTAATAGCTTTTACAATCTACCATTTGAATGAATGTTTTATCATTAAATTTGGAAGGAGCAGCGCAGTACTGGACACCAAATGTTGTTTAATGTCACAGAAGGCCTTTTCTGCCTCTGTATTCCATTGAACAGGTGATGTCATTTTAAGGTTGTCTTCATACATTAATTTTGACAATGGTGCAACAATTTCTGCATAGTTTGGAATCCATGCTCTCCAATAATTTGTCAGACCTAAAAATGATTATTATATGTTTCTTCGTCTGTGGTTTAGGATTTTTTAAGACTATAGCTTTCCTGTCTTCTAATATAGTCCTTCCTCCTACACTTAAATTATGGCCTAAATATTTGACTTGCCTTTTACACAATTGCAATTTATTTTTGTTAACTTTATGTCACTCTTCTGCTAGATGATGCAGTAAGGCTAATGAATCTTTGCATGTCTCTCCATCTGGAGATGCCAGGAGAACATCATAGACATATAGTAAAATTTGGCTCCCTCCTCGGGGAGTGAATTTAGACATGCGTGTTGTCATTACTTGTGAATAAATGGTTGGATTTTCACAGTAACCTTGTGGTAATCTAGTAAATGTATATTTTTTGCCCTCAAATGTAAATGCAAACCAAAATTAACTGTTCTTTTCTACTGGTACAGAAAATAATGCATTACTTATGTCCACTACTGTAAACACAGTAGCGTCTGGTCTTAATGAATTTAACAATGTGTGTGGATCTGGTACGCATGCTGCTCTCTGTATTACTGCAGAATTTACTGCCTGTAAGTCTTGTACCATTCTCCAACCCACTGAAGGTGGGGCCTTTTTTACGGGGAAAATGGGTGTGTTACATGGTGATTCTGGACACTCCACTATAACTCCTGCCTTAATTAGTGCTTCAATTACCGGTTTGATTCCTTCACGTGCATCTGGTTTTAATGGAAATTGACGAATGCATAGTCTATATTCTGTTTTGGGTCTAGTTTAGTATATTTCTGTTTCTTTGTTGAGAAAGACATCTATCTTCTTCTTTTTGAGCCCTAACACTCTCTGCGTGGAGGGCATGATTAACATATTCCTCCAGAGGGCCAGTTGCTAGATTAATCCAATGTTTATCTACCCATCTGTTAGTGTTCTTTCAAATTCGCATGTAAAGCATTTTTTAACTGTTGTTGATAAGGGCCCTGAGGATTGGCATCCTCATTCAAGCCGCTGTTTGCTTTAAAACAAGCGGTCATTCTAACCCTATACAGTTCAAAAGGTTCCTCATTTTTTTGTTTCACCCTACTAATTTCCGTGTAATTTTCCCTTTTGCGGAACCTGGCTGTGGTTCTTTCTATTAAAGCCCTAACTCGATGTTGTAATTCTCTGTCATTATGTGGCATTACAACACCATGGTGTTTTGGGTCCCAATCTCCAAGCGCCAATCAGGCCCCATTGCAGTCATCCAAATTTGTTGAGTTTCTGTTAAATTTAAATGATAGGACTGTCTAAGATTTTCCATTTCCTCAACAAACTGGACAATGTCTACTTTGTAGGGTGTGATGCCGGCTACGGCCTTTTTCACATCCTCATTAGTCCAGGTCCTATAGACCAAAATAGTTTCTTTGTGGTCCTCTTGTACGTTTGGATTTGCCACCTCAATCATTGGATATAAATCCATGTCTCCCTCGTCTGTGGTTATATTTGTTATTTTGGGAATGGGAGACAATGTTCCTCCCATAGTTTTAGACCAATTCATTTGTGCCCCTCCTGATCGTAAAACTCGTTGAGGTTCTGACTCATGAGTTGGAGGAAGTTCATGAGGTGGCAAAAATGGGTACAAGGGTGCTGATGCCTTTGTTCCCTCATTCTTTTCGCACCTTTCTTCCACCATCTTTCTCTCGCTAACTCTTACCACTGGTCCTGTCTCGTCATCTTCCTGTCTTTGAAACAACATATCTTTAGCCCTACCTGCCTTCCCTTTCTGTTCACTTGCTAAGTCCTTCTTTTTCTTACTTCCTTTTTCTCTTTTAGACGCCATGTTTAGCCAGAAGAATAAGTCGTCATATCCCTCTTTTTCTATTTTTGATATATTACTTTTGTGTCGACATTTTATTTCATCTCGAAGTTGAACCAATTTTTGCGAATTTAGCTGGCCAGCAAAACCGTATTTGGTTATCCACGTGTTTAAATGTTTTATTTTGTAAGGGTTTTGGAGTTGAACATATTTCCAGTCTTTACACGTTAGGTGTTCTTTTGGATCCGTTTTACTGTTATTTTTTCCCATTTTGTGAATTTGGAAGTCAGTTTATTTGCACCTAGAGTGACCTAAATACTGACTTTATTCAAAATGACAGGGTGACAATGAACGTCTGGGTTTTGGTAATCCTCAAGCTTCTACCCACACGGGGCGGAGGATTCTTGCATCTGCTTCCAAACCCAGTTGTCACTTACAATCCTGTCTTATACATTCATACTTTTACACATTCACACGATACTCGTAACTTTTTTACAAACACACAAAAACACGGAAACACGGAATTTAAGTACGTACAGGACTCCGCCGTCCTCGCGGAATTTGTCGGACTCCGCCGTCCCTCTTTTACTTGCCAGTGACTAGTATTACACAAGGTTTATTCTGCCGCAGACTTCTTTGTCTTGCAATTCACTCACTCTTTAATCCTTTTTCCTAAAATTTTTTTTTAAATTTAACTCACCAAAGTCGTCTTCAATCCTGTGCATTGTCGTCAACCTTCAGATCCCAGTTGAGGAGAACGAAGACCAGTCCCGCAAAGGGTCTTACTTGCCGTGGCCACGGTCTCTTAACTCGAAGTTAACTCGATTCCACAACTGGAATCCTCGGGTGTGTTGGCATCCGGCTCGAAGGACCAATTTAATGTTGGATCTATCTTACCCAACACCTATAAAAAATAGACACAAAAGGAATGAAGACGATGGTTTCTTTTTCTCATGAGGAGGGCGTATGGGAGATTGTTCAGATTACAGCCTCTCATCACTCTCTAAACAATCTCTCCCGTCGCTCCTGCATTTATTTGAAATAAATTTTCCAAGACATAACGTACTAAGCTACAAGACACAACACACTAAGGGGAGGGTTTCAAGGTGAAGACATGGGACCAACACCTGCCATGTCCCCGGCCACGTCCTTGGTCAAGGCGCCCTTCTATCGGATGATTCCTGCTGAGTCATCTTCTTGAAGGCGAGACATCTTCCTTTCTCAAAATCATCCATAATACTAATGCAAGCTAAGCAAATAAATGATAACTTCTACAATATATTTAACAGTTATATACCCTTTGTTGGCAATGACAGAGGTCAAACGTTTTCTGTAAGTCTTCACAAGGTTTTCACACACTGTTGCTGGTATTTTGGCCCATTCCTCCATGCAGATCTCCTTTAGAGCAGTGATGTTTTGGGGCTGTTGTTGGGCAACACAGACTTTCAACTCCCCCCAAAGATTTTCTACGGGGTTGAGATCTGGACACTGGCTTGGCCACTCCAGGACCTTGAAATGTTTCTTACGAAGCCGCTCCTTCGTTGCCCAGGCGGTGTGTTTGAAATCATTGTCATGCTGAAAGACCCAGCCACGTTTCATCTTCAATGCCCTTGCTGATGGAAGGACGTTTTCACTCAAAATCTCACAATACATGGCCGCATTCATTCTTTCCTTTACACGGATCAGTCGTCCTGGTCTCTTTGCAGAAAAACAACCCTGCTCTAGAGGAGATCTGCATGGAGGAATGGGCCAAAATACCAACAACAGTGTGTGAAAACCTTGTGAAGACTTACAGAAAATGTTTGACCTCTGTCATTGCCAACAAAGGGTATATAACAAAGTATTGAGATGAACTTTTGTTTTTTACAAAATACTTATTTTACACCATAATTCTTTAAAAATCAGACAATGTGATTTTCTGGATTTTTTTCCATATTTGTCTCTCATAGGTGAGGTATACCTATGATGAAAATTACAGGTCTCTCTCATCTTTTTAAGTGGGAGAACTTGCACAACTGGCGGCTGACTAAATACTTTTTTGCCCCACTGTATATATGTACTTTAACCGACTAACAGTGCAAAAGAAGGGGCCATCCAAACTTGAGAAAATCTTGGCTTCCACAACAGGAGCATCTGTGGTACCACCTTTCAGCTTTTCGAAAACTCCTTTTATCCACTTCCTTCATCAAGTAGATGATGACTGTTTCTTCTCTATTCCCTCCTGCCAACACGTGCGTTAATTGCATCAAGTTGCCATTACATGCCTCTTACAAACTGTTTAAGAGAAGTCTGACTTTGTATTAGGAAACACATATGGGTTTGGCCGAGCATGAACATGTTATTCTCAAACGTTAAAATACAGAGTCAATAAATCTACAGAATCCAGCTTTGTTATTAAAAATTAGCAAGAACAACTCTTGAAAAAGTGATTAATGCTTTTTTGACACAGTCTGTAAAATTAAGTGTGCTTGTACGAGTCTCCACATCCTCTTAACAATGGGACAACACATTTTCTCTGTCTTTTTTGTTTTGTTTTGTTTTTTCATTAGCACCTGGTGTTTGACCAGTGGTGTGTAGACTTTATATATCAAAAATATATTTGTTTCCTTTTTTGGAGTCTTAGTTTTTACAGCTGTGATAGGCTCCAGTTTACTGCAACACTGAACAAAGCAGTATGGTTAATAGGGTGGATGTTTATTTTTTAACTATTGTTACCCTAAGAGCATTATTGTACCCCCCAAAAATGCAACATTGTCAGAAACTAATCAAATACTGCAAATTAAACTAAGAATCCACTTTCCTCAATTCAACCTTTGCAGATGACATGGAATCCATACAGACAAAGTTCTCTATCCCTCCTAAAAATAATGACAAGGCACTTGACGCTCTGTTGTTGGATAAGCACTGTAGGTATTGTATATGATATTCTGACTGTAAACATCTATACAGCCATGAAAAATGAATCGCTACCTGACCAGCTTCTGGTTGCCATCAAAATGCCTGTTTGGAGAGAGAGAATATTTAAAACTATTGTGTTGAAATATTTATATCCATACTACAGTAAATTATAACTTAATATAGTCACTAGTGCTGTCGTTCAGTACGATATATATTGCATTAATTGGTTTTTGACTGTCACTGATGGGGTAGTGGTACACTCGCCTGACTTTGGTGCGGGCAGCGTGGGTTCAGTTCCCACTCAGTGATGGTGTGAATGTGAGTGCGAATGGTTGTCCGTGTCTATATGTTCCCTGTGACTGACTGGCGACCAGTTCAGGGTGTAGTCCGCCTTTCGCCCGTAGTCAGCTGGGATAGGCTCCAGCGCCCCGTGACCCTAACCAGGATAAGCGGTGTTGAAAATGGAAATGAATGGTTTTTGACTACTTTATTGAGTGCGCAGCGGGTCATGGAGGACTGGTGTGCATTATCTGGGAAAGGGCTCCTTATAATCTGTCCACGTTTTAACGTCGTTAAAATATATCCATACATCCATCCATTTTCTGAGTCGCTTTTCCTCACTAGGGTCGCGGGTGTGCTGGAGCCTATCCCAGCTATCATCGGGCAGGAGGACGGGGTACACCCTGAACGGGTTGCCAACCAATCACAGGGCACATACAAACAAACAACCATTCGCACTCACATTCACACCTGTTTTTGGGATGTGGGAGGAAACCGGAGTGCCCGGAGAAAACCCATGCAGACGGGGAGAACATGCAAACTCCACACAGGCGAGGCCGGGGATTGAACCCCGGTCCTCAGAACTGTGAGGCAGATGCTCTAACCAGTCGTTCACAGTGCCGCCGGTTAAAATATACAGAACTTTTATCAGTATAATACGATTCCACACCCACGCCATTTTCAATAAAGAAAAAGAATTATCACTATTCTGATGCCAACAAAAGGTGACAATGTATAAAGTAAAAAAAAAACACATGATAACAGCGCAACACAGTATAGAATAATACTGTGTATTGCAGTCTTTGGGCTATGTCCTCTCATCTCCAAAATCACTTTTCAGGAAACCAAAAAAACAGCATGTTTGTTGAGTCATTAACATTGCATCGTTGAAGAGAGAATTATTTTCAACACTTTATATTGTCAATTAAAAAAAAGAAAAAAAAAATTTTGATTTGCGAAAAAATATTAAATTGACCAAATTTTCATTCATTCATCTTCCGTACCGTTTATCCTCACTAGGGTTGTGGGCATACTGGAGCCTATCACAGCTATCTTCGGGCGAGAGGTGGGGTACACCCTGGACTGGTCGCCATCCAATCGCAGGGCACATAGAAACAAACATCCATTTGCACTCACATTCACACCTACGAGCAATAACAAAAAATACTTGCAATATCTCAATATTTTTAAAAGTGGAGACAATTTAAAATGTTGTATTTTAGCAAGAAACACAAAGTCGATGCACACTCTCGCGGGCCACATAAAATGACGCGGTGGCCCGGATCTTGCCCCGGGCCACCAGTTTGACACCTGTGTGCTCACCAGTCGTTCACCGTGCTGCCTGACCAAATTTTGACATCTATCTATCTATCTATCTATCTATCTATCTATCTATCTATCTATCTATCTATCTATCTATCTATCTATCTATCTATCTATCTATCTATATATATATCTATCTATCTTAAAAGAAATAAAAGAAAATAAATAAAAGAAAAGAAAAAAAGTGAAATCTATCTATCTTGAAATAAAAGAAAAGAAAAAAAATTGTGAAATCTATCTTAAAATAAATAAATAAAAGAAGAAATAAAAGAAAAGAAAACAAGTGTTTTCACAAGCATGTATAAGAGCATATGAGATTGATGTGTGAAAGGATTTGAATATATTTTTGGTATGCATTTCAGTATGGCGTGTGAATGGATGTGACATAATGTTTATGCGATGTTATTTGACCTGGATGTGTGCACGGCGTTTGCGGTATGAGCATGTCTTTAACTCTTTGAAAAGGAACTGGTTTTTGGCCATATCAAAATAAAATATAGCATTGACCAGCAGCCATAAAGTACAATAGTAAGGGTAACTCAAGCACTGTATAGTACAAAGATATATATTTATAATGCAAATATGTCTTATATTTGTTGATTCTTGTGTTAAAATAACGCTTTCCCTGATTAATGTGTTATGAATTATTTTAATTTGTAAGATCTGTAGGATATGACGTTTAGATCGGCCAATCAGAAGCCGTATCGTTTATGACGCAGGGCGTGATGGCTCATCTCGTCTACTCAGAGCGAGACTTCTTTTTTATTTTTTATTTATTTTTTAACGAACTGTCGCATTGATTGCCCGGGACCACAGTAAGAATAAAAGGAACGGAAGATGAATGAATGAATGAACTGTAGCATTCACAAACTAAAAATAAATCACAACTGTACTGGGGGTAATATGGAGCTATTGATATTTCAGGGTAAGCTTTAGCGTAATGGTGGACTACAGACTTGTACTTTTATGTTGTGCAGAAAAATAGCTTCCTCTTTTACCACTATGGTGAGCGGCACGGTGGACGACTGGTTAGCACATCTGCCACACAGTTCAGACCGGAGTTCAAATCCCGCCCCCGCCTGTGTGGAGTTTGCATGTTGTTCTCTTTATTTTCTCCGGGCACTCCGGTTTCCTCCCACATCCCAAAAACATGCATGGTAGGTTAATTGAAGACTCTAAATTGCCCGTAGGTGTGAAAGTGAGTGCGAATGCTTGATTGTTTATATGTGCCCTGCGATTTGCTTCAGCACGCCCGCGACCCTAGTGAGGATAAGCAGAAAGGAAGATGAATGAGTGAATAAAAATATAGCGAATTTTGAGTAAATCAAAATAGATTTTACAGGGAAAATTTATTTTACAGGGGAAATTGATGAGTACTATATCTACTAGGTATCTGAAAATAGTAATGTGATTACCAAATATCTGAGTGATTTAGATTTACTAATTAATTAGATTAAATTCATTTATATTTACTAATTATGTAGATAAAATTTATTTCTGTTAACGAATTATCTAGATTAAACTGATTCGTATTTACTAAATATCTGGATGTATTGGTTTATATTCACTAATTTTATGGGTGCAATTCAGGCTACTTTGTAAATATCTGGATAAGAATTATTTGGATTCAAGAAATAAAATTGGGTCTTATAATTGGTACCATATGACTAAAAAAAATTTTTAATTTGATATTTTTTAAATGTTGAAGCTACATAATATGATGCGATCTTGTTGCAAGAATTTACTGAACGTCAGTCAACAAAATATATGTAAAGCAGCAGGTTCATATTTATTTGTGCGACTTTCCTGTGAATATTCTTTTTCATTGTGGTAATTTCATTCTCAGGGCACTGAAAATCGATCACAACTGGACTATTCTGGTTGCATTCCAGTTGCGATCCACTCAGTGCCCTTAGAATTTGTGCACCTTTGTTAACACATACATTTTTATCATTTAAAAAAAATATTTTTTGCCGGAAATACAAAAATAAAAAGAAATTGAGAGGGTAAAAAACAAACATAAACCTTTTGTACAATAAGGATATGTATGGTCACGGTGCTAATCTGTTTATTATATGTTTTGATCAAAGCTAATTAAAAATTAACTTAAAAAATACAAATACTTCATGAAGCATCGTTACACTTGGTTCATTTCTTGACGCTTCATGTGGACACTAAACCACCTGCTGGCCATTTGTATAATCACAGGCAGCTGTATCTTAACCACATATGTGATGCGTTGAATTTTTATCGTGGCGGCACGGTGCACGACTGGTTAGAGCGTCTGCCTCACAGTTCTGTGGACTGGGGTTCAATCCCCGGCCCCACCTGTTTGGAGTTTGCATGTTCTCCCCGTGCCTGAGTGGGTTTTCTCCAGGCACTCCGGTTTCCTCCCACATCCCAAAAAAAATGCATGGTAGGTTAATTGACAACTCTAAATTGCCCGTAGGTGTGAATGTGAGTGCGAATGGTTGTTTGTTTGTATGTGCCCTGCGATTGGCTGGCAACCAGTTCTGGGTGTACCCCGCCTCCTGCCCGATGACCAGCACGCCCGCGACCCTAGTGAGGAGAAGCAGCTCATCCATGGATGGATGGATGAATGAATTTTTACATCTTACTGGCTCTTTTGAATGACTGTATTACAAAACAATGTTTGACCAAGTAATTTCCCGACATCAAGTTTAAAATATATTATTTTTGAACGTACTCTGTGCGTAAAATGTTAATCGTCACTGTTATGGTAGGTTGTATAGGGTTTTTCTGTCACTTTCGGAAAATGGCATGGGCTTAAGCGAGCAGATCACTTAGAAAGTGCTTATTTAGAAATAACAGCATTTTTAACAGCATTTTTTTAAGTGATTCATTCAAGAACAAGATTATGTCAATTGGGGTACAGTAATTTTCCTCTCCCAGTGAGGTTTTATTGTACCTTACTTTCTTGGAACACAATAAATACCTTCCCATCCATCCATCCATTTTCCGAGCTTCTCCTCACTAGGGTCGCGGGCGTCCTGGAGCCTATCCCAGCTATCATCGGGCAGGAGGCGGGGTACAGCCTGAACTGGTTGCCAGCCAATCGCAGGGCACATACAAACAAACAACGATTCGCACTAACATTCACACCAACGGGCAATTTAGAGTCTCCAATCCATGCATGTTTTTGGGATGTGGGAGGAAACCGGAGTGCCCGGAGAAAACCCACGCAGGCACGGGGAGAACATGCAAACTCCACACAGGCGGGGCCGGGGTTTAAACCCAGGTCCTCAGATCTGTGACGCTGACTATCTAACCAGTCGTCCACGTGCCGCCATAAATACCTTCCCTTTTAATAAAATAAGAAACGGTGGAAAATGCATTTTCTGATGAACAAATGTATTGGATAAGCCTCAATGGTAGTTATTTATGCGAAACGGTCCTGCTTGTGGTTCAAACTCACACGACCACCAAACCCCAGGTTGAGAGTTGAGTGGACCAACCGCTGGGCTATTAGAACAGGGTGCTGGTTCAGCAACCAGCAGCCTGTAATCACTCGGTATCTCTACGGTCCAAGATGGCTAAACTCCATGCTATAAACACTCCAAACTCTAGTAGCCTATCCAAACTCTGACCGTGACTGTAGTAAAACACACACACACATTTTCAATTGAGCCTGCATGAGGGGTTTATATTGCTGTCAAACCTCACGGCAAACTCTGAAGCGTTTCCCGAATCGGTCATTTGGTACAGCCGGGCAGCGAGGCTTCGGATGTCATCACTTACATGAAGCAAGCTTCTATACGCGCTTTGCGGAAATGTCCCTCCATTACCCGACACACGCCTCAAGGCACACCTCGTAACATCCATCCATTTTCTGAGCCGCTTCTCCTCACTAGGGTCGCGGGCGTGCTGGAGCCTATCCCAGCTATCATCGGGCAGGAGGCGGGGTACACCCTGAACTGGTTGCCAGCCAATCGCAGGGCACAAACAAAACAACCATTCACACTCACATTCACACCTACGGGCAATTTAGAGTCTTCAATACACCTAGTATGCATGTTTTTGGGATGTGGGAGGAAACCGGAGAGCCCGGAGAAAACCCACGCAGGCACGGGGAGAACATGCAAACTCCACACAGGCGGGGCCTGTCATGGTCTGTGTTTTGGTTTGGGTTGTTTAGTTTTGTTCCATGTTTTCCTGTGTTCCATGTTTGTCGTGTGCTCATTAGGTTGTTGTGTCCACCTGTTCTCGTCTACTTTGTGTCGACCAATCAGCTCTCTCTAGCCACTTGTCTTGTCCAGGTGTTCCTCGTTGGCTCGTCAATTTGTTTGTATTTAGTTCCCTGGTTTCTTTCAGTTCTCGTCGGTTCATTGTCGTTGTCACAAGTCTTGCCATGTCATAGTCGCCAGTTGTTTTTGTCATAGTCGCCAGTTGTTTTTGTCATAGTCGCCAGTTGTTTTATCATTGTGATTAAATATTATTATTTTGAGATTCCCGCACTCCTGCCTTGTCTCCCTGCTTCCCTGCAATTGGGTCCACCATGTTCTTGCCTTGCGTTCCTCGCCGTCGCCCTAACCATGTTCATGACAGAATGAACCGACCAGAACAGGACCCAGCGGGAAGAACATGGCGTCACCCTGGACGCCACCAAACTGCCTCCCACCGTCCTCAGCCTGCCATCCATACCTACCCTCCTCCAGTAAGCCCTATCATTCAGTCTTTTCTGTCCTTTTCCTCGGGTCCCCCCACTTGTCCTAGTTATTCACCATGCCCTACTATTGTACATCCACATGTTTCTTTAGATTCAGATTTTTCTGATTGTGAAGATGGCCCTGATTTAGTTAACCTCCTGTCGGATTCTGACTGACACAGATTTAGATTTTTCTGGTTCCTTCCCTAGTTTATCCCGTCCTCGTCAGTTTTTGTCACGTTTCCACGTTTCCAACCCCAGTGAGTCCAAATCCTTTCCCTCGGACCTTTTCTTGGGCACCCGTTTGGCCATCTACCCGGGACCGCCGCGTGGTGGCCAACGGAGGCGCCCAAGTAAAGGTCAAATTTTGCCCCCTCGTTTTTTCCCCCCTGTTCACAAATCACTTGATTTTTCACCTGTTCCCACACGTTGTTCCACGGCTCCAATTAAGTCACGTCTAGTCAAACCTGCCCCCAAGCCATGTTCAGTACCAGCCATTTTTCCTAGTTCACCTTCCCGAGACCTTGTGCACTCTTCCCTTCCCGTACTCTCTACTCCCACACCTCAATGGCGGCAGGCTGAGGAAGCGACTGCAGCTCCCGTTCCGGCTCCTCGGCAGCTGCGCCAGGCTCCCGTTCCGGCTCCTCGGCAGCTGCGCCAGGCTCCCGCACCGGCGGCGCTCGTCCAGCGGCCGCCACCCGTCCTTGCTCAAGCGGCGCTCGTCCAGCGGCCGCCACCCGTCCTTGCTCCGGCGGCGCTCGTCCAGCGGCCGCCACCCGTGCTTGCTCCGGCGGCGCTCGTCCAGCGGCCGCCACCCGTCCTTGCTCCGGCGGCGCTCGTCCAGCGGCCGCCACCCGTCCTTGCTCCGGCGGCGCTCGTCCAGCGGCCGCCACCCGACCATGTTCCGGCGGCGCTCGTCCAGCGGCCGCCACCCGTCCTTGCTCCGGCGGCGCTCGTCCAGCGGCTGCCACCCGTCCTTGCTCCGGCGGCGCTCGTCCAGCGGCCGCCACCTGACCCTGCTCCGGCGGTGCTCGTCCAGCGGCCGCCACCCATCCTTGCTCCGGCGGCGCTCGTCCAGCGGCCGCCACCTGACCCTGCTCCGGCGGCGCTCGTCCAGCGGCCGCCACCCGTCCTTGCTCCGGCAGCGCTCGTCCAGTGGCCGCCACCTGACCCTGCTCCGGCGGCGCTCGTCCAGCGGCCGCCACCCGTCCTTGTTTTGGTTTGGGTTGTTTAGTTTTGTTCCATGTTTTCCTGTGTTCCATGTTTGTCGTGTGCTCATTAGGTTGTTGTGTCCACCTGTTCTCGTCTACTTTGTGTCGACCAATCAGCTCTCTCTAGCCACTTGTCTTGTCCAGGTGTTCCTCGTTGGCTCGTCAATTTGTTTGTATTTAGTTCCCTGGTTTCTTTCAGTTCTCGTCAGTTCATTGTCGTTGTCACATGTCTTGCCATGTCATAGTCGCCAGTTGTTTTTGTCATAGTCGCCAGTTGTTTTTGTCATAGTCGCCAGTTGTTTTATCATTGTGATTAAATATTATTATTTTGAGATTCCCGCACTCCTGCCTTGTCTCCCTGCTTCCCTGCAATTGGGTCCACCATGTTCTTGCCTTGCGTTCCTCGCCGTCGCCCTAACCATGTTCATGACAGGGCCGGGGATTGAACCGCGCTCCTCAGAACTGTGAGGCAGACGCTCTAACCAGTCGTCCACCGTGCTGCCCACCTCGTAACATCACTACTAATTATGAAGAGATGTCACGTTTACAGGATGAAAGAGTTATGACCCATGGACGTCACTTGTGGTCATTGCAGGCACAGCACAGAAGATTTAGGGTGTAATTCAAGGTTTATATTTAGATTATGGATTAAAGAAAAATGCCTTTAAAATTTGTATATGAAAACGGAAATTGTTAAGGCCAATAAATTATTATTTTTCTTTCAGCTTGTCCCCTTAGGGGTTGCCACAGCACGTAATCCTTTTCTATGTAAGCCTATCTCCTGCATTCTCCTCTCTAACACCAACTGCCCTCATGGCTTCCCTCACATCTATCAACCTTCTCTTTGGTCTTCCTCCAGCTCTCTTGTCTGGCAGCTGCGTCCTCATCACCTTTCAACCAATAAACTAACTGTCCTCTGGATGTGTCCAAACCATCGAAGTCTCTTCTCTCTAACTTTGTCTCCCAAACATCTAACCTTGGCTGTCCCTCCGATGAGCTCATTTCCCATCCTATCCAACCTGGTCACTCCCAAAGAGAGCCTCAGTATCTTTATTTTATGCCACCTCCAGATCTGCCTCCTGTTGTCTCTTCAGTGCTACTGTCTCTAAGCCGTACCAAGACTGGCCTCAACACTGTCTTTTCAACTTTGCCCTTCATCCCAGCAGAGACTTTTCAATTATATTAGGCAGTTTTTTTCCACCAATTCCAACCTGCTAGGATTCATTTCAACTCCTTTCCACACTCCCCATTCATCTGGACTATTCACCCTAAGTATTTGAAAATTCTCCACCGTCGCTATCTCTTCTCCCTGCAGCCTCACTCTTCCCCCTTGCCCCACCGTCATTCATGCACATACAGTATATTCTGTCTTACTTCGGCTAATCTTCATTCCTCCCCTTTCCAGCACTTCCACCTTTGTAAATGTTCCTTGACATGTTCCCTGCTTGCACTGCAGATCACCATGTCATCTGCAAACATCATAGTCCATCGGAATTCCAGTCTAACCTCATCTATCCATCCATCAGCCTATCCATCACCACCGCAAACAGGAAGGGGCTTAGGTGATCCCTGATACAGTCCCACTTCCAATTTAAACTCCTCTGTCACACTTACAGCACACCGCTCCACTGTTTGCTACCCTCATACTGCACATGTCCTGTACTATTTTATATATATTTATTTATTTATTTTACATATACTTCTCTGCTATTCCAGACTTCCACATGTAGTACCACAGTTCCTCTCTGGGTACCCTGTCATAGGCTTTCTCTTGATCTACAAAGACACAATATAGGTCTTTCTTACCATCTCTGTACTTGTCCATCAACACCATCAAGGCAAATAATGCATCTGTGGTACTCTTTCTAGATATGAAATCATACTGTTGCTCACAAATAATTACTTATTTCCTGAGTCTAGCCTCCACGACTCTTTCTCATAACTTAATTGCGTTGCTCATTAGCTTTCTTCGTCTATAGTTCCCACAACTCTTCACATCACCCTTGTTAAAAAAAAATGGGCACCAGCACATGCTCCATTCCTCCAACATCAGCTCCTCTCTTCAATTACATTGAACAGCCAATATGTTTTTTTAACATCTTAAATAAACCAAAACGTCCCTCTGCTGACTGACTCAAGTCTGGACTAAAGATCAGGATGTGGCACTCAAATTTGCTCAAATCAAATTGTTCTATTAAAACTATATATAACAGATCAAAGTAGCAAGCCCCTCAAATGCAAAAAGAATATTGTCCATCTTCATAATACAGCTTTGAGGGGGTGTTGCAAGAACTAGAAGAATCATTAAAAAAAAAACAAGAGTGTCTGGTTTTCCCTTTGTGGAAGTGGAGTGTGTCACTGCCATCCATATAGTATGTTTCTATAGTAATTTGTTGCTTTGTGTTCATAGTACATCAATAAGCTCTATTCTCAACAGAGGTGGGTAGACTAGCCAAATATTGTCCTCAAGTAAGAGTACTGTTACTTTAGAATAATATGACTCAAGTAAAAGTAAAAAGTAGTCATCCAAATATTTACTTGAGAAAGAGTATGAACGTACTCAATGAAAAAACTGCTAAAGTAAAGAGTAACTTGTGAGTAACTTCTGATATATATTTTTCAATCAGAGCATGAACACCAAATAAAATACAAAAATAATAACATATGGGAGTCGACACACACCTGCCACCATTTAAATTTTTAACTGCCCAAAAACCAACACCTCAAGCATTGGGCCCTACAGAAACATTATTTGCTTTATTCACTTAAATGGCTTCATTAAGAAGCTGTTTGCTGACTAGACTTAGTGATTGTGTGTGCGTCTGCGTGTGCGACACCATAGGATAGGGCTAATGTTGCCATATCCACTGCCAAAACAACAAAAGAAACATGTGCAACTTACCGCAAGGTGTCCAAGTTTGGGCAGTCACAATTTAAGAGCTGCATGACAAAGCTTTTGTTTTTTGAAGTCTGTAAAGTAAACACTCGCGTGGCTGTTTTTTTTACCCCAAATTTTTTTTATTTTGATTGGCTCGCAAAGGCAACGTGCACGGTCATGTGACTGCCTTGTGTCATTTGATTGGTAGACTTCAGCCAAACGTCACTGTGGTACAGTTGGATTGGCGCAAAGGGTGCCCTATGCGGAAGTCGAAGATGGAGTCGAAAAATAGACGTGCACACGCAAGAATGGATAAATAGAAGTAGCGAATGGCATTTCGATCATTGTAACGGAGTAAAAGTATCGATCCTTCGTCACATAAATACTCAAGTAAAAACAAAAAGTACAAGTACAGTTTTATCGAAAATCTTACTTGAGTAAATGTAATGGAGTAAATGTAACGCGTTACTACCCACCACTGATTTTCAAAACATGAATGCCACTGTCCTGGTTAAAATAAAGCATTGTCTTTTGCTTGGTACTGCTGGAATGTCAAGCTTCACAAACAGTTACTTGTGCCAGTTGTAAATCCAAAGTACAACATCACACCCTTCAAATGAGTATGTATAACATTCTGAATAAGACTTGAACACTTAACTGCAGCACATAATTACTGAATACTTCAATGTATTTAGCGTTCCTTTTGTAAGCCAGTAGCTTGCTTTTGAGGCTATTCACTTTCAGGGAGCCCTTTGAACAGTCCGGCTCGAGGAAGAGTTTCTGAAAGGTTTCAAAAGTATACCTCTGCGGCTCAGGATAGGCAAGATTCATTGCATACAGTACGTTAAACCAATGAGCATGACAAAGACATTTTTTCAGTACTGGAAAAAAACGGCCTTTGAATTTACTTAATTTCATTGGTTGCACATAATTAAAGTGAGGTAAATTGATGTCAAAAAATATATTGATCACTAGCTATACAAAAACTTTCCTCAGTTTTGAACTGTAGGATTCCAATTTCTCTCAATCTTTGTTTGCTGGGTGATTTAAAAGGTATAGATCTTCCAAATAAACATGCTCAACCAATACTTGTAATTCTAGCTATCACTAAAATAGTGTTAAACTGGAAAAATAAAAGAGCTAACAAAATTAACCAATGGCAAAATCTTGTCATTGAGTATATAACACTGGAAAATATCTCTGCCAAACGTAATAAGCAAATGGATAACTTTAAGAAAAGTTGGTCACCTTTCATAAAATGGTAAACCGTGGAGCTTAATTATGTTTGCCTGAGAAAGAATGTCATACAGAAATGTAATGTAATGTAAGGTGTAATGATAATGCAATGTAATGTGACCCAATCATTTCTTGTCATTTTAGATCCCTGCACTGAAAAAAGTTATCTTGAGCATTTGTAATGGTTATATAGTGTTATAGTGTAATATCAACAATGAACAAATGAACAATTTTACACAGACAAATCAAATTTAAAATTCATTTTTCTTTGTTCAAAACACAAAAAAAATGGCGTCTTTTTAACAAGAGCTATTTTCGTAATCTCAGCAAGCCATGTTAAATACAGTCCGACGACGCATATGATGCTTGTTGTATTTACTTAACCACGAAGTGGGCGGGGTCACAGGTTATCACGGCCGTTGCAATAATGAGACTTGTATGCTTCTTGTCTCATGATATCTTTGTTTGCACCGTCTTATACCTTTGACTTTTCTCAATGCACCTAATTAGTGATAATTATAGTCCTGATAATTTAACCAGAGAGTTCTTTCCATTTGCGTGTCGTCAAAACCGAGAGATGACGGACTATATTTTTACTTCCGGACTCACAGACTCCTCTTCCTGCCAATTTTGCTTTGTATGCTGCATTCTGCGCTACAGGTAACAGCGGATGGAGCCATCTTTCACAATAGGAATGCAGCGAAGATTAAGGTAAGAGCCAGTATTTCAATGATTTATTCTTTTCAATTTTTGTTGGAATTAGTTTGAGCCAAAGATTTGGGATATCAAATGTTAACTAACTAAATGTTGACTAACATTGGTACCAAGAGGTGACTAACAGCTATTGAATCAGTTTAAGACAACTTTAGTAAGTTTTTTGGCCATGCAGTGGCCTTTCGAAGCTACGGTTAGGCTTTGTATTCGGCAGCGACATTAGCAGCTAATTAGTCATCTTGTCCCCTTCTACTGTTTTCTATTTTCACCGTCAAAGCTACGGTTTGTACGTGGCGTTTTGCCGGCGCACTCTGCAATGTCGTATCAGCTAACTTGTCAGCAACCTTTTTTCACCTTTTTTTTATATCCACCATTTGGTCTTTTCACCACTGCTGTTATATTGTGAGCAGTTTGCGCTTGAAAGCACTAAAGTTGATAAGAAATGAGAACTGTGGCGTAATCTTGTCAAATGCCGGTACGTTGGTGTATATTCTAGGTACCGTATGTTCTCATGTATAATGCAAATTTTTTGCCCCAAAAAATGTGCAAAATCAATGATATATATAGGTGTAGGGGAAAATAAAAAAAAAATAAAAAACTTTCCCATTTTATAAAGGTATGCCGCCATCTTGAGGTTATGAAAAAGTGATACATCTTCATTTCAATATGCCACCGCCACGTAGAGGTTATGAGAAAGGTGTACACTTTCATTCTAATATGGCAGCGCCACCAAGAGGCTATGAAAAAGGTGAAGCCTACACTTTCATTCCAATATGACAGGGGTACGTATCACGACATAATATGCACAGTTTTGCTCATAAGTTTACATACCCTGGCAGAATTTGTGAAATATTCTTTTTTTAAATATGACTGATGACTGAACATCAACCATCATTAATTTCTTTATGGTTATGTTTTGTTTGATTATAATGCTTTTCTGAAATACTTGACAGTTTAATTTTAATCCCATTAAAATAAAACAATGTGTTTCGCCTGGTTTTCTTTAAAGATTTGTACCCATCTTACAAATTATGCCCGGGTAATTTGACATATGTGCACAACTGTGTGTTTTGTAATTTACTAAATAAAAGTAGGGCTGCTTCTGTAGCCGGGGATCGGATCGCCAAGGTCCCCGTCTTCGGCCACCGCCCAGCTCACACTGCACCCGACCCCTATGGCCCCTCCCACAGGTGGTGAGCCCATGGGAAGGGGGACCCACGTTACCCTTTCGGGCTGTGCCCGGCCGGGTGCCATGGGTGCAGGCCCGGCCACCAGGCGCTCGCCTTCGAGCCCGACCACCAGGCCTGGCTCCGGTGGGGGGCCCCGGTGACCCGCGTCCGCATGCGGACTTGCGGCCGCATCTCTTGGACACACGGGTGAAGAGAGGGGCGGAGCTATCAACTGATCACCACCTGGTGGTGAGTTGGCTCCGATGGTGGGGGAAGATGCCAGTCCGACGTGGCAGGCCCAAACGTATTGTGAGGGTCTGCTGGGAACGTCTGGCAGAATCCCCTGTCCGAAGGAGTTTCAACTCCCACCTCCGACAGAACTTTGCTCATGTTCCGGGGGAGGCGGTCGACCGGAGCTGTGGCCGTAAGATGGTCAGTGCCTGTCGTGGCGGCAATCCCCGAACCCGTTGGTGGACACCAATGGTGAGGGATGCCGTCAAGCTGAAGAAGGAGTCCAATTGGGCCTTTTTGGCCTGTGGGACTCCTGAGGCAGCTGATGGGTACCGGCTGGCCAAGCGGAATGCAGCTCTGGTGGTCGCTGAAGCAAAAACTCAGTTATGGGAGGAGTTCGGTGAGGCCATGGAGAAAGACTTCCAGACGGCTTCGAGGAAATTCTGGTCCACCATCCGATGTTTCAGGAGAGGAAAGCAGTGCACCACCAACACTGTGTATAGTGGGGATGGGGCGCTGCTGACCTCAACTCGGGAAGTTGTGAGTCGGTGGGGAGAATACTTCGAAGAACTCCTCTATTCCACCAACACGCCTTCCCATGAGGAAGCAGAGTGTGGGTTCTCTGAGGCGGGCTCTCCTATCTCTGGGTTTGAGGTCACCGAGGTAGTTAAAAAGCTCCTCGGTGGCAGGGCCCCCGGGGGTGGATGAGATTCGCCCGGAGTTCCTAAAGGCTCTGGATGTTGTGGGGATGTCCTGGTTGACACGCCTCTGCAACATCGCGTGGACATCGGGGACAGTGCCTCTGGATTGGCAGACTGGGGTGGTGGTCCCCCTTTTTAAGAAGGGGGACCGGCGGGTGTGCTCCAACTACAGGGGGATCACACTCCCTGGTAAGGTCTATTCGGGGGTGCTGGAGAGGAGGGGCCGTCGGGAAGTCGAATCTCAGATTCAGGGGGAGCAGTGTGGTTTTCGTCCTGGCCGTGGAACAGTGGACCAGCTCTGCACCCTCGGCAGGGTCCTCGAGAGTGCATGGGAGTTCGCCCAACCAGTCTACATGTGTTTTGTGGACTTGGAGAAGGTGTTCGACCGTGTCCCTCGGGGAGTCCTGTGGAGGGTGCTTCGGGAATATGGGGTACCGAACCCCCTGATATGGGCTGTTCGGTCCCTGTACGACCGGAGTCAGACTTTGTTCCCCATATCCAGTAAGTCAGAATGGTTCCCGGTGAGGGTTGGACTCCCTTTGTCGCCGATTCTGTTCATAACTTTTATGGACTGAATTTCTAGGCACAGCCGAGGCGTAGAGTGGGTCCGGTTTGGTGGCCTCAGTATTGCATCTCTGCTTTTTGCTGATGATGTGGGTCTGTTGGCTTCATCAAGCCGTGACCTCCAACTCTCACTGGAGCAGTTCGCAGCCAAGTGTGAAGCGGCTGGGATGAGAATCAGCACCTCCAAATCTGAGACCATGGTCCTCAGTCGGAAAAGGGTTGGGGATGAGATCCTGCCCCAAGTGGAGGAGTTCAAGTATCTTGCGGTCTTGTTCACGAGTGAGGGAAGAATGGAATGGGAGATCGACAGGCGGATCGGTGCAGCGTCTGCAGTGATGCAGACTTTGTATCGGTCCGTTGTGGTAAAGAAGGAGCTAAGCCGAAAGGCGAAGCTCTCAATTTACCGGTCGATCTTCGTTCCTACCCTCACCTATGGTCATGAGCTGTGGGTCGTGACCGAAAGAACAAGATCCCGGATACAAGCGGCCGAAATGAGTTTCCTCCGCAGGGTGTCTGGGCTCTCCCTTAGAGATAGGTGAGAAGCTCGGTCATCCGGGAGGATCTTGGAGTAGAGCCGCTGGTCCTTCACATCGAGAGGAGCCAGATGAGGTGGCTGGGGCATCTGATTTGGATGCCTCCCTGGTGAGGTGTTCCGGGCACGTCCCACCGGGAGGAGATCCCGGGGACGACCCAGGACACGCTGGAGAGACTACGTCCTTCGGCTGGCCTGGGAACGCCTTGGGATCCCCCCGGAAGAGCTGGATGAAGTGGCTGGGGAGAGGGAAGTCTGGGCGTTCCTGCTAAAGCTACTGCCCCCGCGACCTGACCCGGATAAGCGGTAGAAAATGGATGGATGGATGAAAAAGTAGGGCTGTAAATTTCAAAATAAGAGGAAGTAAATATAAAGGAAGTATTACGTGTTCAAATAAAGTGCTTAACTTCAGAATAATTCTTTGAAAACACTAATACAGAAAATACTTCATATTTTGATCATATGGGTAGAAGCAAAATCATGCATTGTAAAATGCATTATACATAGGCAAAAGGTTTTTCCAGAATGTTGAGGTCAACTTTGGGGGTGCGTATTATACATAGGTGCGCATTATACACAAGACATTTTGGTATGTTACTAAAATCTTCAAGAAATCTGTATCAAAATAATCTACATAATTGCATAGAGGAGTGAATAAATAAATAATAAGTAATAAATAAATAATGCTAATAATAAATAAATAAATAATAATAATTATAACAAATAATAATAAATAATGAATAAAATGAGCCCTACTTTGTAAGAATCAAATAAGGATCAAGGACTTTCTGCCAGTTTTTAATCGCAAATTGGCCCCCGTTTTCTTGCCCAGAAATTGTCTTAAATGTCTTAATAGTTGAAAATGAGATGTTTAAACAGGCCATTTTCAGATATTTCAATGGTGTCTGCTCAAGCCATCTCATTTTCCGGGTCAAACAGTGGGCAAATGCATCGTCATAATTTACTTCAAACTTTACAGAAAACAAGAATAATAATATTAGTGAATCACGTCCATACAGTTTCATCATGTCCGAATCCTATGAACGTGTGATTTTTCAACACCGAAATCGAGGAACATTTTGTCAGAACCACAGAAAATCTCATCTGAATTTAAAATTTAAAAAATGTGGTGGTAAAGGGATTTCCCAACAACATAATCTGAAAAGAATAAGGATTACCTTGCGCAAAACAATGAGAAAACATGATTTTGGTGTACCTCCGCTAAATCCACGAGACTGAAATCTGGCGACCGTTTTTCTGGATATAATAGTATACCTATAAATTAGTAATGGCCAGCTACCAGTAGCAAACAATTAGTAGACATTTTGAAAAACAAATACTGTAATTTCTCATGTATAATGTGCCCCCCCCCCCCTCCGAAAAAAAAACAAAATAAAACGTTAAACGGTCAAAAGTCTATACAGCGCATTATACATATTGGAATAAAGACAATGAAAAAATTATTTCACATTGTATGAGCGTGCACCAGCACCTAGGGGTTGTGGGAAAAGGTGTACTTTCATTCCAATATTATATTCATATTAATATTCATTCCTTTTAAGTCTGTACAGGAAGAAGGGAGGAGCTGTTTGGAAGAGACTGAATGATGCACTATCTTTCAAAAGGCAAGTACCGTATTTTCACGACCATAAGGTGCACTTAAAAGTCTTCAATTTTCTCCAAAATGGACGGGGCACCTTATAATGCGGTGCGCCTTATGTGCGCCGAGTTCCAACATCTATAAATGTGTGATGAGCGCTGCGCTAATTATTTTTTTTTTTTTTACATTTCCTGCCGACACGCTGCTTACACAGATGAAAAGCAGACGTGGCTGAGGACAGGCGCAGGGTGCGTGAAGTAGGACGCTAAAGCCATGCCCCCAGTAGGTATATAGCGGTGGGGTGTTTTTTTTCTTTTCTTTTTTTTTTTAGCATTTCCTGTCGACACGCTGCTTACTCAGAGGAAAAGTGGACGTGGTTGATGACAGGAGAAGGGTGCGTGAAGTTTAAAACCACGCCCTCAGTAGGTATATAGCGCCGGGGTGGGTTTTTTTAAATATATATATATATATATACAGCTTGACTGACTGGGAGCATTTCCCGGGTGTGCATTGTGCAAAACAACATTTGTTTGGCTAAGGACCCCCGAAAATGTCACCTACCTAAGAGACACGCTTACGAAGCACAGTTTAAACTGCAAGGTATCAGTTACGCGGAGGAACATGGGACTCGAGCAGCCGCGAGAGAATTCAAGATCAATGAATCCATGGTTCGCAAGTGGAGGAAGCAGCAAAACGAGCTTCGCCAAGTCAAGAAGACAAAGCTGAGTTTCCGCGGGAAAAAAAAGAAAAACAAAACGCGGAAACAAGGCGAGTTGGAAGACCAACTCGAGCAATGGATTAATGAGCAAAGAACAGCCGGGATAAGCGTCTCAAGTCACCATTCGACTGAGTGCAATAACTCGGGGCTTGCCATTGTTCCGGGAGGCTTGACGAACCGCTGGACATCCGTGTAAACATCCGGCGTGGGAGCCATGGATGACAGATGGCGAACACAGCTTTACTAAGACAAGGAGACACCGCTGGGCGAGTTACGTCACAATTTGTGAATGGATTGTGGATACTGGGGCTAAAGTGTCTGCTTGCGCTGTTGTTCGAGCTTTCGCACGGCAACAAGACTGACTCGAACCTGGCGTGTTTGATTGAGAACTTGCCGAGCTGTTCATTTCGGATACAGAAGATGAGGACTTTGATGGATTTGTGGATAAGGATTGATCATAAAATAACGTGAGTACATTGTTAAATATTCAATAAAGTACAACCGAACTCAGTTTTGCTCCCGTTGCTATCTTTAAAACATTGTTTTAACGTGCATGCCTGCTAACGTATGTTTTAAGCTAGCGTTTTACCAAGCCTGCGCCTAATAATACGGACAAAAATGATGGTACCCTTAATATTATGTTGCACAACATTTTCAGGCTGCAATCACTGCAGCCAAACGATTTTTGTAACTTTCAACTTTGGACTTCTGCACCTGTAAGCAGCTATTTTGGCCCACTCTTCATGAGCGAATTGGTCCAGTTGTCTCAGGTTTGAGAGGTGCTTTCTCCAGACGTCATGTTTCAGCTCCTTCCACAGATGTTCAATAGGATTTAGATCAGGACTCAAAGAAGGACACTTCAGAATAGTCTAATGTTTTGCTCTTAGCCATTCTTGGGTGTTTTTAGCTGCATGTTTTGGCTTGTTGTCCTGTTGCAAGACCCATGACCTTCAACTGAGACCAAGCTTTAACTTCACTCTAGAATACCTGATTGTCTTGAGATTGTATTTTACCCTGCACAGAATAGTCCAATGTTTTGCTCTTAGCCATTCTTTGGTATTTTTAGCTGGATGTTTTGGCTCATTGTCCTGTTGCAAGACCCATGACCTGCAACTGAGACCAAGCTTTAACTTCACTCTAGAATACCTGATAGTCTTGAGATTGTATTTTACCCTGCAGAGATTTAAGACACCCTGTGCTAGATGCAGGAAAGCAGCCCCAGAACATAACGGAGCCTCCTCCATGTTTTACAGTAGGGACAGTGTTCTTTTCTTGGTATGCTTCATTTTTGCATCTGTGAGCATAGCGCTGGTGATGTGCCTTGCCAAAAAGTTTGTTTTGTCTCATCTATCCATATGACATTCTCCCAGAAGCTTTGTGGCTTGTCAAAATGCAGTTGACAAATTCCACTCTCGATTTTTTATGATTTACTTTCAAGGGTCCGCCTTGGTCGTCTCCAATGAAGTCCACTTTGGCTCAAACACCGACGGATGTTGCGGTCTGTCATTACTGTACCTTGATCTTGGAGTTCACCTTTAATTTCTTTGGAGGTCGTTCTTGGCTATTTTGTTAGCATTCATATTATCTGTCTCTTCAGTTTATCATCAATTTTCTTCCTGCGGCCACATCCAGGGAGGTTGGAGTCCCATGGATCTTAAACTTCGGAATAATATGTGCAACTGTAGTCACAGAAACATCAAGCTACCTAGAGATGATCATATAGCCTTTACCTTTAATGTGCTTGTCTAGAACTTTCTTTCTAATCTCAGAAAACAACGGTCCCCTTCACTTCCTCCGGTCCATGTTTAGTGTGGTGCACACCATGTCACCAGTGATTAACTGTCAACCTTTAAATAGGCTGACTGACTGATTACAAGTTTAATGACACCTGTGATGCAAATTACATGACACGCCTTGTTTGAACATGCCCCTATGGTCATTTTATTCAATCTTTTCTAAGGGTACCATCATTTTTGTCCATGCCTGTTTTTAAAAATAATTCGGTTGAACGAGAGTTCAAAAGCAGTTTCTGATTTTCAGTGGTTAATTTTCATTAAATATTTTATTTATTATTAGTTTAGTCAGATTCAAGTTATTTCAGTGACCACTGTGAGTTTTTCTGGTGTAGTGACTCTGACCCGGTTCTCACTGCAAAAACCTCTCCCCACCAACAATTTGATAAACTGCATTCCTCCCTCCGGCCCTGCTGTGCGAGACGTCCACCAAAAGGATGCCTGGCGTATGTCAACTGGACCTTAAACTAATTAGCAGCTTCCCGTCAAATCTGGATTCCAGTCTTCAAAGACTCCTTTCTTTCTTTTGAAGTGACAGAGCGACGAAAAGGTTGGGAGATCCTCTCTCCAATAAGACTAAGCTGGGACAGATCGACAACGACAGATGTATTATTTGGATATGCCACAGATTTAACTATTAGTCCCGGACATTGAGATATGTTTAAACATATAAAAATATCACTGCCTTTTTCAGGAATGCGAATACAGCAATGAACTATTTGTTTAATATTAAAACATGCACGCAAGGCGCTGCCAAACGCCCCTGGGAACAATTGCTGGGATGCAGGCGACACCCGCTGGCATTTGAGAGTTATTGGAATGTGGACTTGCATTCGGGGTTTCTTTAACTGAAGTTAAAATGTCTGTTTTGCTATTTCACGAACTCTGCAGAAATATTCCAAATGTATGCCTTGATGTCTGCGTCATTGTGTCAACTTTACAGGTCCAGCTGAGAACTGTTCGTCTTGATTTGAAGCCAAACAGTATGAAGTGTTGCATCAAACCATAAGCAGTTGATTTGCCAAGACTAAAGTTTAAACAATCATTCTATATGCTTGATCTATGAGTAAGAGTAAAAGTTAGGAGTATTTTATATGAATATATGATTTTTACGGCTAAATTGTAGACTAAAATTCAAGTCGATAGGCGTGGTCTTCTCCAGTCCTCTCCGGTTGCCTCTTGGACACGCCTCCTTCGTATTAAACCTTCGACTAAACCGCCTCTTCTCTCTCTCTTGTCTCCTGCTTCTTGCTGTCCTCGCTGACTAATCTTGCGAGCCACGGGGTGGCTTTGGCCAACCCCCTCCCTCATCTTTTTCCGGTGTCCTCCTGTGCCACCAGGTGCAACCACATGCGCGAGCGCCTGCCTCAACTCGACGGTGGCGTTTTCGGTCGAAGAAGCAACCCATGCTGCTTCGATCTTTTTTTTTTTCTAGCCGTGACCTGTTGGCGGAGCTTAAGCAAGCAACTATATTCCGTACCGGTCACCCACGCAGTTGAGCGCAAGAATGGGCCTGCCACAAGTTAAATCGGCAGGAAAGTTACGAGTGCACCCCGAGGGGACAACAATTTTTCCTTTTTCTGCCTGTCTTTATTTCATTTTTGTGCATCTTCTTCTTCAACCAAACCTGCTCCGTCCCTCTCGAAATGCGCGGAGAAAGACCCTCCACGCAGACCAGCTGATCAATGGTCGTGAGTGGGACACAACGATCATTGTCAGCATGTACAAAATTATTGCCTAATCATTTTGGGGAAAAATACTACCTTCACACAAAAATCCCAACTTTGCGCTCTCTCGCTCTGACTCAACTCATTAAACGCTCACATTTTAAATTTTAGCCCAGCAACACACCATGCCCTATTTCCCTTTTTGTACTCATATTTTTCTTTATTTCACCATTATTCGTGTTTCCTTTTTGTAGTTAGACCCCTCTGTGTGTTTCCCTATAGCTCCCTTATAAATTTCATTAAATATTCTATAAAATTCCACTCCGTGTTGTGTTTTGTGTGTGTTTGGAGTTTAACAATGGACCTCTGTAATCTAGAATTCGTATTTCCTAAGTGTAGGAAACCTTCAGATTATGAGACTGAGAAGAGGTTTCTCATCGCTTTTCCTACATTTTACACATGTACAAAAGAGACGAGGTGCCCTTTACGAGACAAAATAGCTTGATTATAATGTTAAGCGTCAAATCACGCTAAACCGGAAGCAGCGCAGGCGTCACTTCTTCGACGAATTTATTTCTTAAATAAATTAAGTTTTATCCAAACACCAATATACGCTACAAGGGGTACCAATAATTGTATTTACCTGTGTGTGGGTGTGGGTGAGGGTGTGGCCCAACACTGCGTCCATCTGCAATAAATGTCCATATGAAACACTGGTTCCGGAGGCGTAAACACACACATTTTTTGGTCCATGTGGAGCTTCCAGGTAGAAATTCTACCGACCTATTTTTGAAGTCGATTTTTTTTCTTCCCTCTCTTTCCCTCTTTCCCTCCCAGCCCTAATATAGATACACTCACTCATTTTATATCCACAAAATGTGATTGAGAGAAAGGGAGCAAGTTTTTAAAAGTTACCCAAACTGGGCCACGAATGGGTTAACCATATCTTTTTAATGTGTCTGACAGACATACTGTTGTTCACATCCTGCAGTAATCTCAGTTGTGAAAAATCCATACAAGGTTTAATTTTCACATATTTTGCAGATTTATGATGACGATGATCCTGCAGCCATCCAAGACGCCCTTTCCTCAAAAGTATAAGAACTCAATGTCTGTTTGCATGCCACGTGAGTGGATTGAGAAATCTGCTTTAGGTTTTTTAGTTAGTTTCATGCACTTGAAGTTGTGAGTTTTCCAAGACGTCCACTTCTATACCTTTTGTGACTTTGATCTCTGTTCCAATCTGATGATGACACTGTGACACTCTTAAGATCAGTGGCCACTTCCCTCTGAGAACTTCCTGTTTGAAGCCTTATAATGGTTAGGTACTGTTGATTAATTGTTGCGTGTCATCTTGTCTCATAATGTCAATAAACAGTAAGATAATGTGGACTGTATAAAGCCAAATATCCCTAGCAACATTTTGTGAGCAGTGTGCAACGACTCACAAAAAGTTATATTGTTATACAATATATAATTAATTTTATTTTTGTATCCTATTTTTGGGATTACAATCTTCTCAGGGAATAAAAAACAGCTTTGTCACAGTGTAATCATCAGGTTGCATTAGAAAGACTGAGATTGGAAGCATCCCAGAAAGAAGTGGATTCTCCTTGGGAAAAAAATACAGCTGTTGTTGATTTTGCCTTTCAGCTTCTGTTAGAGAACAGCAAGTTGTGCATAAAGTTAATAAACATTGAACAGTTGTACACTTTGAATGTATATGTTTTTATGATTAATAAAAGTACAACCCCAATTCCAATGAAGTTGGGATGTTGTGTTAAACATAAATAAAAACATAATACAATTATTTGCAAATCATGTTCAACCTATATTTAATTGAATACACTACAAAGACAAGACATTTAATGTTCAAACTGATAAACTTTATTGTTTTAGCAAATAAACATTAATTTAGAATTTTATGGCTGCAACACGTTCCAAAAAAGCTGGGACAGTGGAAAAAAGACTGAGAAAGTTGAGGAATGTTCATCAAACACCTGTTCTGAACATCCCACAGGTGAACAGGCAAATTGGGAACAGGTGGGTACCATGATTGGGTATAAAAGGAGCTTCCCTGAATTGCTCAGTCATTCACAAGCAAAGATGGGGCGAGGTTCACCTCTTTGTGCGTGAGAAAATAGTCGAACAGTTTAAGGACAATGTTCCTCAATGTACAATTGCAAGGAATTTAGAGATTTTATCATCTACGGTCCATAATATCATCAAGGGATTCAGAGAATGTGGAGAAATCACTGCATGTAAGCGGCAAAGCCGAAAACCAACATTGAATGCCCGTAACCTTCGATCCCTCAGGGGGTACTGCATCAAAAACCGACATAAATGTGTAAAGGATATCACAACATGTGCTCAGGAAGACTTAAGAAAACCAATGTCAGTAAATACAGTTCGGCGCTACATCCGTAACTGCAACCTGAAACTCTACAATGCAGAGCAAAAGCCATTTGTCAACAACACCCAGAAACGCCGCCGGCTTCTCTGGGCCCGAGCTCATCTAAGATGGACTGATGCAAACTGGAAAAGTGTTCTGTGGTCCGACGAGTCCGCATTTCAAATTGTTTTTGGAAATTGTGGACGTCGTGTCCTCCGGGCCAAAGAGGAAAAGAACCATCCGGACCGCAAAGTTCGAAAGCCAGCATCTGTGAAGGTATGGGGCTCTGTTAGTGTCAATGGCATGGGTAATTTACACATCTGTGAAGGTACCATTAATGCTGAAAGGTACATACAGGTTTTGGAGAAACATATGCTGCCATCCAAGCAACGTCTTTTTCATGGATGCCTTATTTCAACAAGACAATGCCAAACCCCATTCGACACGTGTTACAACTGCGTGGCTTCGTAGTAAAAGAGTGCGGGTACTAGACTGGCCTGCCTGCAGTCCAGACCTCTCTATCATTGAAAATGTGTGTGGCGCATTATGAAGCGTAAAATACGATAACGGAGACCCCGGACTGTTGAATAGCTAAAGCTGTACATCAAGCAAGAATGGGAAAGAATTCCACCTACAAAACTTCAACAATTAGTGTCCTCCGTTCCCAAACGTTTATTGAATGTTGTTAAAAGAAAAGGTGATGTAACACAGTGGTAAACATGACCCTGTTCCAGCTTTTTTGGAACATGTTACAGCCATAAAATTCTAAGTTAATGATTATTTGCTAAAAACAATCAAGTTTATCAGTTTGAACATTAAAAATACCGTGTCTTTGTAGTCTATTCAATTAAATATAGGTTGAATATGACTTGCAAATCATTGTATTCTGTTTTTATTTATGTTTAACACAACGTCCCAACACGGCACGGTGGCCGACTGGTTAGAGCGTCAGCCTCACAGTTCTGAGGACCCGGGTTCAATCCCCGGCCCCGCCTGTGTGGAGTTTGCATGTTCTCCCCGTGCCTGCGTGGGTTTTCTCCGGGCACTCCGGTTTCCTCCCACATCCCAAAAACATGCATGAATTGGAGACTCTAAATTGCCCGAAGGCATGACTGTGAGTGCGAATGGTTGTTTGTTCCTATGTGCCCTGTGATTGGCTGGCAACCAGTTCAGGGTGTACCCCGCCTCCTGCCCGATGACAGCTGGGATAGGCTCCAGCATGCCCGCGACCCTAGTGAGGAGAAGCGGCTCAGAAAATGGATGGATGGATGGACAACGTCCCAACTTCATTGGAATAGGGGTTGTACTTGAAAAGCAGTTTATTTTCTCATGTTTTAAATATAACTATTCTGTATATAAAATCCCAAAAAGCCATCCATCCATCCATTTTCTGAGCTGCTTCTCCTCATTAGGGTCGCGGGCGTGCTGGAGCCTATCCCAGCTATCATCGGGCAGGAGGCGGGGTACACCCTGAACTGGTTGCCAGCCAATCGCAGGGCACATATAAACAAACAACCATTCGCACTTACAGTCACACCTACGGGCAATTTAGATTTGTCAATTAACCTACCATGTATGTTTTGTGGGATGTGGGAGGAAACCGCAGTGCCCAGAGAAAACCCACGCAGGCACGGGGAGAACATGCAAACTCCACACACGTGGGGCCGGGGATTGAACCTCGGTCCTCAGAACTGTGAGGCAGACGCTCTAACCAGTCGGTCACCGTGCCGCTCCCAAAAAGCCAATTAAATGTAGAAAAAACAAGAAAATCATTTTTAAAATGGGTAATATAGATATTTTTGAAATGTAAGTAGCATCTACTCATAAAAAACAATTTAAGAATTCAAATAAGTAACTAATCTCAAAGACTGAAAAATTACCCAGTGAAATAGGAAACTCAAGTTGACTTTACTTGCAAATTTGTATTTTACACATTTGAAAAGTCCCCTCTTGAGCCCTCACCTTATCGTGGTGGAGGGGTTTGTGTGTCCCAATGATCCTAGGACCTAAGTTGTCTGGGGCTTTATGCCCCTGGCAGGGTCACCCATGGCAAACAGGTCCTAGGTGAGGGACCAGACAAACCACGGCTCTAAGACCCCTTATGATGACGACAAAAATTTACACAGGTTTCCCTTGCTGGAGTTGCCCGCGGTGAGAGGCGCTGAGCAGGTGTGGGTATACTTATTGCTCCCTGGTTCGGCGCCTGTACGTTGGGGTTCACCCCGGTGGACAAGAGGGTAGCCTCCCTCCGCCTTCGGGTGGGGGGACGAGTCCTGGCTTTTGTTTGTGCCTATGCACCAAACAGCAGTTCAGACTACCCACCCTTTTTGGAGTTCTTGGAGGGGGTGCTGGAGAGCGCTCCCGCTGTGGACTGCATCGTTCTGCTGAGGGACTTCAATGCTTCAATGGGCAATGACAGTGAGACCTATAAGGGCGTGATTGGGAGGAACGGCCCCCCCGATCAGAACCCAAGCAGTGTTCTGTTATTGTACTTCTGTGCTCATCACGGATTGTCCATAACAAACACCATATTCAAGCATGAGGGTGTCCACACATTCACTTGGCACCAGGACACCCAAGGTCGCAGTTCGATGATAAACTTTGTGGTCGTGTCATCGGACTTGCGGCCATATGTCTTGGACACTCGGGTGAAAAGAGGGGCGCAGCTGTCAACTGATCACCACCTGGTGGTGAGTTGGCTTCGATGGTGGGGGAAGCTGCCGGTCCGACGTGGCAGGCCCAAACGTATTGTGAGGGTCTGCTGGGAACGTCTGGCGGAATCGCCTGTCAGAAGGAGTTTCAACTCCCACCTCCAACAGAACTTTGCTCATGTTCCGGGAGAGGGGGACATGGAGTCCGAGTGGGGGACATGTAGTCCGAGTGGGGGACATGGAGTCCGAGTGGACCATGTTCCCCGCCTCCATTGCTGAGGCGGCCGACCGGAGCTGTGGCCGTAAGGTGGTCGGTGCCTGTCGTGGTATCTTGGGGTCTTGTTCACGAGTGAGGGAAGAATGGAACGGGAGATCGACAGGCGGATCGGTGCAGCGACTGCATTGATGCGGACATTGTATCGATCCGTTGTGGTAAAGAAGGAGCTAAGCTGAAAGGCGAAGCTCTCGATTTACCGGTCGATCTATGTTCCTACCCTGACCTATGGTCACGAGCTCTGGGTTGTGACCGAAAGAACAAGATCCCCGATACAAGTGGCCGAAATGAGTTTCCTCTGCAGGGTGTCCGGTCTCTCCCTTAGAGATAGGGTGAGAAGCTTGGTCATCTGGGAGGATCTCAAAGTTGAGCCACATCGAGAGGAACCAGATGAGGTGGCTTGGGCATCTGATTTGGATGCCTCCCGGACGCCTCCTTGGTGAGGTGTTCCGGGCACGTCCCACCGGGAGGAGACCCCGGGGACGACCCAGGACACACTGGAGAGACTACATCCTTCGGCTGGCATGGTAACGCCTCGGGATCCCCCAGGAAGAGCTGGAGGAAGTGGCTGGGGAGAGGGAAGTCTGGGTGTCCCTGCTAAAGCTACTGCCCCCAAGACCCGACCCGGATAATGGTAGAAAATGGGTGGATGGATGGATGGACATTTGAAAAGTGCTGTTGTCTTCCATCCATCCATTTTCTTCACCGCTTCTCACTAGGGTCGTGGGCTTCTGGCGCCTATCCCAGGTACATTCGGGCGAGCGGCGCGGTACACCCTGAACCGGTCGCCAGCCAATTGCAGGGCACATAGAAACAAACTATCATTCGCGCTCACATTCATACCTACGGGCAATTTAGAGTTTCCAATTAACCTACCTCGCATGTTTTTGGGATGTGTGAGGAAACCGGAGAAAACCCACACAAGCACGGGGAGAACATGCAAAATCCACACAGGCGGGGCCGGGATTTGAAGCCCAGTCCCCAGAATTAGGAGGCGGATGTGCTAACCAGTCGACCAACGTGCCGGCTGCTGTTGTCTTAACAAATAAAATGTTTTCTATATCTACTTGTCGTGACTATGGTCCTATTGTCCTAGCAAACTTCCACCAACAACTTGATAAACTCAATTCTTCCAAGCCGCCCTGCTGTTCAAGACGGCCACCAAAGGACACCTGGCGTATGTCAGCTGGACCCTAAACTGAATAACAATTCCCCTCGAAACCTGGGTTCCTCTCAACAAAGAACCTTTTGATGTGCAGAACCGATAGCGACCAAAGGGTTGCTGGACCCTCTCTCCACTGGGAACAGTGCTGGAACGCGGACGACACCCGATGGTAGTTGGTTGAGATTACTGCAAACCTGCGGTCTTGCATTCGAAGTTTCTTTAACTGAAGATAAATGTCTGTTTTGATATTTTATTAACCTTGCAGAAATATTCCAAATGTATGCATTGATGTCTGTCATTGTGTCAGCTTTACAGGTCCAGCTGTTCAATTCAAGTCGATGGGCGTGGTTTTCCCCAGTTTCTCCGTCCCTTAGACACGCCCCGTGGGTATTTAATCTTTGACACCCGCTTCTTCTCACTCGTCTCTGGCTTCTTGGCTCCTTTCCTTCATGGTGAGGGTTACCTTGGCACAGCTCTGTCATGCTGCCGCCCCTCCCCCATGCCCTTTTCTTTTTTCGAACATGCGGTTCGGCCAACGCGAACCTTGGATGGAGACTTGGCTTCCCGGCCTACGTTGGTCACCGTTAGGCAATAAGAGCAGCGACCACTAAAAGTACCAGATGCGCTCCAAGCCAAGCGTGAACACTCAGAAGTTGCTAGCGGGTCCCTGAAAAGTCAGGAAGAGGAACGGTCGTATTCTCCTACCGAAAGCGTGACGAACAACTTCCCTTTTTCTTCTCCCGCCCTTTTTGTTTTATTTTTGTGCATTTTCTTCTTCAACCAAATCTGCTTCGTTTTCCTCCTGAGATGCATGGACTCGCGCTGAACATATGCCGCACATTGGCCACATTCACATCTCATTCAGGGTCCCATGGGGGACTGGGACCAAGTATGGTGGGGCAGGCGCCGGGCCGGGTGCTGGCACAGCTGTGCTGGTTTCCGGTCTGGTCGCACCCCCCACCTGCCCAAACTTCACTGCTCTGCCGGTCCTCCAGTTTTAATGTATCATACACCCGTCTGTGGGGGGAGGGCAGGATCGGGCTGGGGAGGACACTCGGCCAGGTGTCCCTGCACTCCGCACTGCTGTGAGCGTGGGGGAGGTGGTCCGGTACCCGTGCCCCACCCTTTGGGACAGTTTGGTCAGAGCGCTTGGGTAGGGCTCGGGACCTCCTTGGGTCATGGGGGGTAAAATTTTCATTTTACCACATTATTTCCCAACAATATATATGTTCAAATTAAGTAAATTCAAAGGTCTTTGCTTTTCAGTGTAATTTTGATCAACACTGTTGATGTAATTTTGTAATAATTTTGAGTCCTCAACCCCATTATTAGTTTTTGGCTCAAAGGATGGAAAACATGATCAAGAAATAATAAATCTTAAGTATTTACGATATATACATTTAACCCATTTTCATGGCAGTTATAGCAGGTGATTATTATAAAAGTGGTGGTGCAGTGCTTTGACCAGTGCAGCTTGCCAGTATGACCAGCCAATCAAGATTGCTTTTCAGTCCTCCCAGCATTGATTAACTTTGATTGACAGATTTAATCAAGTGTTTCGGCCAAAATCTTTCCATGTCTGAGTGTCGAAAGTTTCCTCTTGACACTGCGGATGAGAAAAATACACTGTTCACTTATTTTTGCCCACCCCTGTTAAGTGGGTTATCTGTCACACCTGAGTTATGTCAGAGCACACACCCAGGCTGAAATCATAATAGTGAGGATGACTGTGATACAAGAGATAAAGGACTACATATTATAGCGTGGCAGCCAGCCGACAGACGGTGACAGCCAGAAGAGCAAGATTATTGAAACACACATAACCAATCTTTCTCTCTCTCACACACACACACACACACACTCGCATGGAACCATTTGTAAAGTGAGATATGTATGCATATACATCAGGTAAGAACAGCAACAGTGACCCTTTGCGAAATAATGAACGCATATTGCGCTCTACTGCTTTGTAATATCTTATATTACCAAATCAATATATAATTATATACCGTACTTTGTACTAGTTGGCTAGTTGCACTGAAAAAAAAGAGTCCTTTGAATTCACTTAATTTGAACATATACATTGGTTGCACATGATTAAAATGTGGCAAATTTATGTAATGTTTTAAAATTTTCCCCTTCTTTACATCAAACGTTTCATCACTATATAGTGCAGTATCACAAAGAAATCGGAGTAAGCCTCAACATCTGCTTTGTATTATTGTCTTTAAATTTCATGGTCTGTGGTGTGTTCTTAGTCAGGCTACTGGATTGTAAACTGAATTTGTATATATAATTTGTTATACTGATCATAATCCTTTAAAGGAAAATTCAACAAATGTAACATTGTGTAGCTGAACAGAAACACCTTATGTTCTGACATATACAAATGATGTACAAATATTTGAAATAGTTTCTGACTGTACTTCCTTGTCTTGTCTCTTGTTGTTCTGATGCTTTGTATTCCACTTCAAATATATCATCCTATAGCTGGACATACTCAGATAACTCAGGGTGCAATGAATAACACAATTCTCTATTATTATTATTATTATTAATATCCATCCATCCATTTTCTGTACCGCTTATCCTCACTAGAGTCGCGGGCGTGCTGGAGCCTATTGCAGCTATCTTCGGGTGAGAGGCGGTGTACACCCTTAACTGGTCGCCAGCCAATCGTAGGGCACATACATATAAACAAACAACCATTCACACTCACATCACACCTATGGGCAATTTATAATCGTCAATCAAACTACCACCCATGTTTTTGGGATGTGGAGTACCTGGAGAAAACCCACGCAGGCACCTGGAAAACATGCAAACTCCACACAGGCGGGGCTGGGATTTGAACCCCAGTCCTCAGAACTGTGAGGCAGATGTGTTGACCAGTCATCCACCGTGCCACCACTATTATTATTATTATTATTATTATTATTATTATTATTATAGTTGTAGCAGTAGTAGTAGTAGTACACTGACAAAACCTCATTTGAATTGACTTTATTCGAACACGTACATTCCTTCCTGGTCTTGTCTCTTGTTGTCCTATTCAAATATATCATCCTATAGCTGGGCATACTCAGATAACTCAGTGTGTAATGAATAACACAATTCCCTGTCATTATTATGATCATTATTATTATTATTATTTTAATAGTCGTAGTAGTAGTAGTAGTACTACACTGACAAAACATCCTTTGAATTTACTTTATTCGAACATGTACATTGGTTGCATATGATTAAAATGTGTTAAACTAACTTGTATTAGTTGATTATATTCGAGGAAAAGAGGGAGAAATTACATCAGTTTACCACATTTTAGTCATGTGCAACTGAAAATGAAGTACTTTTTTTATTCAGTAGTTGTATTAGTGGTAGTGATGGTGGTGGGAGTAGAAGTGTTCTCATAGTAGTAGTAGTAGTAAGTAAGTCAATACTATTCTAGTAGTAATAACAAGGATAATACGTTTTCTCTCCATCTCGCTCTCCCCACCCCCACACGCGAGCACAAACACTCACGCAGGCGCACGCGCACCCGCACACAGCTTGTCCTGTAATGGCTGCCATTGCTCATTGTTTGCATCCTGCTTTGTCTGCAGCGCCATTTTAACTCTGCAGCAGGGCAGCAGCCAAGTTTGCATAACATTAGATTCTCAAAGGCTGCAAGATGTTGCTACCTCGTGGCTAGCAACGCATTCCACCCATGATTACAATACAAACTATATCATAACATATATTGTCTAACCACTCTATTACTACTACTATTATAAGCGTATAGAGAACACAGCAAATTCCCACGATTTATAGCGTAATGGATTTTTTTTTATGTCAGTTTACTTCATTTTAATCAACGGCAACCAATGAATATGATCATAAGAAGGTTTTTTTTTCTATTGTAGTGTAAGAAAATTAGGACAAACCGCGTCCACAGCCTGTTATTATAATTGCTTCAATCTGATTTGAAAAATTATCAAGCTATATGAATTGTGCAGGGTGAGAAAACCATAAAACCTTCTCAGTGAAGAAGCATTTAGTGAAATGAAAAAGCACTTTTACAATTAATAATAATAATGATAATAATATTATTATTAATAATAATAATAATAATGGCGGAACGGTGGAAACTGGTTAGCAAATCTGCCTCACAGTTCTGAGGACCGGGGTTCAAATCCCGGCCGCGCCTGTGTGGAGTTTGCATGTTCTCCCCGGGTCTGCGTGGGTTTTCTCCAGGTATTCCGGTTGGCTCACACATCCCAAAAACATGCGAGGTAGGTTCCATTGAAGACTCTAAATTGCCCGTCGTTGATAATGTAAGTGAAAATGGTTGTTTGTTTCTATGTGCCCTGCGATTGGCTGGCGACCAGTTCAGGGTGTACACCGCCTCTCGCCCTAGGATAGCTCGGATATGCTCCATCACGCCCGCGGCCCTAGTGAGGATAAGCGGTACAGAAAATACATGAATGGATAATAATAATAATGATAATATGATAGTTTAATAAGTACTGTACCTAAATCTTACAAACTGTAAAGGTTAATAAAAACATTTCGCAAATATTTGTCTACAATTATTTATTTATTTGACCATATAATGACACCGTAGAAATAAAAAAAAAACACAAGCCTCTTCGTAGATGTATTTGTATTTTTATTATCATATTAGTATTCCACTATGAAAATATGTATACAATAAATAATTTGTTTCTCATTGTTTAAAGAATCTGAATAAATTAACTAGGGTTTAAAACTCAAATCATCAACACGCCTTCCCTCTTCTCTGGGTCGCAGCAAGAAATTTTTGCTGTTCATTTCTTCATTTTAAGATTTTCGAAGAGCAGTCCAGCGGTACCAAGCAGTTCCTGAGAAATTTGGATCGAAAAAATCCACACATTCTAAAAATTCTAATAAATAATAAATATTAATTCTAAGTTCATATTCCTGAAAATGAGGGCACACAAAAGTTAAACTTGATATTTAAATGATAAAAATCTTGTCATCGCCCGTATTTTTACCTCTGTATGGTGCGTGTCAAAATAATACTGGCAAAGGGATGAAAAATATATATTTAAATATCAAAGTTTGAAATTTCAATCTGAAATAAATTCAGGAATGTTACCTTGTTTTCCCCCAACAATATAAGTTCTGTCTGAGAGCCCTCGTTTTATATGCTTTAATTATGATTTAAACCCTCAGAAGTTTAGATGTTGAAGGTCCATGGTGCACAGTGTGCTTGTGAACAAGTCGAAGTCCTCTTCCGAAAAATCCACCGGGCTGTCCAGGGAACTCTGAAGGCTGGGTGACATGCAGGAGTCCCCGGCAAAGAACGTCAGGTCGGGGAGCTCAGCGGAGGCCGAAGAGGAGGGGATGGAAGAGTCTGGCTGCTCGAGAAGCCTTATGTTCGTGTTATCGGTGGAGCTTTTAGTGGTCAACGGCTCCGGGGAGGGATGTTTGGCAGCAGAGTCACAGGAGCCAGATGCATTCGACAGCGTTGGCAGGTCCGGGCGAGTCAATAGGCCTCCTTCCACCAACGTGGGAAGCACATTGTCCCCGCTGTCACGGGTGTGGGCGGTTGAAGATGGATTACTGCTCCCCGCCTCGCCGACCGATAACTCCCCGGTGCCAGATGCCTCAAGCGGCTGGCTTGAGTACGGTGATGAAGCATCGGCCCCTTCGAGCGGCTCAATGCAACTCGGCTCGCCGGATTCCTGGCATCCTCCTCCCCCATCGCCACCCCCATCCCGGTGGTGCGTCGTCTGCCGCTTGTGTTTCATGCGCCGGTTCTGGAACCAAACTTTAACTTGCCGCTCGGTCAAGTCCAGAAGGGCGGCAATCTCCACTCGTCTAGGTCGGCAAAGATACTTGTTGAAGTGAAACTCCTTCTCCAGCTCCAGTAGTTGCGTGTTGGTGTAGGCGGTGCGCAGCCGACGGGACCCCGCTCCTCCGACGTCCAGACCAGCCTGTTGTGGATCTGAACGAGAGAGCAGATAAATGAAGGACAAATCTACATCTATAGATTTCGTCGTGCTTTTAATATTACAATGCGCGTCAAATCATCATATCCGCAGAGATTTCATGAAGCCACTAAAATATTATTAAATGCACAATTTCCAGCCTTCAAAATAAGCTGTTCCAACTTCAGGCGGCGAACCCCCTTGGGTCTTCTATATGAAAAGAAACACCCAAATTAATTATAAAACGCCCCCGCTGAATACAGTCTAGGAGCCCATATGCAATTAACAAAAAATAAAAATAAAATAAGTTAAAATAACGGTAAAATGCATAAAGCGAATCGTTGAGCCAAATACAAATGATAATGTCAGGTAAGGCTCCTCGAAGGGCAGTGCGCCTACAGTGAGTGACTGTGTGAAATCAGATCCGGAGAGATGAGATTAAATAAATCAAAGCATACGGAGAAAAGTGCAGGGAAAGGCGAGTTGCAATGTGAGTATTTTGTGTATCTCAAAATAAATCAAAGCCGCTTAAAACCAATAAAAACAATGCGCGCGAATTTGTCCAGACAAAGACAGCGTGTGTGTGTGTGTGTGTGTGTTTATGTGTGTGTTGGTGGTGGAGGGGGGTGGGGGGGGGGGAGGTAGCGGGTGTGTGTGTGTGGATGTGTGTGCGTGCGTGTGCGTGTGTGTGCGTGTATAGGCGAAAGCGTATGAGCGTACTATTTGGGTCTTCATGTAACAAAGAAATATGAAATTCATGTGGGGTTTAATTGGAAGTAAACCACATAAAGGATTCAAGGGTATCCACGTTTTACTTGGTGTGAATAGTACACCCAACCCCCACCCCACCATTTTTTCTCGCCATTATTATATCGGAATCCAATATGGCTACCTTAAGCATAAAATTGGTTATATCCTGGAGGAGTATCTGTTACGAAATAACAACATTTAGAGATTACAATGATCCAGAATGAGCTATAATATGAAGAACTGTGGTATCCAAAATTTCATTCACGTTGCACGATGTGTCATATTTCCATCACATTTATTTTGGGACATTTTAAGTGCATAGTAGGCCTACTTAATACAAAACGTCATACCGCTCTTAAAATATAGTTAAAATGTGGCCATGTAATGCCCAATGAATGAAAGCGTGCAAGGCAGCGCACAGCATAATGCGGTGGTGTAAAAATGGCTCCCCCGTTGATCCAGCATCACCGCAATAGACAAGACGCACATGGACTCAACATTGTGCTTGAGACAATGCCATGTTATACATTTGATGCAATATTTGATGTGGAGACAAACGGTGAGAAATCAGACAATTTAAACACATGCAACTCAACACTCACAGCCCAACCACAAACATACCCACACCCCAGCATAGGCTACACCGACCTGTGGGTGACTCGATGCCCGCAGAAGCGTACCCGGAGGCGGTCGGTGACGGAGACGAAGAGGAGGATTGGACGGTGGATCCACCACTGCCGGAGGTGCTGGCAGTTTTAGGGCATTTTTTGGAGGACTTCTTCTCCTTCATCCAGGGGAACTCCTGAGCCGGCGGTCCTGCGGTAGAGGATGCGTTCGGGGTGGGGGCCTGGCCAGGCGGGCAGGGCTGCTGGGGGAGTCGCTGGTGCGTCTGGAGGCCATTGCTAACAGAGGTTCTCCGGTTCTGTTGGTTCCTTGAAGCTGGTCTTGGCTGGCTGGCTGTGCAGGGGCTGAGGCTGGGGATGGTGTTCTCGAAGGGAGGCGGAATTACTGTCGACTCCTTGATTGATGAAGTTTGAAATGACTCCAGGACGGCAGGGAAGGACGTCAGGCACTCTGCTAGCGACGGTTGGCTGTTTATAAAACCGATCTCACGTTCGAATTCAAAATTCATAGCTCCTTCAAACCGATATCACTGCCTAACGACGAGACCCCCGAACAACCCCTTCCCAAAAATAAAATGCAAAACACACTCACACACACGCACCGCACGTACACAATCATGCAGACTCCTACAGCACTGAAACAGCTTAAATTAAACAAAAATTTAAAAAATAGCGCGAGCTTGCAAGCTCCGGCCTCGATAGCGTAAATGCGTGTGGCAATATAATAATTGTGTATATTGGTGATATTACTTGCGTATGGGGACCTGGGAAGGATAAACTGAAGAACTGTGGGGTGAAAATGCAGCCAATTCCTGATCACGTGACACAAAACAACCAATTAGACGCCTAGGCCTGGCGGCGGCGTTGACTGTGGGAAGCTGCATAATTATTGAGTACAAAATGTGGCAAACGGTACTATAAGAGAAAATGCTCCTATTGTTTTGTCACACCAGGGGTTAGATTCAAAGGCGAGAAAAAAACCTAAAGGCTATCGGTAGCCATGTGGACAGTGTAGGCGACCTGTGGGTGCATCTCAGCTCGGTGAGGCACAAACAATAGAGCATCGCTGGAACATTTTGTTTGCTATATGGCCGATGACGGTTCACTTTCGAAGACCGCCAACACCGTTTACAACGTCGCTCCTTCAAAAATACGATCTACATCTCGGAAAAATAATCTTATAAAGTGTGACAGAGGCAGACAATTACCGAATTAGTGACCGTGTTGGGATTATTTTAGGTTACGTTTTGCACAGACAGCAGTGTGGCTATAGATTTAATTCTGTGAAAAAGACCGGAAATGTTTGTGTGTAAATGGATCATGTTTGCTTTATGTTTTCATTAGAATCATTAGTGCGTAAAACTATCCTATACTGGGAACAAATATTAATATTTCGATTGCACATGATTAAAATGTAACAAATTGATGCCGTAATTTCCCACTCTTTTCCTCGAAAAATAATCCAATAATATATGATAGTTTAACACATTTTAATCATGTGCAACCGATGTACACGTTCAAATTGAGTCGAGTCAAATTCGTTTTTTTTAAGGTAAATCTACTAGATGTGTGTTTGATTTTAGAATCCATGCATCTTCTCAAAATATTTCGATAGTTCATAGTGAGATACAGAGCCCCCCCCCCCCCCCCTTTTCTCAGTGTGAAGTGTGTGTTAAAAATGTTTGATGTGTTTACTGAGGGAGTTCACCGCGAGGTCGGTCTGCAACTGAGGGGTGTGCACATGCACGGACGTCCCTGTTCAGTATAGAAAGAAAGCACTTTAATATGAGCAGCCACATTAAGTTAATGGCAGTGGGCATGATATCAGTGGACATTTAGGAATGTATTTGATTCATTTACAAATTGTGACACTTTGTAAAAAAATGTAACTGAAAACTCGCTAGGATATTTCGGAAAGGCCTAGGGAACCCCGGGTGGGTGGCGGTGATCAATCTTTCTCTGACTGCAGAGCCTGACGCAGCCCCTCTTTCCCTAAATAAAACCTCCAAACAACTCCCCCTTTTCCCCTGTATTATAAACATTCACTGCGAAAGTATCATGCATGTTTTATTCTCATATTATATTGAGCATAAACTATAACACTTGAAGCCTACCACCTTGTTTGCATACAAGATGTCTTCACCTCTTTATCTGAGGGTAAAAAAAACAGAAAAGGCAAAAATGTGTGTGGGAGAGAGGGCCATTGAGAAGCAGGCAATGAGTAGGCTGGATTTGACTGCACATGCACAAGCACTCGGATTTTGGTAGAAAGCAGACGTTTTTCTTTGGTACTAGCAGATTTGTGAACACATCAGATTTACATTTCGGTTTCTGTTTTTGCATTGCTTTGTTAATAACGGTAAGTTGATCATTTGAAAAAATCTATTTTGAACATGCGTTATTTATTTATTTATTTATTTAAACTGGTATCGCTCAATCCAACCTACGTTGCTAAAAAAAAAAAAAAAAATAGCACTGCGAATGTTATAGCATGTTACACAATACAAAACGTATAACAACAGCTGACGAATAAAAACGAGATTTGGTTAAAAAAAAAATAAGTGTTTGAAAGCTTTCCGGACTCGTGTGACATGCATCGGCCTGTGAGAGCACACTCATGGCTCAGCTCGTCTCTTTTTTCTGTAACGGCTGAAGCTGAAGCCAAGTTCCCTGTCTGCTTTTATGAGGCAATAAATTAGATCCAATCTCTGCTTATTGGTGTTTTTATTGTCTGTTAGTCCAACGAAAATGTAAAGGGAAGTACGGCCGTTATTTATGGATGCTGATTTATGTCTCGAGTCTTACGTTCTCAGAAATGGGGGCAAGACCGAGAGAGAGGGAAAGAATCTCGGGTGAGATTCACCTCATAGCGTGTGCCAGTTTTTTTTTTTAAATTATTATTATTATAATAACACAGGAGACAAACGCTACAACGTGGGGCGATTCTAGGATAAGAAGTTTAGGGATGCTGAGCTCCAGGCCAGGCAAGTTAAAAAAAATGTGAACATTTTATCACAATTTCATTCCCATATTTCCGAAAGAAAAGCACAACACCCTTTGGGAAAGTTTGTGGCTAAACCCTCAAATCTGATGAAGGTTATTTAAATATTGAGCCACAGCAAAAGAGGAATAGATTGGAATCATAAAATAAACGTACTGCAACCCTAATTTCTGGGAGAACATGACTCATTTTGCTGAAGCAGCACTTCTACATAACAGTATGCGTTTTTTTATGGAGCAAACCGCCTCCTATAGTGAGTATCAAAAATTGACGTAGGACTTGTTTTTGGGCACTTATTTAAAATGCTATACACAACATTTAAAACACCACAGTAGAAACTGAGTTTTGTGAATGCAGTGAAACCTCGATAGAACGGACTATTAGGGGTGTGTGTGTGGGGGGTGGGGTGGCGTGTGGGTGGCGGGGGGTCGTCCGATATAGCCAATTGTCAGTTACATTGAAGCGCTTTTTTTTTTTGAGGCCATATGCACCCATATTACTGTACAGTACAAAATTATTGTTTTGTGTGTGTTATAAAATGCCCAGTACAGTAAAAAGTTATTGTAAATAAATATAAAAAAGCTTGAAAATGTATGAAAGTTTCAAATCTTTTCCAAACTTACCACGCCTGTCTGATTGGTCATGGTGACATTGGTGACGTACAGTGCTCATCATAGGCGAGTTGCTCTCATGAGCCATGAGGAATGAGTGTGCTTCCTAGTTCCAAATCTGTTGCCAAAGGCCAACGGCTTGACAAAAACTGTACCAAAAATATGTTCCAGACTCCAGAGATTTGTGTTTGTATTCCTCAGAGCCATGCTGCTCTTTCTCTCTGCCAGCGCTTTATGCACAATAAATAATAGATAGAACCATCATAACATGGCTGCTACGTCAATGCCCCACAATGGCCGCTCGTCTTTTGGAATTTGATCTAGTCATATTGTATATCTGTAACCCAGAAATACGCCTGTCCCATTCTCTGCCTGTATTGCACCAAAGCACTAGTTCCACTGTACTTTGAATACTAATGTGAACTCGTCTCTCTCTCTCTCTCTCTTTCTCTCTCTCCCCCCCCCCCCCCCTCTCTCACTCAGTTTCTCTCTCTCGGGGTAATAATTACAATGGGCTTCGAGTCAGTAAGCCATTCAGTAGCACATTAGCTTTCATATTATCAAATGTACAGTACATGACACAACAACTAACTTCTCACATACCAATTCAAACAGAGGGCAGTGGTGCTGTCTCTGATCACCTGAAATGTTTCCTAGCTAGAAAAAAAAATGCACTAACGCCAACCTCACAACATAAACGATGACCTACGATTAAATGCAGCACAAACGAGGACTGGTAATGATCATAGTGTGTTTGGTATTGAGTGGTTAAAGTTAAGAAAGGTGCCAAATTTCATGGTTTAAGCCAGGTAGTTACACTATATCAGTGGAAGGCAGTGTATTGCTCTGTGCAGGTAGAGCGCTTGCCACTTAGAACACAGTCGGGGAGAGTTGGGAGAGATTGATTGGAGGAAACCATTTTTGAGGCAATAGTTAAGGTGCTGTATTTTTGTCGTTAAAATATTGTATTCAAACCAACTACTATATGAGTTTCCACTTTTGCAGGTTGTTTAATGATACAGTTTGTGGGTATAATTTATGAGGAGCCGACAAGAAAGGGAAGCATAATCATGAATGTATTGTATATGAGAGCATTGTCCAAAAAGTTTTGTACAAAGATACTTTGTATTGTTCACCCTCCTCATTGCATTATTTCATGTATCACATCCTTTGCTGGTAAAACAAAAAACTATTTGCCCTTCAAAACGAATAGATAATAAATGTCACAAGTGACAAAAGCTGCAGGAGAAAATATATCATTAGTTGGTTTCAAAATTAAACCAACTAAGGAAGAGTACATACTGAAAAATCCCATAGCAGCTGTTATATGTAACATACAAAATAGGTTGTGTTCAATTGAATATTATTGGACAAATAAATATTATGTATGCATATATTCCTGAATGTGGTGAATACATCTGTCATGCTGCAGTAGAAGCAAATTACAGTCAGTTATTGTTTATTAGCTCATTGTCAAGCATAGGCATTTCTAGCCCATTTTGGGGGGTGCTCAAGCACCCCTAAATTGAATCACAGCACCACAAAAATTTGAGAGATTAGTTTTTTTATTTTATATTTTACTGTACTGATGTCCTTTTTAATCAAGCTGGAAAAGTGTATTCCATAGTTTTTGTTTGAAACGTAATATTTTAACAACAAAAATACACCAGCCCCCCCTTGCCTAAAAAATTTATTGTTCCATCCAATCCCTCCCACCTCTCCCCAACCCTAAGCGTGCTTTCTGCACAAAGTAATATGCTGCCTTCCAGTGATAAAGCGTCGTGGTATAAGTACCTGGTTTAAACCAGGATATGTGGAACATTTCTAAACTTCTTCCACTCAATACCAACACACTATTATAGTACCATTCCCCATTTTTGCTGCATTTAACCATAGCTCACAGTTTATGTTGTTTAATCGGAGTTAGCTGGCATTTTTTTCTTGCTAAGAAACATTTCAGATCTCAGCAACTACAAGCTAAACTGACTGGATGCCCATTAACTTTATAACTCCTATTAGGACAAAGAGAGAGAGGGAAGCGCAAAGAGACAATTTTATACATGAATATTCCAAGTATTCACAAAAGGCAATTTCTGTTCATGTGTTTGACATGTTGTGCATTGTATTTCATATAAAAGTCCCTCCAAAAAGTCCAAGGTCAATTTTGGGTATTTTTAGTACTCAGCTAGAAATACATACTGTTAACGTGTATGTAGAGGTGCAGCTGTATCAAAACGAGTTATCAGACCCCCAGAAATTAGTAGGGTTACCATATGTTGGTTTTATAAATCCCATCCATTCCTCTTTTGCTTGGGGTCAACATTTAAATAACATTTACCAGATTTGATGGTGTAGTCACAGACTTTCCCCAAAAGTCTTATGCTTCTTTTTCATAAACGTGGGAATGAAATTGCATCAAAATGTACAAAACTGAAATTTATCTTGCCTGACCAGGAGTTGAGCACCCAAAAGCCTCTGATCCTCGAATTGCCCCTGTCGTCAAGTATCAACTTGCATATGGCATCTAACCTAGATGCATGTAACAATCAAAATATTTGATGTACAGGGACAGGAGAGGGGAACAGTACCAAAGCAACAATAGAGCTGACCCAGTCTGATTGCAAACAATAGATCCTTTCTAGAATTCAATAGAATTCAATTGTTCTTTCATTGATAGCATTACTTTACCTTTTGCTCTTTTTTATTATTAACACCTACTTGTTTTTATCTACTGTCTCTGATCAGCTGATGCTAGAAAACAACATTTCCCACCAGATTAATAAAGTATTAACTGACCTGACCCTAGAGAGTCACTCCATTTTTAGATCATTTAGTGAATTTGGGAATATTTGCTTTAAAAGCCTGCATTCAAGTTTTGTGTCTGAGAGGATGTTGAAAAAGTAAATGAAACTCTGCATAAAGTAACATTTTATTAAGGAATTGCTGGACAGACAACTCTATAAACAATTAAATAAAAAGTTGCTAAAAGTCAAATAAAGAAGTCATTGTTCTCCAAAAAGTCTTGTTCTTTTTCCCCCCCAGCCTATACATTGTCAAAATTCTACAGTATGCATGGATGGGTTACCAATCCCCATCCTTGCCATTTTCCTTGTACATATCAAGACATTTATGTACAAGGGTTACTGTAGAAATTAAAAAGTACTTCTTTTCTATCAAAATACAAGAACTAAAAATGTAACTTCAGTACAATTGACAAAGAAGAAACACAATGCTGTTTTTTTTCTTTCATAACAGGTAAATGCTAGAAAAGTACGGTATTTTTTCTCAATATAAATACATGACGGATAAATAATGATAACGCAGAGAGAGAATCTTTTAAAACTGGCTACAACAAATAAATATTTTTTTAATGAATGTTCACTTGAACGCACATTTGCGAAAAACTCTGATTGAAGGGCCTTCCTTCAAAATAACATTTTATTTAAACTTTTTTTTTTTTTTTTACCTTAAACTTCAAAATGTAAACTGTAAGTGCAATAATGATGCCCAGATGCAAAAGCATTTGTGTAAATTGCACTTTTAAAAAACATGAGTATATTTCCATAACATCAAGGAGTGTAGAGTGGGCCAGACACACGTAATGCTTTTAACACTAAGTTAATTGTTTTAAAAAAAAAGAAAGGGTTCTTTATGTTTTGTGTATTGTCCCAAACTACTCTAACAGATGGTTCAAACAAATAAACCCATTTTTTAAAAATGTGCACACATTTCTGGTCCAAACATTTTTGTTCAAATATATACCCTGTATCCATTTTAAAAGTCAAGATTTGCAAAGGAAAAAAAAACAAAAAAGTATATATAAAAGAATTGATGGCCTCCTATTTATGTAAACCCTTCCATTAGTGAAGGAGAGGGAGACAAAGGGCATAACCATAAATAGATAGCATTCTCAATTCTATACCCTGTATCAACGATGTGCGAAAATAAGGTAGTAAACGTTTTAACAATGTCAGCAGTTGGTGTTACCTGACTGCACATTTATCAACAACAGGAAACTAGCTTAGCATTGCTGTGTGCACAAAGGGTGGTATGCTGAAGTACTTAGCAAGACATTGTATGCATGTCATTCTCGGGGATCAACGCCTTGGAGCTTTCCAAACAGTTGGAGTGGGAGAAGAAGTGATTGTAGGTGTTGGGTTTGTGTACAGATGCATCAAGAGAATCATAGAAAATTGTTGCCCCGTCAGAGGGCATGTGCTGTCGTGACATATAGAACACAATGGGTTAGTGATTCCATCTGGATCCACACAGACTTTTACGGCAGGAGGTGAAAAGAGACAGTTAGAGGATCATGAATCAGTGTTTTTATGCACTTACTGGACAGGCGAGAGTGAAGTGCCAGCTATTCTTTCCTCTCTACAAGAGCTCTACACACTCTGCTCAGATGACAACGTGTTGCCTGCAGGGGAAGAAACCTTCCTGTCATTATTCTAGCCAACTCACTAAGTTCCCATTAAACACTCTACACTATTTCATCTGGAAGACCTGTTTCTATATGGGTCTTGTGGGGTGTCTAGGCTTAGGCTTTAGACATAAGCTTTGTATGGGACAAATTAAAAACAAAGGGCTCTTTTGTCCTTTCGTCATTAAGTACTGACTGTAGTCAAGATTGCAATACAATACTATGCCAATTTTCTCCCAACTATCATCTATTCATTTCTATATCATGTGTCCTCATTGGGGTTGTGGGTAACTGGAGCTGATCCCAGCTGACTTTGGGCGAGAGGTGGGGTAGCACCCTAGACTGGTCGCTTGTCGATTGCAAGCACATATAGTCAAAACAACAATTGACACAAAAAATGCACACGTACAAATCAATCAGAGCAGGGGTGTCAAACTCATTTTTGCCATGGGCCAAATTGTTGGTACGGTTTCCCTCAGAGAGCTTTTCTGACTGTGAAACCATATAAATATTTCATGACCTCATCATAATATTCAGTGGCACTGGTTAATAGAGGGCGTGAGGGGCAAAAGGACAAACGTGAAATAATGAAAATGAAAAAAGAAATTACAGTTATATAAACGTATTATATGTATATCAATTTTTAGACAAGTAGAATAAATGTTTACAGTTAATGATAAGTAAAAGGAATTTCTTTACCTCTAGTTATCTCATTTTATTACGCAACTTCCAGTTTAGGGCGCATCGACATTTTCCCAATGACTCCACAATATTTGATATTCACAGTCGGTATTCGTGAAATACAAAAGATATTGCCGAGGTAGGGCGTTGCCTTCCATTTCACATTAAACAGGGTTACTGTTAAACCCTCCCACACCCATCAAGTTACTGTAAAAAGGGTTTTGGTAACAAAAATTTTTTGCAATATCTCAACATTATTTATGACATATGACAATTTGAAATTTTGGTACAGATTTTAGCAAGAATCAGGGAAGTTGATGCAAATGATTGGCTTTCACGGGACACATAAAATGATGTGGCAGGCTGGATTTGGCCAGGCCTTGAGTTTGACACCTTTGATTTAGAGTATTCAATTAAACTAAAAAGCACGTTTTTGGAAAGTGAGAGGAAGCCAGAGCACCCAGAGAAAACTCAAGCAAGCACGGCGAGAACATACAAACGCCACACAAAGATGTGCCAATGGATTAACTCAGATCTCCTATGAGGCAGACATGCTACCCACTATTTCACTGGACTGCCTGCTCCTAACTTTCTGTATAAATTTAAAGACTGTAGAGGTACAGCGTGAGTTTTCCGTTCATGATTAATGGATACAAACAAATTACGGTAAGTGCTTTTCCAAGAGTAAAATACATTGACATATTGCTGACAGCAATGGGTAGAATATAGGGCTATACATTGATTGAGCCCATAATTGGCTGCAAAACATAAACCACTGACTTGCTCTTCTCTGTCTCTTTTCGATCTCTAATGACATCCCTTTTCGTGTAGGTGAGTCCCCAAGTGTTAGTTCAGCCTGTTAATGAGTCACATTACTTTTTCTGTGTGGTCTTCCTTCGTTTTCTTACCAATGCTACAGGTGAGTGAGCTTGGGTGCCTCTTGGATTCTGCCCTGAGTCGAGGTATGGTGCGCAGAGAGCTCTGTGTATGTTGCATGAGTGGGTGGGTCGCAGGAACCTGTGGGTACCCCTCCACTCACATGATGCTGGTTCGTGGCTGACAGAGGCCCTGCACCATTGTATTCCATGGTTTGGTGATGGGATGGTGTGGGCCCAAGGTGATTTAGGCCATACATGGAGGGTCCAGAGCCAGACATGGGTTCCACATAGCTGCCACTCCCCACATAGACTGGACTATCCTGCATGTTAGTGGGTGTTCCAAAGCTGGTACTGTTGGCCTGTACGAGGCCATGGTGAGGATGTGGGTCACCGTAGTCTTGATCTTGGTGACTATACTTCTGTTGTGGAGGGCAGCCCTTCATTGGGAGATTGGAGTAGGCAGTGGACATGGAGTAAGACACTCCTTGGTGAGGTTTACCAAAGGATGGAGGAGATGGGGCATCATAGGCTGACCCACCTCCCCCAACCATTGGGTGCATTGAGTTGAGATAACTGGCTGAGGATTGCATGGGCAGAGGCGGTGAGCTAGTTGGTGAAGGCCCTCCTGAGCTAGAACTCAATCCCTTGGACTTCTGGTCCTTTTTATACTTCATGCGTCGGTTCTGAAACCAGATCTTAATCTGCCGCTCAGACAGGTTGAGCAGATTGGCCATTTCCACACGCCGTGGACGGCACAGGTATCGATTGAAATGAAACTCCTTCTCCAGTTCAACAAGTTGGCCACTGGTGTACGCTGTACGCGCTCGCTTAGATGTTGCTGATGACCCGCCAGTAGGACTCTTCTCTCCGCCACTACCACTCTCACCTCCACCTGATGCTGCTGAGACAGGCAGAAGTTATTTGAGGAAACTTAACAGGGTAATAAGAGTGACATCCAAATATAAAAATAACAGCTGTATGGAAGAGACAGAACACAAGCAAAATAACGATTAAATGAATTCTGACCCAAGTGCGTAGTAACGCACTTCATTTACTCTGTTACATTTACTTAAGTAGCTTTTGGGATACATTTTACCTGTCAGAGTAGTTTTAATGCAACATACTGTTTACCTTCATTAAGAAGAAACAGTTATTTTACCCTGCTACATTGAGCTACATTCTGCTTGCTACCTAGATTTATATCTATATATTATTGCTGCTCATTTTTTTTTGTTTAAATTTGTTGGAGAGACTCCAACCGCGAGTGATATTTGACTCCATTTTACCAATAAAACACAGCCAAGCAGTCACATGACCAAACAGAAATTTTTTTTCAAAGTGAGTCATTTACGCTTTTTGCAGATGACGCGATTGTCTTGGCTTCATCAAGCCATGATCTTCAAATCTCACTGGAGAGGTTCGCAGCCGAGTGTGAAGATGTTGGGATGAGAATCAGCATCTCCAAATCTGAGACCATGGTCCTCAGTCAGTAAATGGTGGAGTGCCTTCTCCAGGTAGGGGATGATATCCTGCCCCAGGTGGAGGAGTTCAAGTATCTTGGGGTCTTGTTCACGAGTGAGGGAAGAATGGATCGAAACATCGACAGGCGGATCGGTGCAGCGTCTGCAAGTGATGCGGAATCTGTATCGGCCTGTCGTGGTGAAGAAGGAGCTGAGCCGAAAGGTGAAGCTCTCAATTTACCGGTAGCTCTACGGTTCTACCCTCACCTTTGGTCACAAGCTGTGGGTCAATGACCGAAAGAACAAGATCGTGGATAAAAGTGGGCGAAATGAGTTTCCTCCGCGGGTATCCTGGCTCTCCCTTAGGGATAGGGTGAGAAGCAGCTCAGAGTCGAGCCGCTGCTCCTATGCATCGATACGATCCTGATGAGGTGGGTTGGGCATCTAGTTAGGATGCCCACTTGACGCCTCCCTGGTGAGGTGTTCCGGGGCTGTTCTATCGAGAGCAGGCCCAGGGATGACCCAGGACACGCTGGATGGACTGTCTCCCGGCTTGCTTGGACGGAATGGCTTGGGAGAGGGAAGTTTGGGCTTCCCCGCTAAAGCTGCTGCCCCCCGCGACGTGACCTCTGATAAGAGGAAGAAGACAGATGGCTGGATGGATGGACTTATTTACGTGAAGCATGGCAGAAACAACGGACAAAGCAACGGCATGCGACTCGCAGTCAGAAGAGACACAAAACCCCTGGACTCATATTCAATCTATGTTTACTACAAAAAATAAGAGCTACGTCATGCGCTGTCATCTGTGTTTGCCTCAAAAGGTCTAAATTTCAGCCTACAAAACATCGTTTCGAACATGAGAAAACATATTGCAGTTTTCTATTCTCTCCCTTGTGGCTCTATTGTGTTGTTTCATGAGTGTGTTTCTAGTGTTTGTATTTTTTAAATAAAGATTTGATTTACTATTCATCCATCCATCCATTTTCTTAATCGCTTATCCTTGCCAGGGTGTGCTGGTGCCTATCTCAGCTGACTTCAGGCGAGAGGCGGGGTAGACCCTGAACTGGTCGCCAGCCAATCACAGGGGACATACAAACAAACGACACTAAGATTCACACCTACAGACAATTTAGAGTCTTCAGTTAACCTAACATGCATGTTTTTGGAATGTGGGAAGAAATCAGAGTACCTGGAGAAAACCCATGCAGGCACGAGGAGAACATGCAAACTCCACACAGGGAGGCCTGATTTGAACCCGAGACCTCGGAACTGTGAGGTAGATGTAATAACCAGTCGTCCACCATGCCGTCTATTGTTTTATTATTGTTTTAGTTAAAGCATTGGCAGCTGGTGGAGTAAAATGAAGGGAAATGTCATTAACCCGTTCCAGCCTTCCCCAATAAATCCAAAACAAAAAATTGTAATGTGCATTTTAATTAGGAAAAATAGCACTCCATATTATTATATGGGCATGACATAAAATTAAAAAGAATTATACAGTTTTTGCCACATTGCATCACTTCAATGCTGCTCCTTTGGTGTATCCACTCTGGCCAAATGGGAGATATAAAAGATAGACAGACAGATCATAACAAGACCAGGTGCAATATGATTGGCGCTGCATGCAGTCCTGCCTGTATGTAGCAGCCAATCATATGGCAGCAGGAAATGTCTTGCCAAGAGATCAAGTGGGATTCCCAATAACGCTTCAATTCTGACTTAGTATGGCACTAATATTAGTCATTCTACACAAAGGATGAAAGATATATGAATGTGAGTACTTGTATATTATCAGTGTACATGTTAAATGCAAGTTAAAACTCTGCCATGCAAAGTAAAAGCCGTACTGTATTTCAACAACACTGAGAAATGCCGCCAGCTTCTCTGGGCTCCAAGCTCATCTGAGATGGACTGACGTAAAGTGGAAAAGTGAGCTGTGGTCTGATGAGTCCACATTTCAAATTGTTTTGGGAAATCATGGACGTCGTGTCCTCCGAGCCAAAGAGGAAAATGACCATCGGGATTGTTATCAGTTCAAAAGCCAGCATCTGTGATGGTTATGGGGGGGTGTTAATGCCCATGGCATGCGTAACTTGCACATCTGTAAAGGCACCATTCATTCTGAAAGGCACATACAAGGTATGGAGAATCATATAGCATGCTGCCATCCAAGCAAGGTTTTTTCAGGGACGTCCCTGCTTATTTCAATGTTTTACAACAGTCTGGCATTGTAGTAAAAGAGTGTGAGTACTAGACTGGTCTCCCAGCAGTCCAGACCTATTTCAATTGAAAATGTGTGGTGTATTTTGAAGTGCAAAATACGACAACGGAGGCCGCGGACTGCTGAGCAACTGAAGTTGTACATCAAGCAAGAATGGGAAAGAATTTCACCAAAAAGCTTCAATGACTAACTATATTATATATTCTATAGAATTAATTAATTCCCAAACGTTTATTGAGTGTTGTTAAAATGAAAGATGATGTAACGCAGTCGAAAACAGACCTCTGTCCCAGGTTTTTTGGATCATGTTGCAGGCATCAAATTCATGATTAGTGAGTATTTGCAAAAAATACAATAACGTTTTCCAGTTTGAACATTAAATATATTGTCTCTGAAGTCTATTCAATTGAATATAGGTTGAAAATGATTTGCAAACCATTGTATTATTATTTTTTTTACATTTTACACAACTTCCCAACTTAATTGGAATTGGGGTTTGTATTTATTTTTAGACATGGACTCAAAAAGGCTTGCTTGAATGAACATCATTTTGTTGAAAAGGGTCAGAAAATACAATGTGCACAGTACACTGTAAATGAATACAAAAACATACCCATTCTCAAATATAACGACTTCATCTTATTTTTTAAACTCCTGCAGTAGAATAAAATAGACTAGATCTAGAGTCGACTCTAGAGTCCTGAAATCCTTCCCACTCAATCACATTGTAAGGACACAAGTCCTTGGCGATGGAAACAGGTTACTGTAGCGGTGATTTCCTTACTCGTGTTAAATTGTGGCTGAGTTGCATGAAATAGTTTGTAATAATGGTAAAATGTTTCACTGTGTGCTAGCAAAATTAGCATGCTCCTGCTTGTTACTTGATTTTAACTGCATGAAAGTCAACATTTGTTCTAGTACTTAAAGTACAAGCTGGTCGGCATAACTTACAATTGCCATGCCTTTTATTGAGTTGTCCATTTCTTTCATAAAATCCAAAGACGCTTCAAATTTTGGATTTTTAATTTCCTGGTGTATTGAAAATCATCCACTCGTGCTGGGCTATTATCAATATTGACATCCATTTTTATTTGTTTTTCGTTATCAGCCATGTTACTAGCAGTTGTTCTGCTTTGGGTTGCGAACATAATGTTAATCCGGCACAGAGGGCGGCGTAACTGTGTGCCAGGGGCCAGCTCCTCTCATTGCCTTTAAATGTGGCACAATAGTAGTCTCGACAGAGACATCTCTGTGCAGAAGAGGACAAATAATCACAGCAATCCGTGCGTCAGTGGAGCATCACTATTCTTGGCCGGTGTGGCAACAGACAATGGAGCGGGTACCCTTGTTAAATACAGAATGAGCTGGTGGTAACTGCTGGCAACTTAAATATGTCCATGGACCTTAGTATTTGTCTGTCTTTGCACGAAAATCAGAATCCGCCGGCATTTGCGCCCCGCAGCAGATGCCCTGTCTCCGAAAGAGCCCTTTGTCTCACGATAGCCGATCCATACCTCTAAACTCAATTCAACTAACGATCCATGGATGATACATTTTGATTTAGAAGTCTGCTACCGACACAGCTGTATCTGACACCTTTATGAACGACTAGCTAGTCGTATCAGTTTATCGTTCAGAACCTTAATTTGTAACTTTTTAATTTATCCTTGCTGCAAAACGTACAGCAAAAACATTTGGGTACAACAGTAACACAGACTACAAAAATGACAATGTAAACAAGACTGTCTGACAGCGCTATGAGGTCTCCAGCCGCTAGCTTTAACATTGTTTGTTATTAAGAACAACTTAAAGTGGAACTAAGCAAAAATCTGTATTTTGTTTCTAAACACATTAAATATGTTTGAAGATAAGAAACCTGTGAGGGAAGGACAGGACAAGATAGGACAAGACAAGGACAGGAGAAGACGCATGCAGGACAAGGGTTGTGAACCCGGCTGTACAACTGAAGTGTGGTGGGAGTCGCTATGTAGATTATAAGCATCTATAGGACCACAGTGTGAGTGAGGGGATACCCAAGCAATTTGCATATTCATGAGTTATTTGTCGCAATAAGTTAGTGGCCCCACACCCAGCAAAAAAGTCCCAGGGGTGTGTGCCTGCAGACACAAGCAAGTGCATTGACACCGTTTCGCATGCACAATGACTGACAGAAGTGTTCTGTAATTGCTGTGCCTGCACCGCGGTGGCTGAGGACCCCACCCAATCAATCAAGAGGCGGTATCGGGCACAGGAGTCCACCCGAGAACAGCCCGGCGGATGGGACACGTCCCACACCGATGGACCCAGGGCAGTCCGCTGACCTCATCGAGGCACCACGACAACCGGCCACCCAGAGGTGGCCGCAGGGACCCAATGCCACACCCCCAACAAACCACACACCCCCACCACCCCACGCGCCCCGCTACCGCCACCCCCAGGAGAGCAAGACGCCCCCATAACCTGCAGGGCCCACGATGAAGCCAGTCCCTGCCCAACCCAAGGGTGGGACGGTGTCCCTTGTTTGTTGGAAAGGAAGCAGCTGCAGATGATGAGAGGAGAGCCCCAACGCCAAGCAGTCATCCAGCCCGGGGGGCGCAGCCTCAGGAGCACCATCATGAAGCTTGTGAGAACCCCCACACCCCTGTTACTATGGCTGCCAGGTCCCGGACTAGCAGTAATTGGCCCTACCCTGTGTATCAGTGCCCCACCCCCCCCCCCCCCCCGCCCCCCCCTGGAGAGGCCAGTGAGCCGGGGGGGACAGGACTTCCAGCCATTGCTGCCTAACAGCCAAATCCCCCCCCCCCCCCACACCCAAGACTCACTGCCCCCCAGAGATGGGTGTATGTGGTGCATTAAAAGAAATGGGGATGAGTGTGTGTTATGCATTAAAATCCTGGGCGGTAGGCAGGGCGGAGGGGGCGCCCGGACCGGGAAACATCACTGACGTACTGAAACCCAGTCTGACACCCATACCCTCCCGACCCCATTCCAGTCCCTCAGGAACCCCAGGATATGTATAGTATGTGTGCCCAGATGTGACTAGTGAGAAAAATATTTACAGTGAGTCGTGTGAGTGTGTGGTAGGTGAGTGATTAAGAGGCATGGCTCCTGCAGGTCGGGCCCATTAGGCCGGACAACCACAGACAAAGAGGGCTGCCCCTCCCAGCCCTGCAACACCGACCCCAGGACTCCCCCCACATTCCAGCCAGTAGCCAGAGCGGGGGACCAACGTGGCTGACTGGTTAGAGCGTCTGCCTCACAGTTCTTGGGTTCAATCCCCAGCCCCGCTGTGTGGAGTTTGCATGTTCTCCCCGTACCTGCATGGGTTTTATCCAGGCAGTCCAGTTTCCTCCCACATCTCAAAAACATGCATGGTAGGTTAAGTGACAACTCTAAATTGCCCGTAGGTGTGAGTGTGAATGGTTGTTTGTTTCTGTGTGCCCTGCGATTGGCTGGCTACCAGGGTGTACCCCGCCTCCTGCCCGATGATAGCTGGGATAGGCTCTAGCACGCCCGCGACCCTAGTGAGGAGAAGCGGCTTAGAAAATGGATGGATGGATGGATGGATGGATGGAAGGAAAGGTGACCAGCTATCTGTGTATATATGTAATTGATTTTTTTCGTTCCGCTGTTATTTTTTTCTAACGCAATATATTCTATGATGAGATTTACCCAGTGATTGATGTTAATAGCTTGTTTGTTTTTCCAGTTTAATGGAATTGTTTTCTTAGCAGTAGCTAACGCGACGAGTAATGATTGTGAATATTTATTAGGGAGGTCAATTGTGCTTAAGTCACCAAGTATGCACAATCTTGGGGAAAGTGGAAACCTGCAGTTTAAAATATAAGAGAGTTTCTGCGTAACCGAAGACCAAAAGCATTGAATTGGTGTGCATTCCCATATAGTATGAAAATAGGTGTCTGGGGTATTTTTGGTGCATTGCGCATATATATTAGATAGCGATAAGCCCATTTTATGCATAGTCTATTGAGTAAAGTGTGTTCTATGCACTTTAAATTGTATAAGCTAATTCTCAACGTATTGTTACATACAATATCTGTATCCAGTAATTACGGTCAGCGGAGATAGAAAGGTCTTCTTCCCATTTAGTGATTGGAAGTCCATTATTTTAGTGCATGAAATTAATTTATTGCTGCTTTTAATTTATTGTATTGAGGAACGTTTCCGCCTATTATTTGGAATTCTTGGAACAATTCATCACGTGTCCTAAAATTATTATCGTTAAATAGTTTTTGTAGGTGGTCAATTCCATGTTGTTCCCATGTGCTAAAATAAAGGGGTATATTCTTAATTTTGAAATCTGGATTGTGCCAGACTGGGGAGAGCACATTGGGAGCTAATTCCTGTAGCAGCTAAACTTTTCCACCAAGCCGTTAAGGTGGATCCGATTATTGGGTTCTTGAAGCATTTATGGCGTTTAAGAAATAAATGGGAGTTTTGGGAGTTTGATGTTGTTGCAGTCTATCTGTTCCAGTTTTAGCCAAGAAAGATGCACCTCATTGTGGTGCATCCATTTGATGAGGTATTGTAATTGGTTAGCTAAATAATGAGTTTAAAGTTGGGAGCATTTAGGCCTCCCTCCTGATTACTTTTCTGAAGAGTGGATAAACTAATTCATCCATCCATCCATCCATTTTCTGAGCCGCTTCTCCTCACTAGGTTCGCGGGCGTGCTGGAGCTTATCCCAGCTATCATCGGGCAGGAGGCGGGGTACACCCTGAACTAGTTGCCAGCAAATCGCAGGGCACATCTAAACAAACAACCATTCACACTCACATTCACATTCACACCTACGGGCAATTTAGAGTTGCCAATTAACCTACGAGGAAACCGCAGTGCCCAGAGAAACCCCACGCAGGCACGGGGAGAACATGCAAACTCCACACAGGCGGGGCCGGGGATTGAACCCCGGTCCTCAGAACTGTGAGGCTGACGCTCTAACCAGTCGCCCAACGTGCCGCCTAAACTAATTCTATTTTTCTTATTTTTTTAATAAAAATGTATTATGGCACAATCTAATGTTTGAAACCATTTAAATGTGGTCTTAAATGGAATAGTTGAGAATAAATAGTTTATTTTAGGTTAGGTTTTCATTTTTATTGTGGCTATTCTTCCCAGTCGTGATATAGGCAAGTTATTCCAGCGTCTTAAGTCAGAAGTTGTGTGTAATTTAGATTGGTTAGCTCTGTGAGTTTTGGCAAATTATTAATACCTAAATAATGTTTCCTATAGGAATGGGGTAATCTGGGATTTGATTTGCAGGATTCCATGAGTTTGCTGTTATTGGGAGTAATGTTGATTTTTTTTTTCCAGTTAGAGTAATCAGATATTTGTGAAAATGTTTGAATGAGATTGAAGACTTCCTGAAGAGAATACTTGGGTTCCTGTAAATAAAGAAGAATATCATCATCATACAGATTGATTTTGTGTTCTGTCACTGGTGAGCAGATACCTTTAATATTAGCATTCTGACGTATACCGGTAGCAAGAGGTTTGATGAATATTGCAAATAGCATTGGTGAGAGTCCTTGTTTGGTTCCTCTTTGTAACGTAAGACTTTGTGATGTAATCCTATTTTTGGTGACTGTCGCTTTCGGCTAGTTGTATAATGTTGCCATTTAATGTATAAATGAGTCTCCAAAGCCAAATTCTGAAGTACTGCAAACAGGAAAGCCCAGTTGACTGAATCAAAAGCTTTCTCTGAGTCAAGTGACATTATATGATTGCAGTTAGCTTTTTACGCTGTGACATGCTTATTAAATTTAATAGACATCTGACATTATTTGTGGAACTTCTGCCTTTAAGGAAAACTGTCTTGTCATAGTGGATTATCGATGGGAGTACCTTTTCAAGTCTCACTGCAAGGGCTTTCGAGATAATTCACCATTCCGCCATAGGACTACTTATTTGACCTTTATCGTTTATCTACTTGACTGTTCTGAAAAATAGAGGCGATAGTATTGGCCAGAAATGGAAATGTAGATTCCGTCCGGGCCAGGCGCTCGTCCCGATTGCATTATTTTTAATATGTTATGTAATTCTGTAATGGTTAAAGGAAAATAGAGACTGTCTTTAATTTCTGTATTTAATTGAGGAATTAGATCCTTAATAAAAGTTTCAATTTCTTTTTGGTCTGGGTTGTTCAAAGATGGGCGGCACAGTGGATGACTGGTTAGAGCATCAGCCTCACAGTTCTCAGGACCGGGGTTCAATCCCGCCTGTTTGGAGTTTGCATGTTCTCCCCGTGTCTGCGTGGGTTTTCTCCGGGCACTCCGGTTTCCTCCCACATCCCAAAAACATGCATTAATTGGAGACTCTAAATTGCCTGTAGGTGTGAATGTGAGTGCGAATGGTTGTTTTTGTTTGTATGTGCCCTGCGATTGGCTGGCAACCAGTACAGGGTGTACCCCGCCTCCTGCCCGATGATAGCTGGGATAAGCTCCGGATTTGACAAAATTTTTAGATTGAGAGAAATTGGTGCATGGTCACTGATGATGATTGGATGTATTTTGCAGGTAATTCTTTGAGCTGCCGAATTGTTTGAGAGAAAAAAAATCTATTCTTGAGAAAGAGCGGTGAACGGACGAGAAAAATGTGTATTCTCTTTTTGTACGTTTTTTTCAGCCGCCATGTCAACAAGTCCAAAGTCATCCATATACTGCTCTAATATATTGGCGCATTGTGGCTGATTGCTATTTGACGTTATTTCGTTTTGCTATGCTGCTCAGTTGTGAGTTAGCAGTGCTTAGCATCTATAACAAGGCACATTTACCATTCCAGCATGTAATTGGCAAGCTAACGATGACTGCAACCCGAAAATTCATCTTCACTGGATGCCTCAATTTACAGAACAGCTCGGTGACGTTATTTAAGCTCTCAAAAAAATTAGGAAATAAAAAGAAGACACATGAAGATGGTGAGCTGAATAGCAAACCACCACCCGACTCTTCAGTGCGCATTTTATGACGGATAGTTTTGTAAACTTTCACCAGAGACAACAAGGCTTCATAGGTAACTTGATAATAGTGAATGGGGCAGTGCCAACTATCTCTCTACCTCGACTTCTTCCTACCGTCCCGCTGTCTTCAGGCGCCGTGTTTGGCTGTGACATTACTGTATGTCACCAACAATGAGGGTAAGGTGACTTGTGTGCTTATTTTTACGATTATAGTCCACAATAATTATTCAATTTTGAAGTTGAGCCTCCTTATGTTATTTTACATCATATAAGCACACACTCACACACTACACTATGGACTGGTCAACGGCCAATTGCAGGGCACCAATAGACAAACATAGACAAACAATAATTCAAACTCACATTCAAAACTAAGGACAATTTAGAGTCTTCAATTAATCAAACACAGGTGTTTTAGGAAGTTGGGAGGAAACCAGAGTAAAACCCACTCTAAACAGGAAGGCCAGAGCCTGGGTACGAACCAATGACCTCTGAACTGTGAGGCAGATGTGCTAAATGTGCTTATCAGTCATCCACTGTGCCACATATATACATGTTTTTGGAAATATTCTTATTGTATTATTACATCTTTATTTGATTTTATTTTATTTAATGTAATGTGGTGACAACCGTGAGTGGTGGGGCAGCAAAAGAGCACTCTCTATCGACCAGCTGGCATTGAGTTAATTTGATATTGTTGTAGAATATCTGAGGTTACTCAATTATACTCTATATTTTCGTTCAGTTGATTAAACAAATAGTAAGGCACTCAAGAGTTACTCTGTACTTGAGTAGCTTTTTCATTGAGTACTTACTCTTACTCAAGTAACTTTTTGGAGGACTACTTTTTACTTTTACCTGAGTAAAAGTAATCTTACTTGAGTACAATTTGTTGGCACTCTAACCTCTGCATCAAACAGAGGCAGAAATATAAACCCTGCATTCTTAGATGGGGATACAGTATACTGTGCAGGAAGAGCATAGTGTCTCCTGATATTAGTTGTCACCACTTGATAACCATGGCAGTTATTAAGAGACAAAAGCCTTGTTACTGGTCATGGGCAGCTAAATTACATCTTGGCCAGAAAGACAAACCCCCGCAGCAACAACAGCGGTAGCAGAAAGAATATGAGCAGAAATCGTGCACATATGGCCTAAAATTCAAATTTAGTTCATGTAACTACACATTACTGGAAAGACAGTGCTGAATGGAAATTTTTAGGAGAATGTTGATTGACATAATAAAGAGGCAGGCTTTATAAAAGGCTTGTATGTTTGTATTTCTGCTAGGGAACCCATTCAGATTCTAGCAAAATGGCAATGATGTCTCATTAAATCAAGAATCAAGTAATTTACTTGATTGGGTGTATAGAAAATATATCTAGGCTAAGTAATATATTTTATTTATTTATATTATAGATACTTTAGAATAATTATTAGCTTTTCCATAATAGTAATGAATCAAAAGAAAATGTGTTGATGGGAAAGCAAAGAAAGATAATAGGTGAAAAAAGTTGCTTTTAAGGAAGGACTTTTAGAAGATGGAAACATTTGATGAAAGGAGGATGGAAACGCAAAAGATATTCAATTATTTGGTTGCTAGTTTGCAGTGTTAACAATGAAAAAGATGGATAAAACACACCGTTACCCGAGTTGTTGCTGGGTGAACAGTTTTTCTGCTTGTTTGCCTGGCGGGACTCTTTCATCCAGGGAAAGATCTGCTTGGCCAATGCTGGGTTGGGGGGTAGCGAGGAGGAGGAGGAGGAAGTGGAGGATGATGTGGAGGAGCAGGAATTAGATGACCGATTGGGGCCTGATTTGGGGACTGATGAGGTGCTAGCACTACCCCCTGGCTGCTGAGCTCCGGTACTACCATCGCTTGGATTGGGGGCCAATGGCGGGGACACTTTCGAGCCAGTGTGGTGCTCAGGTGGCAGGCTGGGCCTCATGCAGCTGCCATTCGGCTCCTTGTTTTTAACTAGCTGTTGCTGCTGGTGGTGCCCGCTGCTACCACCTAATGACTGCAAAGAGCAGGCAGATCGGTGGTAAGAGTCAACATCCAGATGGGTTCCTGACTGGAAGGCTGGTAGATGATGAGACCCTGGGACTTCATAGCCCCCGAAGCCGTTGGCAGGTGCAGTTGTTTCCCCCTGCGCCTGATAGGACGCATAGCCACCAAAAAGAGTTGAGTTGTCGTAGTATGTTGTCTTCTGCATGTCTGAGAAATGCGGCAATGTCTTCTTTAGCTCCGGCCGTTGTTGAGAACCACTGCCGGAAGACCATTTGGCACCAGGGGTCACGTGACGGTGTCTCTCCAATGACCCCCTCCAATCTGACCTGAAAGGTTAGGAAAAACAGAAACAAGAAATGAGAGAGATAAATCCATCTTCTGCCACTGAAAGGCGCCATGACATGAAAAGAAACCTGCTCTTTTCTTCCCTCACCTCCTGCCCCCCACGGCCCTCCCTTCCTTCTGAGCCAGAGCACAGGCTGCAGATGCTCTAGTGGAGGGGGCATGAGGAGGACAGACCTCTTTCTTTACACACACACACACACACACACACATGTCATAAAAAGACATACACAAACACACATACACACACACACACACTATGTAGACAAAGACTGAATGTTAAAATATGGGGACATTAATGCATGAGTAATGCTTAAAATATAATACAGTATTTCTGAAATAATATTGTAATAACATTAGCAAGGCGGCATGGTGGACGACTGGTTAGAGCGTCTGCCTCACAGTTCTGAGGACCGGGGTTCAATCCCTGGCCCCGCCTGTGGGGAGTTTGCATGTTCTGCCCGTGCCTGCGTGGGTTTTCTCCGGGCACTCCGGTTTCCTCCCCCATCCCAAAAACATGCATGGTAAATTAATTCAAGACTCTAAATTTCCCGTAGGTGTGAATGTGAGTGAGAATGGTTGTTTGTTTATATGTGTCCTGTGATTGGCTGGCAACCAGTTCAGAGTGTACCCCGCCTCCTGCCCGATGATAGCTAGGATAGGCTACAGCGCTCCCGCGACCCTTGTGGGGATAAACGGCTTAGATAATGGATGGCTGGAACATTAGCAAGAAAATGAAAACTAAAAATTGTATCATTAACTATTAAATTCAAGTAAACACATCCAGTGTTTTTTTTTATTCATTGATGTAAGACACATTATTTGCTATAGGACACATTTCCTTGCACTGATTCAGTCTTTGCAAATCATGTTCTTTACGGTTTTTGTTTTATGATAAAGATATATCCTAGTGCCTCTGTTGTTATTCATAATGACTGTGAAAATTTGTGTAATGTTGGAGGAAAATTGGTCACTACGTAGGCTGTGTTCTAACATTTAGGTAGCCTATTTCTTTCAGTGTAGCATTGGATTTGAGGCTTGCCTCTTGCCTCATTGCTGCTCATTTAAATGCTGTCATTGTCACACTTAACGTAACATATTTTAATGTTTATATAACGTAACATAAATGTATTCAGACAACATGATCATGCATTGAATTGTTTTTTTTATTGCATAATCTATATCATTGATTTTTTTATATATAGATATTGAGATAAATAGCTATAAAGACACTAGCTAGGTATTGTGTAGGCATGCAAGCAGACAGACAAACGAACGGACAGACAGATAGGTAGATATAGATAGGTAGGTAGGTCGGTAGACAGATACAGTGAAAAATAGTCTTAGACATTTGAATGTATTTAATTCGAACATGGCGGTTACACATGAATGAAATATGTTAACCTAACATATTAGTTGATTCTTTTCTCGGAAAAGAGGGGGAAATTGCCTTTGTTTACCACATTTTAATCAATGTGCAAATGAAAATGTACTTTTTCAGTGAAGATTGGTCGATAGATAGATAGATAGATAGATAGATAGATAGATAGATAGATAGATAGATAGATAGATAGATAGATAGATAGATAGATAGATAGATAGATAGATAGATAGATAGATAGATAGATAGATTTCGTTCCTCCCCTGGAGCTAATATTTTATCGAAGGAGGTACAGCGGAATAATACAGGAACTGTATTATGCACTTCGGAAACAATTCTTTGTTCATTAAAATTGCACTGATGTTAATTGTGATTCGTTTTAGCACATGACAAATGTTCTGTAAAGAAAATATACATCATCAGTATTAAAGTAAATTGAGATACCAAGCCACAAAGAGGGTATGAGTCTATGAAATACCAACAAATGAAAAACTAATTAATAATTGCGAATTTCGCACTTGTTTAAACTTCGTGTTTTTATTATTTGCATGCTTCTTTTTTTTTTTTTATCGGAGATGACACAGTCCAGCCCCTCTCTGGCTCTCAGCACGTCACACATGTCAGCCATTTATCTTCTGCTTGACAAGCTGGAATCCTAATTATTTACTCTGAGGAATAGTCGCAAGCAGAGGGGGGAGAAAAAAGAAGAGAGCGAGACCATGGCAGTGAGGGTAGGAGTACTACGTTATTAAATCATAGCTGTTTCACCATTAAAACGGGCCACGTAATATCTCTGCCCTTGGCTTGTAAGGGCTAGAGCTTAATACAATCACCAACTTTCTGAGACGTCTCCCTGAATAATACACTCATAGTGACACAGACACCCAAACAAAACAAGAGGGAGAGGTCGTCCTTGGTATCCAGTAACTGTTTCATCCTGTGATATAAAATTACAAATGGCGCCTGCCATGACGCACCGTGCAAGATGGGAGATGGGAAGCAAGTATATATTTTTGAACAATATGAGATGTTTTCAAATTACGACAAAAAGGGGTAATTCCATTTAGTACAGAAACAATAAAATACTCTGCAGATCAGTGTTGTGGTGATGTGCTGCATGCTATTGACGTGTGATAAAACAATAAAAAAAATTGGGGGCGGAAAAAATACTATGTGCAACAATAAATAAATACACTGAAAAAAATAATTTGATCATGTACATCGGGTGCACATGATTAAAATTTGGTAAAGTGACATAATTTAGTGTATTCTCTTAAAATAATAGAATAATATACAGCATGTTAGTTTAACACATTTTTATCATGTGGAACCGATGTACATATTCGAATTAAATCAATTAAAATGACTTTAATAAATGAATAAATTTAGCTCTACGCGGATGCTGGAACCCCAAAGAAAAAAATATATGAGTCATCACTGATATTATATATATTTTGTAAAAAATCACAGGGAGTGAATGAGTGTAAAATGGAAGATAAATATGAGAAGAGAGAAAAAAAGAGCATGTAGAATAAGGTGGCGGGAGGTTGGGGGGGGGGGGGGTAAAACAGTTTAAAGCATATAGTGAACTCTTGTTGAACCGGCATTGAAGTCATACGGGTTATAAATAACCGAGCCAGCTCCCAACTCATGATATTTCTGCTTTTGCTGTTTGCGTGTGTGATTTAGCGCCTGGCCTGCCCGTTGCGTGGTGGGGCATGCTTACCTTTATTAGCACCGGCGGTCCCGGTATAATCCCGAAAGGACCCAGCAAAATCGCATAGCAGATGAGTCGTCACTGAGTCTTTTCATTAAGCATGCTAAATAATGAAATGGCTGAAGAATCCTGGCGTTTATCGGTCCTCCTCGATTTTCTGCGCAAGCTTCACCGATGTTTTCTCGCCTAGCAGACCACCACCGCCACAACACGACCACCACCTCTTCCTGGCGCCAGCGGCCGCGGAGGGCGGCAAGCCGGACGCCGTGTGACATGAACGGTCAGCGGATGAGGGAGGTGGACGAATGCAAGATGTCGGTGATGGAAGGGGGTCGAAATACAGGTGGAATTGACGCACAGGGTCTGATAGCCTACAGACAGGCTATTGCTAAGCTGAACAAGCTTACCGGGAGCCCGCCTGCTGCCTGCTCGAGACCCCCCAACCGAGCGCCCACCCGCCCACCTCCCCTCCACTCCAGTACCAACGCTGGCTGCCTGCTTGCACCGCTGCTGGTTGATAACAATAGTCTTAAATGTCTTTCTTTTTCAGTGCATATCGCTCAGACCACCCAACACAGCTAGTCCCGAAGGAACAAACCCGCAACACAAATTGGAGCGCATTTATGATTCAACTATCATGGCTTTTCGTCCTCGTTTGATTTCCTTTCTCCGATCTCTCCCTGGGTATTCTGAACGTCTCACTGCACCTCTCGATCTGTGCTCCAGCCTCACTGACGCTTCCACACCAAAAAAATAATGTTTTTATTTATTTTTTTTAAAGTGCTGTAGTGGTGATATACTATATATACTATACTGTTCATATAAGTACATAAGTTGGTGAAGTGGAATTGTTGTTGTTGTTGACTCCACGTTGACTCTGTCTGAAATGAACCAAAAATATGATATCCCGGGTCCCCACCATGTAGCTAAGCTTCGCTCACAGAATAATGTTGAATTGAACATGAAGGCATTTCAACTACTAAATGTAATGTTTGTTCCGTTTCATTTGATTCCAAGAAAATAAACGCTTTTGACTTTATACCATTACGTCAGCTACAGATCCGGTGCATGCACGGACACGCAACTTTATAGGCTCGAATGCTAGAAAATGCAGCTATTATTGGATATTTATAATTTATATACTTATAACTTACTTATAATTACACCTTTGAACATAATAACAAGGTTGTTTGCTGGTAAGAAGAGTTCACACTAGGCCTTTTTAATCTAAACTGGTCTTTGAATGGAAGAAACTGAGCAGGGAACACTTTCATCCATGAAAATGTTTTTGGACTTTGATATTTACAAAATGTTTGTTTGTTTGTTTGTTTGTTTGCTACACCGAAAAAAGCCATTTAATTAAATATACTTAACACATACAAATGTGAGCTGTAGTCCAACATCCTATTACATTTCAGCCCTCATTTGAATTGGTGCATCGTTCAGATTGCAGATCATTTTGACGAAAACGGAAAAATAATGAATGAGCGTTATAGTTACGTCATATAATGCAATATCTATGACCTAGTGGGAGAAAAACTGACGAATGTATACACTAGGCTACTCGTGTGCTGCTGAACATCATATCCATGAATGCCACATATTTGGTTGCTATATGTGCTACTTCTTCCTTTACAAGGATCATGACAGTCGGTTTTCATAGACACAGCGTGTGACTTGTTGATGGTTGTATGCACACCGAAGAGACAAAAATTAAATAACATTATCAGTATGTTGTATGCTGGAAATCAGAGCAAGGCAGAATTTTGGATCTGTGTTGAATCTCACTGTGCAGCTGGCCTTAATGTTGTGGTTCATTATATACGTATTTAGTTTTATAAGTCACGTGACATAGACTGCAGATGTTCTCATTGTTTAGTTGTTTGTCGTCATTTATTTGCTAGTGTTTGGTTACATAAGAGCAATAAAAGTATACTGCTGAGTTAACAGGAACCCTCTTTTTCCCTTTTGGTCTTGTAGAGGGAGTGTAGCTCATTGCATTTCTTCCTGTATAAAACAGGAGTGTTAAAAAATACGGCCCGCGGGCTAAAACCGGACCGCTTGGGGGTACAATCCGGCCCCCAGGATGAATCTGCAAGTAGAAAAAATACAGAAGAAATTGTGGTGGTGGGGACTAAGGATAATTTTGAGAATTATTATGCTCATGGGCGACAGAGTGGACGACTGGTTAGTACTGATTAGTGCCTCACAGTTCTGAGGACCCGAGTTCAAATCCGGCCTTGCCTGTGTGGCGTTTGTATGTTCTCCCTGTAGCTGCGTGGGTTTTCTCCGGGTCCTCTGGTTTCCTCCCACATCCCAAAAACATGCATGGCAGGTTAACTGAAGTCTCTTAAGTTGCCCGTAGGTGTGAATGTGAGTGTAAATGGTTGTTTGTTTACAGGTATATCTGCCCTGCGATTGGCTGGCGACCAGTTCAGGGTGTATTCCACCTTTCGCCCAGAGTCAGCTGGGATAGGTTCCAGCACGCACGCGACCATAGTGAGGATAAGCAGTGTGGAAAATGAATGAATGAATGAATTATGCTCATGTAAACAATGGAATGGTAATAATTCCTACGTCTTCATAAATTGATTTAATTTTAAAGTACAATACTATCTTTTTAAATTACATATATCAGCAACTTAAAGTGTTGTGCCTTAAACTACAATTACTTTTATCAGTTATTATGCACACATGTACAACCCCAATTCCAATGAAGTTGGGACGTTGTGTTAAACATAAATAAAAACAGAATACAATGATTTGCAAATCATGTTCAACCTATATTTAATTGAATACACTACAAAGACAAGATATTGAATGTTCAAACTGATAAAATGTAAAGTTTTTAGCAAATAATCATTAACTTAGAATTTTATGGCTGCAACACGTTCCAAAAAAGCTGGGACAGGTGGCAAAAAAGACTGAGAAAGTTGAGGAATGCTCATCAAACACCTGTTTGGACCATCCCACAGGTGAACAGGCTAATTGGGAACAAGTGGGTTCCCTGATTGGGTATAAAAGGAGCTTCCCTGAATTGCTCAGTCATTCACAAGTAAAGATGGGGTGAGGTTCACCTCTTCGTTAACAAGTGCGTGAGAAAATAGTCGAACAGTTTATGGACAATGTTCCTCAGCGTACATTGCAAGGAATTTAGGGATTTCATTATCTACGGTCCATAATATCATCAAAAGCTTCAGAGAATCTGGAGAAATGACTGCATCTAAGCGGCAAGGCCGAGAACCAACATTGAATGCCCGTGACCTTCGATCCATCAGGCGGCACGGCATCAAAAACCGACATCAATGTGTAAACGATATCACCACATGGGCTCAGGAACACTCCAGAAAACCAATGTCAGTAAATACAGTTCGGCGCTACATCCGGAAGTGCAACTTGAAACTCTACTATGCAAAGCAAAAGCCATTTATCAAAAACACCAAGAAACGCTCCCGGCTTCTCTGGGCCCGAGCTCATCTAAGATGGACTGATGCAAAGTGGAAAAGTGTTCTGTGGTCCGATGAGACCATATTTCAAATTGTTTTTGGAAATTGTAGACGTCGTGTCCTCCGGGCCCAAGAGGAAAAGAACCATCCTGACTGTTATGGACGCAAAGTTCAAAAGCCAGCATCTGTGATGGTATGGGGCTGTGTTAGTGCCAATGGGATGGGTAACTTACACATCTGTGAAGGCACCATTAATGCTGAAAGGTACATACAGGTTTTGGAGAAACAGATGCTGCCATCCAAGCAACGTCTTTTTCATGGACGCCCCTGCTTATTTCAGCAAGACAATGCCAAACTACATTACAACAGCGTGGCTTCGTAGTAAAAGTGTGCGGGTACTCGACTGGCCTGCCTGCAGTCCAGACCTGTCTCTCATTGAAAATATGCGGCGCATTATGAAGTGTAAACTACGACAACGGAGACCTCGGGCTGTTCAACAGCTGAAGAATTCCACCTACAAAGCTTCAACAATTCGTGTCAAACGTTTATTGAATGTTGTTAAAAGAAAAGGTAACACAGTGGAAAACATGACCCTGTCCCACCTTTTTTGGAACGTGTTGCAGCCATAAAATTTTAAGTTAATGATAATTTTCTAAAAACAGTTTGAACATTAAGTAGCTTGTCTTTGTTGTGTATTCAATTAAATATAGGTTGAACATGATTTGCAAATCATCGTATTCTGTTTTTATTTATGTTGAACACAACATCCCAACTTCAGTGGAATTGGGGTTGTCTTAAGAAATCTGAGGTTGTTTTGTAAAATGATTTGTTTCAATGTCATCAAATCGAAAGATTTTACGAATGTACTCATTTTGTTTTGCATTAAAACAAAAGGAAAACGTATTGTTGTTCATTATTATATTAAGTATGGTATGATTTTAGTGGTCCAGTCCCATTGACGTCCAAATAGGCTGTATGTGGCCCCTGAACTACAATGAGTTTGACACCCCTGGTATTGATCCTGTATTTCCATTCAACCATCCATCCATTTTCTTTTTATCCTGTACTTCAGGATACAGCAAACTGCACCCTGGGTTGGTCACCAGTCAATCACAGGGCACATAGTGAAACAGGCAACCGTTCACACTCTCATTCACACCATAACTGAGGGGGAAATTAACCCATTCAGGCCTGCACGGAACTAATGCGAATGTATATCACACTATCAGTGATTATTACACAGGTCGTTGTTATCATCTCCCTTTACAACAATGCAAAACAGCATGCATGAATAAAGACACCAAAAGAGGTGTGACAGAAAACAACATCTTCTAGAGTAGAGCACTCATTAAGTGTAGACAGAATTTGAATCTGCTTGTAAAGAATATAGCAGCAAACTAAATGAGCTCAAACATAAAAATAAAAAGGAGCATTGTATACTACAACCACACGTTCTCACAGCCTGCTCAGAATCCAATCCGTTATCTCTTTTCTACTCCCCTCTATTTTTTTTTATTATGGGGGACGTTTGGATTCAGGTAAGATTTATGACATCTCTCACATGCGCGCGCTCGTGTACGTGTGCGTGTGAGTGTGAATATAGACCGAGTTAAAAGTAGAGAGCATTTGTTGTTGGCAGCTGAAATGAGAGGATGAGCTCCGTGTAGGTGGAAGAAGGTGGGAGCCGAAAATGTGCAAGTCTGCAACGTTTTTATTCAACGAAGCCTTTTGTGCCAATTGAAGGATCTGCTAAGACCACGTTACTCATTAACCAAACATATAATCAGCATTTTTCCACACCGTACAACAGTGTGGGGGAGAGATGTGCACCCAGAGGGGATTTACTTGTGCACGCTTGTAAATGCACGCCAATGAGTGCGAAGAATGGCGCTTGATTTTTCTTTTTCTTGAACAATTCAATGTTTTGTGAGTCGCGGATCCAACATTTCATACTGCCTCGGGAAATAATGTGGTTTTCTCAAGGAGCCCACACAAGGAGATGCATCGATATGTGTGATTTAACAAACCTTCAAATGGACATCGATTGAAAAGTGTATGAATGCATTTCGTGGGCAATATTTTCACGAGTTCTTATTATGGCTGAGTTATCCTGATCCAAGTGCTGAAACGTCCTCCCAGTGCCAAACCTTGTATATTTACATACCATTTCGAACGATTTTAGGAATATTTCTGTGCCTGTTTTACCGCTTTACATTTGTATGAATGCGTGTTAAATATATTGGAAACCTAATAAGGACAATATAGAGATATTCTTTGTTATATAAATCATATTGTAGGAATTTACATTTGACACATTTTGCATTTGAACAGTGTTCGAACTGACTTTCACGTTAATAAAGAAATAAAACGCAAACAAATACATAATGCATTGGAAGTATTATTTTGAAACTATTTTAAAAATCGAGCACTAGTAAATCTACATGGCTTACATACTGGACATAAACACATTTAGAGTGCCATGGCAATAGATTCTAACTTTGTTGGAGAACAAAAAAATACGGGGTGAAACTTACCGAGAGCTAATCTTCTAAGTCCTGGTATTTTGATGGAAAAGGGCAGCTTCCTCAAATCTCCTAAAAACTGGTGTTGGGGGGGAAACAGTGGAGGAATAGAGGAAAGGGGGGGGGGGGGGGGGGGGACATGGCATTATAAGGTCTTGCAAATCCAATAGAGAACAGAATCCTAGTGTAATCTAATGGACAGGTATCCTGACCATAAACTATCCCCCACTGTCATATCCCGGAACCAAGCAACATGAGCAGATAAAGCTGCAGTATCGAAATGGACTGAACATTGTATTAATTACATAAAACAATTGATGTATTCCCCAATTGATGCATTCCCCGTCCCATCGAAAGTGATATATATATATGTAAACAATAAATTAAAACTGGTGTGTGTGTGCGTGTATGTGTGAGTGTGAGTGTGTGTGTGTGTGTGTGTGTAAGTGTGGAAAGTTCTGGTGCGAGTTCGTTTCGTAATAAAAAACCCTAATTCGTTTTGTAAAAAAAAAAAAAAGACTTCGTTTCTATTTTAATTAACATTTAATAGGCGAAAACGCTAATCATAGTGATTTACAAATATTTCTAAACCTCAGTCAATTATTCTAACCGTCAGCCGTCCTCAATGTGGAGATAGCAGATTTGAGGGGGGTGGGGTGGGGGGGGGGCAGCTGCTTCCAAGCAGATATGCATCCACAGGCCATGAATAATGTCACCAAATTCACGTTTAATCTGCCGTAATCTTCGTTTTTGTCGAGCACAATAATTGTAGAAAGTATCGGTGGTGCTCATTTTGATTAGCTGTGTTGGGGTTTAAATTTTGCAAAAATGTGGATTAATGTGCAGTAGTGTCCACACTGTTCATCACTGAAAATGTCTTTCATTTTCAGTTGCACATGATTAAAATTTGGTAAACTGACGTCATTTCAAAATAATCCAAAAATTTATGTAAAAGTAAAAAAAAAAGTAAAGCAACATTTTAACACATATTAATCATGTGCAACCGATGTACACGTTCGAATTAAGTACATTCCGATGACTTTTTTCCCATTGCACTTAGTGATGTTGCATTGCAGATTTGACTATCAATGTGATGGAATAAAATCGCTGTCCCACTCTGCCTCTCGAGTGGCGCTCGACAGCTTCCCCACAAGTCATAAATCAAAAGCAAGGCTCTCCCGACCTTCATAATACCAGCACCACTATACAACCACTTCTGCAAGTTTCTACCACAAAAAGTTATTTATTGTTTCCGCCCATACACTCACGCACAGCTCTGGCTGTCGTCCATCTCCATCGCATCATCAGCCGGGCTTTTCTCACAGTGTGTCCCTTGCGTACGCCGCAAATTTGGAGACACGGAACAAGCAGTCAGAGTGGACGAGTCTAAAGTTGTGCAGAGAATGATGGAGGCCCGACTAGCTTAGCCAACTAGCCTGGAGGCCGAGACAAAGGAAGGAGGCCGCCTCCACGGTCACACAACATCTGATGAGCCAAAATGTCAACAAAATAGAGACGGAGGGTTTGTATGCCTGTTTAAATAAAACGTTATGAATAGCCCTTTTTCCCCCTTAATGATATTAGCAACTTTTCTTTCCAATCTTACGTCATCCTATTTGCCATAGTACACTTTATTTTTTTAGTAAGCCTTTTCTAATATTGTCTCTAAATGCGATGTGATCACTTTTCTCTGAATGAAAAAAACATTGAACGATTGAAGGATATTTTTAAACAATACCTTGGCTTGAATTTCATTCTTTTCCGGATTTTCCAATATTTGTCTTCTATTTCACAAAAATATTCAAAATATGTAATTCCTCCACCTTGTCATTATACGGGTAATTTTCATACAGTTTGGTCAATAATGGTAAAGACATTTGTTAAAAACAATTTAAAAAAAAAAATCTAACTAAGCATTTTTTATGCCGCCTTGGTTGTATATGGGTAAATCTCCCTTGCTGAAATAGCTAGACTTAAAGTCCTATTTTCAAAAAGTTATTGCTGATTTAAAATTTAAGGCATTCATACTCAAGGCAATCTTTATTGACAAAGCAAATGGTGGCGGCCCATTGAAGTACACTTCTTTTTAGAACGGTAAAGACAAAAGTGCATAACAGTAAAGACATAAAGGCCTCTTTAAACTCCCGCGGTCGCGCGGCCCCTTTTCGACAAAAATAGTTGCTGCGCGTAGAATGCCATGGAGATAATCTCTCGTGATTGGTCCGTTTAAGTAACATGCTGTGATGATGTAATAAGCGTTCCTCCCGGTTCCACATAGCACCTACGCCGCCTTCTCGGTCGATTTTGCAGCATAATTGAACGTCTAATTAACATCTAGGTCCATTTGTTCTAGCAGACTCTGTTCCACGGTCGCCATTGTTGTTGTTTTGTTCCTTGTTACAGAAACGAAAGTAAAAACGGCTACCACAAAATGCCGAGGAAACTCCACCTTGTGGCGTCCTAGCCAATACCAGTCGTAGCGACACCGCCGACTTGAAGGAGAACTGCAGCACACTTTCAAAACAGTGCGCGTGGGTTGCGCTTGAGTATAAAGGCAAACTGCGTGCGAGATAGCCGCAGTGACGTCAGCGCCATCACCGTCGGCGCGAGTAAAGAAGCCTATAGGCCTAAACATCTTCATAAACATCAAGTGAGTTGCACAATTTACAATTTGCTCTTTAAACTCTGTAGATACAAGGGCATAAATGACCCTGGCTACCTATTAAAAGCATTACAGTCTTGTCTTTATACAATTGTAATAATGGTAAAGACATGCAATACTTTTGACACTTTCACAAATTCATTATTAACACCATTTATTTTGCCGTCTGCTATTTTATGAATGTAAATGGCTGCCTTATCCTGGCACTTCAGCGCACAGATCCCTCTGGTGTATTGCAACAAGATAAGGAGGCTCTCTCCAGTGGCATTAATGGTAAAGACAACTTGAGTAACAAAAAGGGCCGTTTGTAAAATAAAAAGGAATTCTGAAGACATTAAGAAGCATTTGTGTTAGTTTCATGGAAAAAGCATGTTAAAGGTCCCATAGTTTTGGCTATTTACACCTCCATACAGTGATTCTCTAACATGGACTTCGTATAAAAGTGTCAATTTCATTTAAAAAAAAAAACAGTTGTCACCTTCTGTTTGACCCAGTTTTGTATCCGCTTTTTCCATATTTGGCAAAAACCGCTCGCTTTCCTCTGATTGGTTGCCTCTGTGTAGTAGACCCACTTGTGAGAGCACATCTTTGTTAAGTTGACAGGGCTGGCTTGGGAATGGAAAGGGAAGGTGGAGATCTTTGCTTGTGACGTAGATAAGCTCAAGAAATTTGAATGACCTGATTTCAGGCCTCTCGGCAGAAAAACATTGTAGCTCAGGGATGAGTGAATAATTTAAATTCATAATTCATGTTTTTCCTGAGGCACCATAGAGACAATATTGCATCCAAAATACGACAAAAAGTTGGTCTGGCATGCTGGAGATTATCCCAGCGATCTTTGGGCAAGAGGCGGGGTAAACCCTGAACTGGTCGTCAGCCAATCGCAGGGCATATAGAAACAAACAACCAGTCGCACTCAGATTCACACCTACGGGCAATTTAGAGTCTTCAATTTACCTACCACGCATGTTTTTGGGATGTGGGAGGAAACTGGAGTACCTGGAGAAAACCCACGCAGGCACGGGTTGAACATGCAAACTCCACACAGGCCAATATTGCCGGGATTTGAACGCCAGTCCTCAGAACTGTGAGGCTGATGTGCTAACCATTCGTTCAGCGTGCTGCCATGTTGCAAATCAAGAAACTTTATTTTGGACTCATCCATCCATCCATCCATTTTCTACCGCTTATCGGGTCGCGGGGGCAGTAGCTTTAGCAGGGACGCCCAGACTTCCCTCTCCCCAGCAACTTCATCCCGAGGCGTTCCAAGGCCAGCCGAAGGACGTTGTCTCTCCAGCGTGTCCTGGGTCGTCCCCGGGGTCTCCTCCCGGTGGGACGTGCCCGGAACACCTCACCAGGGAGGCGTCCGGATGAATCAGATGCCCCAGCCACCTCATCTGGCTCCTCTCGATGTGAAGGAGCAGCGGCTCTACTCTGAGATCCTCCCGGATGATCAAGCTTCTCACCCTATCTCTAAGGGAGAGCCCGGACACCCTGCGGAGGAAACTCATTTCGGCCGCTTGTATCCTGGATCTTGTTCTTTCGGTCACGACCCACAGCTCGTGACCATAGGTGAGGGTAGGAACGTAGATCGACCGGTAAATCAAGAGCTTCGCCTTTCGGCTTAGCTCCTTCTTTACCACAACAGATCGATACAAAGTCCGCATCACTGCAGACGCTGCACCGATCCGCCTGTCGATTTCCCGTTCCATTCTTCCCTCACTTGTGAACAAGACCCCAAGATACTTGAACTCCTTCACTTGGGGCAGAATCTCATCCCCGACCTGGAGAGGGCACGCCACCCTTTTCCGACTGAGGACCATGGTCTCAGATTTGGAGGTGCTGATTCTCATCCCAGCCGCTTCACACTCGGCTGCGAACTGCTCCAGTGAGAGTCGGAGGTCACGGCTTGATGAAGCCAACAGAACCACATCATCAGCAAAAAGCAGAGATGCAATACTGAGGCCATCAAACCGGACCCCCTCTCTGCCTCGGCTGCACCTAGAAATTCTGTCCATAAAAGTTGGACAGAATCGGTGACAAAGGGCAGCCTTGGCAGAGTCCAATTTACTTAAACGAGTCCGACTTACTGCCGGATATGCGGACCAAATTCTGACTCCGGTCGTACAGGGACCGAACAGCCCGTATCAGGGGGTTCAGTACCCCATACTCCCGAAGCACCCCCCACAGGACCCCCCGAGGGACATGATCGAACGCGTTCTCCAAGTCCACAAAATACATGTAGACTGGTTGGGCGAACTCCCATGCACCCTCGAGGACCCTGCCAAGGGTATATTTTGGACTCCTAATGGTAAATACATTTTGGCATTAAAAGTTTAAAAAAATATGAATTTTTAAATATTTGTTTTCTTTGAAACAATTCTGAACTTTTAATGGATAACAACTGCCAATAATTCAAATATTTACAGAAGTAAACTTAATTAATTTTCAAAAGGAACTTCAGTGGGCCATGTCTTTACCGCTATTGATCAAATGATATGAAAATGACCCATAAAGCAATATCCTGACACCTTTGGGCCACCAAAAACAACTCTATAATAAGCTCCCAAAACTTAAGTTAGTTTGTTTTCCATTTGGAAAATGTTGAAGTTTAATGAGGTTGAACAGTCATGCAGCATCACCACCATGACCACAGACACTGACACACTAAATGGGAAGCGATGACAATCCTTGCATTGTGCTACATGTCATCTCCTTCCTTCTTCCTCCCACAGGAAGATGACACACAAGCACATGTTTCAACACTTTTTTTCAAAAGCCATGTGCACTGCAAATGGAGTGTATACATCTGTCTGGTCCTGCTTCTGTCTATTTATTTCACTACACTTTTGGTTTTAACTCAAAGCTATATAGTTTGTTGCTCTTGCATTGTTTTGCTATGCCAATATTGCCATTGTACCTGATGTTTGTGATTGATTGTGACACAGGCAAATTATGCATCTTGCAATATATTTTGTGGAATTACGCTATAACAAAAAAAAGTAAAAAATAAAACTGGATGTCCCTATGAGTTAGTGGTCAGCTAAGGCATGTCACCAGGCACGTGTACACTTCGACCCCTGTAGTGCTCAAACACCTGCGCTTTTTGCTGCAAACCATTTTTTAAAATTCATTTTTATATTTAAAAAAATAAATGAAATAAATCGACCCTCTATCATCAATTTCACCCAAGTATTTTCACATTTGAGGGGCATTTATTTGAGTTCTTGGTAGAATTGTACATTATTCTCCCACCTTAATTTATTTGGGGTTAATGAGAGGGATTTTAAATGGTGGCAGGTGTGCGCTGACCCACATTTAACATGAGTTTGAATGTCATTGCTTAATTCTGAACACCCCAACATCCCCATTTATAAAAGGATGTGTTCACTTGTGTAATCAAATTATCACGGTTGTTCATTATTACTTCTTTTCTCAATTTTTTTTCAATTGAGTTGAACACTTTTCATAATAACTTTAGCTTACCTTTACCTCCATTGTTAATAGTTGTTTTATTGACTGTGTTGATTGTGTTAACATAAATAAATATAGTTCAATATATACTACTGTTTTTTCTTAATAGTATGAATAATTTTGGTGATGGGTGCCTTTTTTTGGCTTGAGCACCTGCCCCAAAAATGTCTGTGTATGTGCCATTGTGTCACAACAAATCTAAATTATAGAGCCAACACACTACAAGTTAGCACTTTTGGAAAACCCGCATGTGAATTGAAGCTTGTTTGATAAAATGGTATCTTTCAGATGCAACTGTCACTGAGATAAATTAGACATCACACAACAATGGCAGTGCCCATTGTTATATATACTATACATGTGCCTACAGCAAAAAATGTCTGACATAGTGGTAAACTGATTGCTTAGCCTAAGGTGTAAAATTCTTCAGTGGATTGCAAAATGCAACATAACAGGCTCACTATATGAGTTGAGGAGTTTTTTTACATCATCACAAATGAGCTGACGTGATTGAATATTTTTTTGGGGGAAAGTAAGATCAACAGTAGTTTTCATTGTTGACAACTAAAGTTTGACTTAGTTTGTTTGTTTGATAATGCTGCTTTACAGACTGCTGGGAAGTAGTAAATATCTAACTTGGAACTTCTGAGTCAGTCAAAAGATTTTTGATGATCTCGATCAACATGTTTGGTATTAGCAGGGAACATCATTATATATATATATAAGTTAATTATATAAGTTAATTGTGGGCTATTAGCATTTATAAAAAGCTGGTTTTGGAAGGGAATTTCTGCGAAGATATGTTATATAAGGACAGTCTGAATTAAGTAATTTGGTAAAATGTTAAGCAGAATGAAGATGGCAATGAAAAAGGTTTGTTGTCAGCAGATTTATAGTTTTCAGCAGCATCAACTATAATGTTCCCTACTAATACTAAACATGTTTATTGAGGTCATCAGCAATCTTTTGACTGACTCACAAGTTCCAAGTTAGATATTTACTATTTCCCAGGAGTCTGTAATGCAGCATTAGCATGTATTTAGCACACAAAAAAAACTATGTCAAACTTAAGTTGTCACCAATGTAAACTACAGTTGATCTTGTATTCTCTAATGAAAATATTCCTGTGTACTGAATCATTTCAGCTCTTTTTGGATGAAGTAAAACAACTCCTCAACTCATATGGTGAGCCTTTAATGTTGCGTTTTGCAATCCACTTAAGAATTTTCCATTACACCTTAGGCTCAGCAATCAGTTTACCACCATGACAGACTATTTTTGCTGTAGGCAGGGCACAACCCCAGTATGTTCACCCCTTGGTCAACAACAATCACGGGCTGGATATCCATGCCATCAGCACCTTCCATTGATGGAGTTAATCTTTATCAGAGATGCTAATCTTTAACCTCAAACTCAAAGGAAGCCCTGACATAAGGGGAGATGGAAAGAGATGGAGCAAGATAAAGAGAGAATGAGTGTGTTGGGGGTTTAAAGAAGGGTGTAGGCTCTGGGGGTTAAACATGAGACATGAGAAGTGTCCGATTCACCAGTTTTGTCAAGAATAGAGTGGCAGAGTTGTCACCAATATTAAGGTTTGCAATGAGCCAATTAGTTCTTATGAACAGTAAAGTCAACAAAAAGTAATGCCCTGTAATTTTTATATAACCCACATATAAGGGTTTCATTAAAAAAAAACACTCATATTCTGTTACATGCAGCTGATTTCTGATCGTTAACACAGTAGCCCCACTGAAATAAATTATCAAGCTGATGGAGTATTGGTGCAGGCTTCTGAAAAAGCATCACAGAGTGAAGACTAAAGCTCACTAGCTAAGATTATCTGATTATCCCTGAGCTACCAGCATGTTCCTCAAATGGTAGGTGGTTTAAAAAAACAAAACGGTAATGGTGTCGTAATCAAACAATTTGGCCCACTGGCAGAAGGGTCAAGTATCAAGACAGAAATAGCAGGAAAAAGCTGCTATACATGGATCTCAGCATAGTCAATCAGGCCTGTCGTACTGTATTTCAAACATTGCAGCCGTATTTTGTATCATTCCCCTTTGATTGGTCTTCTGTCCATTTATTGTCACTGATGAAAATCAGATCAGGATGCTTAGACAAAAATGTCCAAAACCAACAAAACTACAGAGCTATATATTGTAACTCTATGACAAACTTGTACATAAAAGCCTCTAAAATCTAGCAATAGTCGAACTTGTGACCCCTAAATGGAAGCACATTGCTGAAACTTGAGGATGGACAGAACGAGAGACAAAGGGAAGACAAGAGTGGAGTGGAAGTTGAGGGTAAACAATCGCTCCAAACCATCATACTTATTTGTCATACCAATTGAAATCAATAAGATTTAAGAGCTCACATCAAAGGAGGCACGGTGGACGACTGGTTAGCACATCTGCTTCACAGTTCTGAGGACCTGGGTTCAAATCCCAACCCCGCCTGTGTGGCGTTTGTGTGTTCTCCCCGTGCCTACGTGGGTTTTCTCCAGGCGCTCCGGTTTCCTCCCACATCCCAAAAACATGCATGGTAGGTTGATTGAAGACTCTAGATTGCCCTTAGGTGTGAATGTGTGCGCAAATGGTTGTTTTTTTTATATGTGCCCTGCGATTGGCTGGCGACCAATTCAGGGTCTCCTCTGAAGATAGCTGGGATAGGCTCCAGCACACCCGTGTCCCGTGTGAGGATAAAGCGGTACAGTAAATGGATGGATGGATCTCACGTCAACTGTTTACATGTGACGTGATCTATTCTGATCTGGTGTTAACATATATAACTCCATTTAATCAGATCAGCCATTTTACAGATCAAGATGGCGGTCAGTCATCAGTTGCAAATTTTTTTACACTTTTACTAAATCAACAGGGTGGCACTGTGGATGACTGGTTAGCAAATCTGCCTCACAGTTCTGAGTATCGGGGTTCAAATCCCAGCCTCGCCAGTGTGGAGTTTATATGTTCTCCCCATGCCTGGGTGGGGTTTCTCCAGGTACTCCGGTTTCCTCCCACATCCCAAAAACATGCATGTTAGGTTAAATGAAGATTCTAAATTGCCCGTAGGTGTGAAAGTGAGTGCGAATGGTTGTTTGTTTGTATGTGCCCTGCGATTGGCTGGCGACCAGTTCAGGGTGTACTCCGCCCCTCGCCCAGAGTCAGTTAGGATAGGCTCCAGCATGACCGCGACCCTAGTGAGGATAAGCGGTAGGTAAGATGAATGAATGAATAAACCGACAACCAAAGTACAAACCCCAATTCCAATGAAATTGGGACATCGTGTAAAATGTAACTAAAAACTGAATACAATGTCTTGCAAATCCATTTCAACCTATATTCAATTTAAAACAATACAAAGACAGATAGATATGAAAGATATGTAATGTTCAAACTGAAAAGCCAATACAAATATTGCAAATATTGAATCAATTTGAATTTGATGCCTGCAACATGTTTAAAAAAAGTTGGGAAACGGGCATGTTTAACAACACTCAGTAAACATTTGGGAACTGAGGACACTAATTGTTGAAGCTTTGTAGGTGGAATTCTTTGCCATTGTTGCTTGATGTAGAACTTCAGTTCCTCAACAGTCCACGGTCTCCGTTGCCGTGTTTTGTGCCGCACATTTTCAATGGGAGACAGGTCTGGACTGCTGGCAGGCCAGTCTAATACTCACACTCTTTTGCTACAAAGCCACACTTTTGTAGAATTTGCAGTAGGTGGCTTGGCAATTTCTTGCTGAAATAAGCAGTGATGTCCCTGAAAAAGACATTGCTTGGATGGCAGCATATGTTGCTCCAAAACCTGTATGTATCTTTCAGCATTGATAGTGCCTTCACAGATGTGCAAATTCTCCATGCCATGGACACCCCGATACCATCACAGATGCTGGCTTTTTAACTTTGCGCTGATAACAATCCTGATGGTACATTTCCTCTTTGTTCCAGAGCACAGAGCATGCATGATTTACAAAAAAAATTTGAAGTGCACACTTTTCCCCTTTGCGTCAGTCCATCTCAGATGAGCTTGGGCCCAAAAAAGCCGGGTGGCGGCTTTTCTGGGTGTGGTTTATATATGGCTCTCGCTTTGCATGGTAGAGTTTTAACTTGCATTTGTAGACGAAGTGTTTCCTGTTCCCATGTGGCAATATCCTTTAAGCAATGATGCCACTTTTAATGCAGTGCTGTCTGAAGGATCGAAGGTCATGGGCATTCAAAGTTGTTTTTCAGCCTTGCCGCTTTCATGTGGAGATTTCTCCAGATTCTCTTTTCACGATATTATAGAGCGTATAAATTGAAATTTCAAAACTTCTTGCAGTTGCACAGTGAGAAACATTGTTCTTAAACAGTTGGACTATTTGCTCAAGCAGTTGTTAAAAAATGGTGAACCTCGCCCCATCCTTGCTTGTGAAGAACTGAGCCTTTTGGGGATGTTCCTTTTATACCCAATTATGACACTTACTTGTTTGCAATTAACCTGCTCACCTGTGGAATGTTCCAAACAGGTGTTTTTTTTTGTGTATTTTTAGCATTCCTTACTTGCCAGTCTTTTTTGCCCTTCCCAGCTTTTTGGGAATGTGTTGGGGGGGGGGGGGAAATAACGTTTATCAGTTATAACATGAACTATCTGATCTTTGTAATGTATTCAGTTGAATATCGGTGGAAAGGATTTGCAAATAATTATAATCTGTTTTTATTTGCACTTTACACCACATCCCAAATTCATTGGTATTGGGGTTTGCAGTTAAAAACATCTTCATCCTAGACCAGCTCCGGTTGGAAGCCGCCACATTTTCAAGTGAGTAAAGGATGACATCAAGGCACATTCACGTCAAGATGGAGCATGCGCAAACAGAGCGTAACATTCCAATGAATGGTTTAAATGACGAAAATGTACTTCTGATCAGTTTGGCAAAATGAATAGTCCACCCCTATGAATTTCCATTTGGATTCGACCTTTTGATTCTGATTGTGAGGTTTGTGGAGCATTTTCATTCGGTTTGGGCTTCTAAGCCAATTCTAATCGGGATACAAGGCACCATGTAAACCTGGTTATTGTGCAGCTATGGATCTATTTCACCTGGCTGCCCAGTCCCATTGAATACTACACGCACGTTCTCTCACTTCCCCTCTCCCTTCTTCTCTCTTTCGCTCTCTCTCTCGACAAACAATACAGGAGGGCGAAAGAGGGAGAGAGAGAGGAGAGAGAGAGAGAGAGAGAATGGCGAGGCTGCACACCCCTTTTGTGTTACCTATCCTGCAGGCATCTGTCTTCAGAAGGCTCAACTGAGACACATAGAGGGAACCAAATTTTTGTCCAGTAGTGGCGCCTCCTCAGTGAGCTCCAGAGCCCACTGTCCCGCAGCACAAAGTGACAGCGCGAGGGATCGGGATGCATCGGAAACACACACCAGCAGAACACAGAATGACTAAAACGCAACTTACGTACCTGCACCCTGTCTTATTGTGGATCTCTTTTGGGTGAGGTTGACGATTTCCACGGATCAAGTCTATTCTGAACACAATTTGAAAAAAAGACAGCAGCGCGGTCTCTTTTGGGAAAGCGTGGATGGATTTTCAGTGCGTATTTCTACGCGCACGCTGCTGGCTGGCATTGCTATTCTTCTCGATTGTTCACAAGCAGATGTGGTCTGCTTTGTCTGGGCCCCTTTTTCTGCTCCCCTAAAAAAAAGGCGCGCACGCGCTCTTTCTGCGCACTCTTCCTGCTCTGCGCTGCAGCATTTACCTCAGCTTCTTATTCCCAGAATATTTGTGCACCAGTGAGATAACAATATATGATTTCAATTGAGTCCGCTGAATAAAAATATTACATGTATACGTTTTTTTAACTGATGATGCACTTTCTTGGTCTCTTCTTCGAGAATCATCTTTTCTTGGTCTGTAGTTCCTTACCCTGACGTATGCACTCGCCCCCAATGCTGATCTGTGACTTTTTTTTTTAAAATATCGGCCATATCGACCATTGCATAACATCTAATTCCTGCTAACCTGCATCTGTCCCTTCACCCTTGCGTATGCGGGAATGACTGAGTGAACTGTTCCTGAACCAAGCAGCCGACTGAGAGCCAAGAAATGCCTAAACAGTCGGGGAGAAGGCGGGGGATTCTGGTTCCTTGTCCCTGTCCAATAAGGTAGTGTAGTTGAGGTGGGCCAAGGGGGTCAGTGAGGTTCGTTTTGACCTGCCTGTCTGTCTTGCCTGCATGAGGCCCAGATGTTGGTTATTACATGGTGTCAAACTGAGAGCAATCAGCAGAGGAGGAAGGTGGTGGAGAGAGAGAGAGGGGTGGGGGCAAAGATTTTTACTACTGGGAAATTATTGGCGTCTTCCTCAAATATGTGCTTAAAATAGCACTTTCAGAGTCAAAATACAATACAATTTAATACAAAACCGGATGTAACCAGGACCAGAAATATGAATAATCAAAAGAATAATTGGGGGGTGGGGGGGAAATAAGGTCAAATTAATGATTAAAATGATCTTACATCGACTCAACTACTCTGACATTTAGCAACTGACTTAACAATAGTATCAACAACGTTGTATATTCGCTTGTATTTACTTTCACGGCGGCATGATTACACAACAGCTATATTATTATATTCGATATCGTATTTAATTTGTTAGGATTTAGTTTTGCATGCTACGGCAAAGGAACAATTCGATTGCTAAAACACAAAGGGTGAAATAAGAACGGAAACATGGCCTTGGTTTTGTCAGCCCGTCTGTCTTTGTAGTATGTTTTGTGTGCGTTATCTTCCCACGCGTATAGACTCGCCCCCACGGCCACAGGAAGAAAAAATTAAAATACAGACACAAGGAGAGGGCGACAAAGACAAAAATAATAGTAATAGAAAATACGTATAAATGAAGACATATACATGCTTGAAAAAAAACTAGAATAAACCAACCTGATTTTGCAAATTTTAACAATTGGTAACTTATCTCGTTTGATGTATTTACAATTCTTAAAGGGATACTGTATTTATTTCATGGTGATTTTTTTTTCAGCAGCAGGGAAACGTTTATATTTTTATTATAATGAATTTGATAATATGGCGAATTTTCATCATTTGACATGCAACAGCTTACGGAGCCTTGTTGTCGTCTGATTTATGTTTCACTCTTTCGAAGTCTGATTGTTCAATTCCCTTTTTTCAAATTACTTTCTTTACTTCTCTTTTATATTCAAGCACAATTTTGTCTTGTACTCTTGCTGGAATTAACCAGAACTGTACTATTTGTTATTATTTTCCTATATATGTATAAATTGAAGTTATTATTATCATTATTATTATTATTATTACATTGTCTTTGTTATTGTGTTTTCAGTGTTTTAAAATATCCGTTTATTTCCAGACATACGTGGACTGCACATTGATCCGCCAAACATACACTTTAATTGTAGTGCTCATGATGTTGCAAGGCGTATTTTCAATGGAACTTCACTTGAGTGCAAATGTAAGTCATACTCATGACGAAGACAATATGGCTTCGTGAATGGGAAGGGTCGTTTCGCGTGCAGGGGTCTTCCCTGTCTGTCAAATTTGTGAGTTCTATTAAGCTGCCCTTTGACCACAAATTACAAAATATAAATGAACGTATCAAATTTTATTATTTATGCATCATATATCTTCCATTTAAAGTAGGCCTATGTCATGATTCCTTTTTTTTCCCTACAGCATTTTTAGTTTAATTTGAATCGCCGCTTACTTTGCGTTCCGCGACAACCAACCATGAAAACGCAGCAACCTATACCAACTACAAAACTAGTGTTTTGTGGATGCGGAGAGTTGTGAATGGTGACCCCCCCCCTTGCGAGATTTGATAACCCCCTTAGCTGTTAGGTGGTAATGGGTGTCAGGCACGCAGAGTGATGTTGTTTCTTCAAATATTTGAAATATTTTACGTGGATTTGGCACTATCTTTCCAGACCAAACACACTTAAAAGTAGGCACATGCCTTAGGATTAGATAAGACAAGTGAGCTGCTGCTGCTGCCCATTACTCTGGTGGAGCAAAAACTTAGACGCGCTTGATTCGAAAATATAAATAAATAAATAATGCATCGATTCCCATTTTATACAGTCGTATGCGAATACTAATGAACACTAATAAGAAGCAAAAAAAAAAAAAAAAAAAGATGTTTTATAATGCATGATAACGTGTAAGGGATACTCTATCTTCACAAATAAGGTGGGATGTTATATTTTACACGGCGGCAGACAGGAGGAATTCATATTTTCAAAAGCTGAGTCTCATGCTGCCATGCATTGCCATCAATATGTGACGGGGAAATTGCGGATCAACTCTAATTTGTTTACATCGGTTTAGACTAATGGAGTTGGATGGGGTTGGCGGGAATGTATAGAAGAATCCCTTAGAAATGGTATTGTAAAGCAATCTCGACCCCATTATTGTTTTATTTAATTGCCATGCTTAATGTGTTTTATTATGACTATTAGAAAGTATAATTACAGTGAAATCCTGCTAATAAAACAACTTGATGCTATACCCGTTTTATACAACTGTTTTTATTTATTTATTTATTATTATTATTCTCTACAGCCATTAGTAGAATAAGCACAAATGTAATAATATTCGCCCTGCGATTGGCTGGCGACCAGTTCAGGTGTACCCCGCCTCTCAAACGAAGATAGTTGAGATACGCTCCAGCACGCCCACGACCGTAGTTAGGATAAACTGTACGGAAAATAAATGAATGAATAAATCATAATAGTAATGCATTTACGTCATTAAATCCACGCATGGCGTAAACACGGACTGCGCCCTCCTTCTGATACCAGCCTCATCCCCATGTAGCCTCATAAAAAAAATTTAAGAAAGAAAATACATTTTTTTGGGCGTAAACAGAAAGAGGGCTTGAAAAAAAACGTCTTCTAAACTAAAACGAGATTCTTGTTTTCAGTCTTGTTTTTAACACACCACTGGTTATTTTGATTCTAAAATAGTGTTACTGAGGTCTCCTATAGTGCATAGAATGTCATGTGTGTATATCATTTCATGAAAACTCGCAGTTAGTTGGCTATTACACAGGGGGGAAAGTCCTGTACTTAATTCGAACATGTAGGTTGCAAATGACAAAAATGTGTTAAATTTACATATATTTTTGCATTATTTTCAAGGAAGAGGGGAAAACTACGTCAGTTTACCACATTTTAATCACGTGCAGCCGAAAATTAAGTACCTTTTTTAGTGCCTTTGAATTTACATAATTTGAGCATGTATATCGGTTGCACGTAATTAAAATGTGTTACACTAACGAATATTATTTATTTTCGATGAAAATAGGGGCACAATACGTCAGTTTACCACATTTTAATCATGCGCAAAAGACAATGAAGTACTATTTTTCCCAGTGTATAATGCTTTATACATCTTTAGCAGTAACTTGGACTCAATCACAACTCCCAGCTACATGAAATACTCTTGTTGATATTTCACGGCAGACGGGGCTTCCACTGTGTGTCAAAATTAACCTAATTTTCAGTTAATTGCTCAGCGCAGAAATTCAACACCTGGTGCTACAGCTCCCAAGAAAAAGACAAAGCTTTGAGCTCATCAAATGCAGATTAAAAAAGGCATGGGCCGTATGTGAAGGCATGGAGAAAATGAAGGCATATGGAGACCCGAAAGAGGAGCCATTCTGTTCATACGTCTCCAATGTATCGCCGCTCCATCAGCCGTCATTTCCTCCACACCATCTCTTGACGACTTATCGCGTGCAACGCCATAAACAACAGCACTCCCTCGCAAACACAAAATGGCAGGCGCGGCCGCACGCTGACACCCAACCTCACTATAAATCAAGAGAAGTAACTGGCTGCTGGCTGACAGGGAGAAAAAGCAAGGAGAGAGAGAGGGGGGGGTTGAGAGAACGAGGGAGGGATGGACAGAGAGAGGAATGCAGAGGCAGACAGGAAGTGATGGGAGGAAGATGAAGAAGAATATAAAAGTGCTTCTTAAACTATAAACAGCCATCGGCTAACATTCATTGCACTGAATTGCTGATGATGATGATTATGATTATGGGTGAACAACACGACAGCAACATGCACGATGAGGAAAAACATCACTGTTGTTATTTGGGGGGGATATTTACCAAGGTGTTTAAAAAATGAGCCAGTGAGATGGATGCAGGCGAGGGCAGTGCGACGTCGAAGGAGCGTGCAGGTATCCCCCCCCACGCACGCAGCTCCTCTTTCTTCCGCAATACTCACGTTGTGTCCACAACGACCCGCAAGACGCACACCCGTCCAAATTTGTTATATTGCAGCCCCCTTCTCTCTCTCTCTCTCTCTCTCTCTCTCTCTCTCTCTGTCTGTCTGTCTGTCTGTTTCTCTCTAACGCTCTCTCTCTCTCTCTCTCTCGTGTCCTTTTTCTCCTTTCTCGGTTCCCCCCTCTGCTTTGAGGGGGCTTGTATTCTCCCCGTTTTTTTTTGTGTTTTTTGTTGTTGAAAATAATAGTTTAATTTTCCACGACACTAACACGCAGGCAGGCGAGACATCATTTCTTGGCGTGATATTTCTGGCAGATGAATATAGATTCTACAACCTCTGCAAATGTGACATACTGGGAATACGCTTTCTATTTCTGGGGACCAGAACCGTATTTCTTGTGCTACTTGGCATAAAAATTAAAATCCAAACAATAGTGGAGCACTTGTGATAACATTTCAGTGTGTGTGTGTGTGTGTGGGGGGGGGGGGGGGGGGGGGGGGGGGGGGGTTGTCAAAGAAACGTGCGGACCAAGGAATAAAAAATGTCCCACTCTGAAAAGAAGAAGAAGAAGACTTCACCATCTTTACATTCATATTTCATATTACGTCTACAGAGGAAGATGAGTTCCTTAAATTGCCCTATAGGTGCTATTTCAAAATATCTGTTTGAATCTGAAATATTAGTTTGTGACATTGCTATTGTTGTCTATTTCACACATCCTGAGGTTACAAAACACTCCAGTGTCACAAACACTTCGTCTTCTTGTAGATAATGTGGAATTGTTCAATATTTGCAAATGCGGTGCTGCCTACATATGTTGTCATTCGTGAAAATCATTGCAAATGCTATACTGAATTTTTAGGTAATTGACTCACCGTCGCTTCAGAGGCAGCGAGCTGAGTAATTCAAGCGCAAAGTAGCAACGCATATAAAAATAGCGACAGCCATGTTTGGGTGATCAACGAAAACGAAGATGGTCGGGGAATGACAAAGAAACAATTGGGAGACACAAATGTCCTGACGCTTGGCCATGCAGGGCCGCAAGAATAGAGGCGAGATTTAACCAATTAGGTCCTCATGTGTTCTGCGTAGTTCCAGAGTTCTAATGCATGCAACAATGGAGCTTGATAGAGAAGTTAACCTTGCTGCTTCAAGCAAAAATTTCTTCAAGGTCAAACGAGAGAGACTACCAGAGCCCACCATACAGAGTACACAGTTGTCACGATGTTAAATAATAACCTTGAACAGTACAGTTAGAAAACGTTTGTATTCTGGAGGGGAGAAAAATGAAAATGCATTGTGCATTTAAAAAAAATACATATTTGGATAAAAGGAGTTATCGTTTCTATTAAACCTTTAATTAAATGCACACAAAGAGCAATATGGCCCCTTTCTGTTCTGCCCACAACAAGATTGAAATCAAACATTTGCAGTGATGATGATGGCGTCTGTAATGATGGCCATAAATTATAGCACTCAGGAGTTTGAACAGCTAAGATAAGTATGCAGGAGAGGAACCTGGGCGGCCTGACAACAGTTATACGAATTAATTCTGCAAATGTGCCACATTGACGCATAAAAAAAAAAGTTATACAACATCAATCCTTAAAAAATAATTACTACAACCAAATCACGCTGCTTGGTTTAAGAATCAGGTACCAAAAAGTAATATAGTGTGGTTCTTGTCTATTTAATGTTAATATTGCAACTTAGCTGGCTGTTACGTTTGAATAGATTATATTCCTAATTAAAATAGATATGCAAATATTGTCTTCCATTCGTCTGTGTTTTCCTCAGAATTTCGTTGTTTGACCACAATGACAATAAAATACATCCGTTTTTAGTACACGTGACGGTAAACGCTGAACAAGAACAAGCGCCAGTAATGGAAGTGATATTCAAACGTTAAGAATCATGCGGTCTCGTGGCGTACGTGATGGATTAGGACAGGTTCGGTCTTCCTTCTCGTTAACCATTATTCTCTTTATTAGTACAAAAAGAAAAGCCTAAAATGTCTTTTTGTTAGAATGAAGAATGACTATAAAATGTGTTATTGCCAAAGATGCTTATTAGATTTCTATTGAAGTAATTGTTGCTGAATATTATTATTATTATTATTAATAATAATAATAATCATCATCGTAATAATAGTTATGATAATGATGATGATGATGATTATTATTATTATCATTATTATTATTATAAGAAAGACACTGCCAACAGGGGCCGATTAAATGATTTACCAAGCTCTGACATCTTGTTTTTTATTAAATTATTTTTTTTTTTACTGCCGCTCGTAAATCTGTCTTGAGTCGCAACAACTGCTTTTTAAATATTGCTGGCCGGTTTCATGAATTGAGTCGTCTGATGGGTGAGGAAGAACCACCGAAGCTCAGTCCAACGTGACTGCGAAGGACACGATGGACAATATTTGAGTATAGACCAATTGTTCCCACACAACAGTCTTTGTCAAATGGGGAGCCGAGCCAAGATATGTTTCAAACTTTTTTTTACCACACTTTATGGGCAGTTATGTTTTTGTGTCCACATGGCAAATTTTATTCAACTATTAACTAAACAGTTTCAGCATCTAATTTTATGAAATGTCGGTTTATACTTTTGGGTGGCAAAAGCTAGTGATGACTGAATGCAGTGCAATATGAATATATGGGCATTTTCATATAGTTTGATCAATAACAGTAAAGACGTGGCGCACTGAATTTCCGTTTGAAAATCACTTAATTTTACTGATAAAAGTATTTGAATTTTTGGCAGTTATACACCAAAATGTCATAATTGTTTCTAAGAAAAACGTTATTCTAAAGTAATACTTTTTCAAATTTTTAATGCCAAAATGTCTTTACTTTTAGATGTCTGAAATGAAGGTTAATGATTTGCAACATGTTTTTTCTGACGATGCTAATTAAATTAAATTTTGGATGTAGAGGCTTTTTCTCCTCTTGCTTTATGTGGCTTTTCCACGAAAAGAAACACAAATGCATATTAGTGTCTTCAGAGTTCCTTTTTTCTTTATTTTTTTTTGGGGGGGGGGGTTCTTTTATAAGCAGTCAATCTTTGTCACTCTCGACCGTCAATGCCACTGGAGAGAACCTCATTATGTTGCTACAATACACCAGATGGATCTGTGAGCTGAAGTGCCAGGATGAGGCAGCCATTTTGCATTCACACAATAGCAGAGAGCAAAATAAATGGTGTTATTTCTGAGATGTCACTGATGGTGTAGTGGTACACTTGCCTAACTTTGGTGCAGGCAGCGTGGGTTCAGTTCCCACTCAGTGACGGTGTGAATGTGAGTGTGAATGGTTGTCAGTGTGTATATGTGCCCTGCGACTGACTGGCGACCAGTTCAGGGTGTAGTCCGCCTTTCGCCCGAAGTCAGCTGGGATAGGCTCCATCGTCCCATCAAAAACCGACATCAATGTGTAAATGTATTACCACATCGGCTCAGGAACACTTCAGAAAACCAATGTCAGTAAATACAGTTTGGCGCTACATCCGTAAGTGCAACTTGAAACTCTACTATGCAAAGCAAAAGCCATTTATCAACAACACCCAGAAACGGCTTCTCTGGGCCGGAGCTCATCTAAGATGGACTGATGAAAAGTGTTATGTGGTCTGATGAGTCCACATTTCAAATTGTTTTTGGAAATTGTGGACGTCGTGTCCTCCGGGCCAAAGAGGAAAACCATCCGGACTGTCAAGGACGCAAAGTTCAAAGGCCAGCATCTGTGATGTATTAGTGCCAATGGCATGGGTAACTTACACATCTGTGAAGGCACCATTAATGCTGAAATGTACATACAGGTTTTGGAGAAACATATGCTGCCATCCAAGCAACGTCTCTTTCATGGACGCCCCTGCTTATTTCAGCAAGAAAATGCCAAACCACATTCTGCACGTTACAACAGCATGGCTTCGTAGTAAAAGAGTGCTGGTACTAGACTGGCCTGCCTGCAGTCCAGAACTGTCTCCCATTGAAAATGTGTGGCCCATTGTGAAGCGTAAAATATGACAACGGAGACCCCAGACGGTTGAACAGCTGATCCCAGCTTTTTTGGAATGTGTTGCAGCCATAAAATTCTAAGTTAATGATTATTTGCTAAAAACAATAACATTTATCAGTTTGACCATTAAATATCTTGTCTTTGTAGTGTATTCAATTAAATATAGGCTCAACATGATTTGCATATCATTGTTTTCTGTTTTTATTTCTGTTTAACACAACATCCCAAGGCGGCACGGTGGCCGACTGGTTAGAGCGTCAGCCTCACAGTTCTGAGGTGCGGGGTTCAATCCCCGTCCCCGCCTGTGTGGAGTTTGCATGTTCTCCCCGTGCCTGCGTGGGTTTTCTCCGGGCACTCCGGTTTCCTCCCACATCCCAAAAACATGCGTTAATTGGAGACTCTAAATTGCCCGTAGGCATGACTGTGAGTGCGAATGGTTGTTAGTTTCTATGTGCCCTGCGATTGGCTGGCAACCAGTTCAGGGTGTACCCCGCCTCCTGCCCGATGACAGCTGGGATAGGCTCCAGCACGCCCGCAACCCTAGTGAGGAGAAGCGGCTCAGAAAATGGATGGATGGACAACATCCCAACTTCATTGGAATTGGGGTTGTATATAATCATGCACATACTGATCATTTCACAATCGAATTTAGCATGCGTCCCAGTACTTTCATTAGCTGCCAAGTGGTAGGAATATCACTTATCCACAGTACAAAAAAAGCATGAGCTTAACCGTACCCATTACTTGGTAATGTATGCCACACACATTACAAAATGATGTCATTAACAAGAACCATAACTTCAATATTAGTGTAGTTGAAGCCACATTAAATGAGCAACTTAGTGGAGACTTGACATGCCAACACAGTACAGTAAGTACCTAAACAAGCACACCATTCTCTGTGTGTGTGCGTGCGTGTGTGTGTGTGCGCTTGTGTGTGTGTGCGCTTGTGTGTGTGTGTTCGTAAATGTTAAAGTGAGTGCCGGTTTGATATTGGGGACATACAGTACAAACACACACAGACACACACACACACACACACACACACACAAACCATTGCTCACACCATTGTAATTTTGATGCGAAGAGCGAGAAAAGGTGACAAGATTACGCAAATGTTTAACTATCAAAGCTGTGGGTGATTGACAGGGGGGAGTTAAACCAGCCGTGCAGCGAGTTAAACCAGCTCACAGTCCGGACTACAGACGAACTTGAAACTTTTCACTTTTCATTGTAAATATTGTTTAAGATAAGTATTGTAAGTCCTTCAGTGAGTCAGTCTTTAACCTCCATGACCGATTTATGACCGCGCACTTTGGTATGAATAATTCACCCACAACGCATTGCGCACTTAACATGCCAGTAAAACTGTATTCTTAATGTGTAAATAAAAAAGTAACAACAATCAAATACACTTTTTACAAAGGAAAATAACAAAATAGTGTGGCGATAGTGAAATTGTGCATTTCTTTGGACTTTTATGGTAGTGCACCATCACTGTGCATTGTAGAATCAACAATCACCTCCCAATTGCTTTCTTCTGCTCATTGAGATATCAGCAGTGTGTGTAAACAGTAAAATACTATTGAATGGTTGGACTGTGGTTTTTTTGAGTCCCCAGTTGCAAATCATTATTTGGTGATAAACACTGATGACTAAAAAGTAACTGTAGTCTGATTACTTTGCTTGTTACTCAAATTGGATGAATTTTGGAGTAATGTGTTCCTGGCATCACTGACAATATACAGTAATCTTCAATTAAACTGACATGCATGTTTTTAGAATGCAAGGGGAACTCCAGACAGCAAGGCCCAAACTGAGATTGGAAACGTGAACCTCAGAACTATGAGGTAGACATACTAATCACTGTGCTTGCCCACTTACCCGGTGGAAAAATCACAATGATCTATAAAATATATCGAATTCTCATTTTATGCTGCCGGATGCAGTTATTGCCGGAGTACTTCATCATTTAAAGTAGCATGCTGTTAGTAATTTTGCTGCATGATGATGCCTGCCTGCCTGGATCAAAACAAATCATAACAAATTAAGACTGATTACTATATAATAGGTCAGTACTGTACTTCCATCCACAGTAGCATCACTGACAGTTTAAATTTCCAATTTGCTTGCAATGCTGATAATTTTTTTGATGTTTTTCATTATTTGTATCAACCAAAATATGCACTGGCAAGTTATACTAGCATGCAACGCATAACATTTGGGTTTTGTGATTTTGTCAAGCAGTTCTGGATTTTCTCTACATATAAATGCAAACAATGGCACTCAAAGCAAAACCGTAATGAGGGAGGAGACTAGCAAGTATTCAAAGGGCACAATACACTATTTTATTTTTTATTTGGTGTTACATTGTAAGACCTTACGGACACAGGAAATGGTTACTAAACAATAATCTGAAATAAGAATTCTAAAACAATTCTGTGTAGTCAGGGTTGGGAAAGTTCATTTTCTTCACCTATCTAGTTCAAAGTTCAGTTTACCATTCCAAAAATGAACAGTTCAGTTCATAGTTCATAACTCATCATTTTAAGCAAAATTCACCTTTCAAAAAAGGAACAAGTTCATAGTTCTTTTTTTCCCAAACTGTTGCTGATGGGCGATTTCCCTCAAAATACTGGCCTTTCATTTCCTTATTGTTGCCACCCATTCAGTCCACTATAGCCAGGTGCAGCTTTCACCCTACAATCTCAAAAACATGTTACTTGATTGGTCTTTTTTAAAATGAGGAATTTAAACAAAAACAGGAATTTTGTCTTTAATGTACAAACAAAAACACGCAACACAATATGACATATGAGCGCACGTGCCTGCCATCCATGGCAGCATTGAATCATTTGCCAAATACGGCGTTTATGCCCCGAAACATGAAGGCTCGTATATAGTGTCTTCATACCGGTTTCGTCCTGTACATCCCTAACAAAACCTGGCACTCTTGAATGAAGATGAACTGACGTTTGAAAACCATTCACAGGTGCCAGAATGAGTGCGTTCTCAGTAACATTCAGGCAGAAATCAACTAAGTTCAGTTCACGTTTACCCAAAATATGAACTAGTTCATGAACTTTCGTTCATTGAACTTGTTCAGGTACATTACCTCAAGCTCTCCTTGAAGAATGGAAAGCCCAAATCATCCTCACCCAGGGATGACAGGGTGGTACTGTTTAACAAATATCTTAAGAGTCAAATAATACATCACATGAAATTTGATTGGCGACAATATAAAACATTCTTAATTTCCTTTTCAGTAGCTGAAAGACTTTTGGTTGCTTTGCTCCCGTCTCTTTCTCTCATAGAAAAAACTGGCAAGCATATTTCTCTCATGACGACCTCCTCCTGCAGCCTCCGCGCCACTTCCATGACCTCCTATAGGCTCTGAGTGCTCCTCATAATAATACATTTGTTGGCCAATGCTGCTGCAGCGAGTGTAAAAGGGGGCTAAACAGAGCTAACCATTTGTCCAGCAATTTGTCAATTAGCATAGCGTGGTGAGACTTCCCAGCCCATGTAGGGGCATATGTAACTGTTTCCACTGCATATAGTGTGTTTGAGCTCAGTTTGCGCGGACCATGAACTCGACCCATAAGCACTCACACGTCGAGGCCCATTTCCGACTTGTGATATGCACACATATTTGCTCGTCTACTTGCCTTGCATGTGACCTTTTGGATACAGTAGACACATATGCCGTTAAGGTATTTATTGAAGAATACTGTTTGCATGGTTGTAGTTTGTTCTATACAACCGCAATTCCAATGTAGTTGGGACGTTGTGTTAAACAGAAATAAAAACAGAATACAATCATTTGCAAATCGTGTTCAACCTATATTTAATTGGATACACTACAAAGGCAGTATATTTAATGTTCAAACTGATAAACCTTATTGTTTTTAGCAAATAATCATTAACTTAGAATTTTATGGCTGCAACACGTTCCAAAAAAGCTGGGACAAGTGGCAAAAAAGACTTTGAAAGTTGAGGAATGCTCCTCAAACATGTTTGGAACGTCCCACAGGTGAACAGGCTAATTGGGAACAGGTGGGTGCCATGATTGGGTATAAAAGGAGCTTCCCTGAATTGCTCAGTCTTTCACAAGCAAAGATGGGGCGAGGTTCACCTCTTTGTGAACAAGTGTGTGAGAAAATAAGGAATGGTGTTATTTCTGAGATATGAATGAATATGTATGAATTTGTGAACGTGTCAGAAATATTGTATGTCTTTATCGTTATTACGATTGCATAAAGAAAAGAGTGTAATGGGTTTAATGAGTAGTTTGGATAATTTATGCACTTGTTTCTTCAGTGTTTGAAGGGCAAAATGTAAATTGTGCAGTCACAAATGTTATGAAGCTGTTTATATCTTTACCGTTATGCAAGGTGTATTTCAATGGGCCACCACCATTTGCTCTGTCAGACAGGATTTCCTATAATATGAATACATAAGGTGGAATGGTGGATGACTGGTTAGCACATCTGCCTCACAGTTCTGAGGACCGGGGTTCAAATCCGGCAATATTTTTTTAATATAGGACTTGGTTGACAGTTCAGCATGGGAGACACTGACCCATATAAAACCAAGGCGGCATAAAAAAGTGTCTGTACCATTATTGATCAAATTATATGAAAATGACCCATAAACATGCAGTGGGTACGGAAAGTTTTCAGACACCCTCAAATTTTTCACTCTTTGTTACATTGCAGCCATTTGCTAAAATCATTTAAGTTCATTTTTTCCTCATTAATGTACACACAGCACCCCATATTGACAGAAAAAAACAGAATTGTTGAAATTTTAGCTGATTTATGGCTGATACACAGCCATAAGTATTCAGACCCTTTGCTGTGACACTCATATATTTAACTTGGGTGCTGTCCATTTCTTCATCCTTGAGATGGCTCTACACTTTCATTGGAGTCCAGCTGTGTTTGATTATACTGATTGGACTTGATGAGGAAAGCCACACCCCTGTCTATATAAGACCTTACAGCTCAGTGCATGTCAGAGCAAATGAGAAACATGAGGTCAAAGGAACTGCCTGAAGAGCTCAGAAACAGAATTGTGGCAAGGCACAGATCTGGCCGAGGTTACAAAAAAATATTCTGCTGCACTTTACGTTCCTAACAGCACAGTGGCCTCCATAATCAATAAATGGAAGACGTTTGGGACGACCCGAACCCTTCCTAAAGCTGGCCGTCCGGCCAAACTTCACAATTGGGAGAGAAGAACCTTGGTGAGAGAGGTAGAGAAGAACCCAAAGAGGCTGTGGCTGAGCTCCAGAGATGCAGTCGGGAGATGGGCAAAAGTTCTAGAAAGTCAACCATCACTGCAGTCCTCCACCAGTCGGGGCTTTATGGCAGAGTAGCTCGACGGAAGCCTCTCCTCACTCCAAGACACATGAAAGCTCGCATGGAGTTTGCTAAAAAACACCTGAAGGACTGCAAGATGGTGAGAAATAAGATTCTCTGGTCTGATGAGACCAAGATAGAAATTGTTGGCTTTAATTTTAAGTGACATATGTGGAGAAAACCAGGCACTGCTCATCACCTGTCCCAAACAGTCCCAACAGTGAAGCATGCTGGTGGCAGCATGTTGCTGTGGGAGTGATTTTCAGCTGCAGGGACAGGACGACTTATTGCAATCGAAGGAGAGATGAATGCAGCCAAGTACAGGGATATCCTGGACGAAAACCTTCTCCAGAGTGCTCAGAACCTCAGACTGGGCCGAAGGTTCACCTTCAAACAAGACAATGACCCTAAGCACACAGCTAAAATACAGAAGGAGTGGCTTCAGAACAACTCCGTGACTGTTCTTGAATGGTCCAGGCAGAGCCCTGACTTAAACCCAATTGAGCATCTCTGGAAAGACCTGAAAATGGCTGCCCACCGACATTCACCATCCATCCTGACAGAACTGGAGAGGATCTGCAAGGAGGAATGGCAGACGATCCCCAAATCCAGGTGTGAAAAACTTGTTGCATCATTCCCAAAAAGATGTATGCCTGTATTAGCTCAAAAGGGTGCTTCTACTAAATACTGAACAAAGGGTCTGAATATTTATGGCTGTGTGATATTTCAGTTTTTCTTTTTTAATAAATCTGCCAAAATTTCAACAATTCCGTTTTTTTCTGTCAATATGGAGTGCTGTGTGTACATTAATGTAAAAATGAACTTAAATGATTTTAGCAAATGGCTGCAATATAAAAAAAGAGTGAAACATTTAAGGGGGTCTGAATACTTTCCGTACCCACTGTATACTCGATGCAGCACAGTTAGTGAAAATAAATTCGAGTTATTGGCAAAACATCTGGCCACTGCTGTACACTCAACATCAGGATGATGATCTTGTTTATGTTTTTCTTTTATCATAAACTTGTCTAAAAACCCATTTTTTTCATTCATTGTCTTTCAACACAGCATATACTTTGCATTATGCTTAATTGTCTTACATGTATGTTTCATGGTTGATTTCTATTTATGTGCAGCAACTTATTTTACCTGCAGTTGTTTTTAAAGTGGTAAATAAATAAAATTGAATTGAGCTCTCTCTCTCTCTCTCTCTCTCTCTCTCTCTCTCTCTCTCTCTCTCTCTCTCTCTATATATATATATATATATATATATATACCACATTTGTCTATTTTTTTTTATCAAGCGTATTTCTGTGCCAGTGAATCGTCATCAATCTAGCTGTTTAACTGTGACCTGAATCTGACCCCTCCAAAGGTGACTGGCTTCCATGGCAGTTTGTCTCTGACCGCCCGTGGTTTACAGTGCCCTAAACCCGGCATGTTATGACTAAGGGGCCGGGGGGCTTGGGAGGTCTGGGAATGTCCGAATGAGCGGAGGATGCAGAGCCCTTGCGAGGTCAATGCGGGTAACATAGGGAGGGGGATAACCACAGGTCAGCCTCTTGATTCAGAGTCACTCGACCTCATCGGTCAGAAAAACGTGTCCTCTGTTTGAACCCATTTTGTCCGCAGCCCCTGTACAATCATCAATCCACAACTCACTGTGCTGCCAGCATATTTTTCCATTTGTTTCTCTCACTTCTCTGAGCATTGAATTGAGCCGTGGCTTCAATCCCCTAAAGACAGATCAGGGCTTCTGCCCTTTTATTTTTAATTCTTGTCAGATTGATTTCTTCTAGGGTCAAGCAGCAACTCTGCTCAAAAGATAACAGAGGCCGAAGAAAGCCAGTCCTGCGATCGTTTGCAGCCGTTTAAAAAAAATAAAAATACAATATTTTTTTCTAAACTTGCTTGTTATTTAGGGCTGTCAATATTAAAGCGTTAAAGCATGATTAATCACACAAAAATTATGGAATGAATCATGTATTAACTCAGATTAATTATTATTATTATTATATTATTATTAATTATTTTGACCACACAAGCTCATTTACCTTAACCGCAGATGGATATTTGAAAGGTGTCACAGATTGCTATTAGGTCAGTGATCAGGTAAATTTTTACGCCAGTGCAAACATAAGTGATGCGACTCCGAAAGGTTTGCTCTGGGGCAAATTTTGCTTCAAAAGTAACCCCAATGGGACTTTCGATAAAACAAAAGGTCATTTGCATCAAGTGCAGCGCTGTACTCTCTATTCATTGAAGCACAACAATTTTAAAATACCATTTCAAAGAAAAATGTGGTATTATGCGTGGTATATTTGCCGCCTGTGATAAATCGCGATTAATCAAAATTCAAAGTGTGTATATATAAACAATACATCAAATTCACATTAACATAGGCACTAAGTGGCATATATTTATGCAATAAAACAGATCTTCAATCACCTGCAGGCCCAGTGAGTGTCAAACAAATATATAAGTGATGCTTTTGACGCAAAGGTGGGTGGAACATGTTACATAAATACTGAATAGAAATAAAACAAACAAACAGGCCGTCAACTGTGCCACACACACACACACACACATGTGTGCACACACACACACACACACACACACATACACACACACACACACACACTCCTCCAAAAGTTCCATTGAAAAAAAAATAGCCCAAATCCCCCACAGCCATTCTTCTGATCCTACCAAATGACCAGAGGGCAATAAAACCATTAAAACGCCACACTGAACAACCGAGAAAGCCAAAATACAAGAGCGGAGATGTTAAAATGGAATTTCCAGGCCTTACCTTGCAAAGCACCTCATTTTGCAAACTCTCAGCCATCTTCTTGAGTTCCCTATCTGTGTCTTCTTTCAAATGAGAAGGAAAACTGTTTTTCTTTCTTATACTCTCGAAGGGCGTAAAAAATAGCCTCTGAATGGGTGGGTAGAAAAAAGTGTTCTTTCTTGAGTGTTAAGTGTGTGTTGGAGGAGGGGGTTGTTTTCCAAGATGTTTTCTTTCTCTTTTCTTCTGCTCCTCTGTTCCTTGGCCCCTCGCACCTCCTGACAGAAGGGGCCTGCATGGTAGGAGGCTGCGAGACGACAATAGAAAAAGAAGAAGGTTTAAGAATAACAAGTGATTAATGATTATTTCTTGTATAATTTTCACATTTTTCTTGCAGGAGCCGTCCTCTCTCTCCTGTTTCCACAGTAATGGTGGTGAACTTTTCACAGGCCGAGGGCATCCTCACAAAAATATTCCCACATTTAATGCAACAGAAGGTCCGGCTGATAGCGGGGTGACAACTAAAGCTAAAGCTTCAATGGATCTAATTGCGTTATGGGTGTGCCATAACACAGATGATAATTTATTTTCAGCTTGAATAAAATACTGAGGGGCAGGATTGTGAGAATATATTTTGACAATATGGCAGGGTGTATTTTAAACGTAAAAATAAAATGAGGTACGATTACAACAAGTAGAATGAGTTAAAAAGTATTTTAAGCAAATTGCTACTGTTATTTAGGAGCATTCAATTCGTGTTTAATTGTCACACATCCATAAAAGATAAAGGTGCATAAAACGGCAATACAAGTACACTGGGAGGTAGTAGGGGGGAGACTACTCGATTTTTGGTTGCATATGATTAAAATGTCATAAACTGGTGTAATTTCCCCCTTTTCCTCGAAAATAATAAAATAATATAAGTTAATACATTTCAATCATGTGCAACCGACATATCCTAATTAAGTACTGTAAATTAAAAGGACTTTTTAAAAATTATATATGCAAACCTATTCTCATATGTTTTGTTGCCCATTCTCGATATGTTTGAACACATGTATGCGTGCTGTTTGATACAGGGCGTGTTTTTTTTTTACGGTGAAATAGGCTTTCATATATGGAAGAAAATAGATAAATGGGCAAGGGGAGTCTGTTTGGCAAGGGGCCCGGGGAGAAATCAGCCAACATGTAATGGGGAATCTTCTCTGGGCCGAGGAATACGAGTGGACCAATTTGGGGGGCACATTTTTAGTTTAAAGTTCATCGAGAGGAATTCTATTTTCTCGCCCCGCACCCTCTCTTGCTCTTTATTTTTCGATACCTGCTCTAGAAGAAAATGAAAATTAATACAGGCGCCGAGCCTTACAAAAGAAGTCATCCGTCTTGTTGATTATCTATTTGCTTGTCAGGGTTTGAGCTATGGTGCCGACCCTCTCCCTTTTTACATTATAGAGGGAAAAACACACGCGCACACAACACTTAAACTGGGAATGAGAACAAACAGTTGTGCAGAAATTATATTCATTAACACATTGAAAGCCCAAAACCAAATTCTTTTTTATAATGATCCTGCAGATGGAAATGGAAGGAGTGGGTCGGACCGGTTCAGTGTGTCAATGTGCTGCACACTGCCGTTAAATTAAAGAGAGAAGGGGTAAAACAAAGGGACAGTTTGTGATTTAAAACGAGATTTCAGGACGTAATGTATCAAGATCACTAGCGGCAAGGCAAAATTAATTAGCGTGACCAGCTGATAACTCAAAACAACTCGTTTTTTTAGGTTTGTTGGGAACATTGAAATCAAATGGAACAATGCATTGCATGTACTTTATACACGCACAGTATTTCAGCATTGCATTTGTTTGAGATGACAGCTATCAAGGCGAAAGTGGAGTATTTCGCATTTTTAAAACCGATATGAAATAATAATCAGTACACAGTATCAGCAAAAACACACCAAAAAAGTCTAAAATTTGATCATCATCGGTTGCACATGATTATAAGTTTGTGAACTGATGTAATTTTCCCGTCTTTTCCTCGAAAATAATCAAACGATATATGTTAAACACATTTTTAATCATATGCAACCGATGTACATGTTTGAATTAATTAATTTGAAATGACTTTTTATCAATTCTGAGAGGAAAATAGAGAATATTGGGAAACAACTTATTTTCAGACAAGAATTTATTCTGTATGTATTGATTATTTACAAATCATTGCAAGATAAGAATAGCATACGAACACAGATGAGCAACTTCGATCCATGAGGTAATAAGATCAACACCTTTATTATTATTATTATTATTACCAACACCAACGTTAGAAACAGATCTTTGGAATATAAATAAAATAGCATGCATTAAAAAAAACACTTGGGATAAGCAGCATAATGAAAGGGGAGGGGACAGACAAAGTATGTGCGCATTTTATATAACAACGTAATACCCAAAATAAGAATGCCTGAAAATGCGCCACTTCATTAAACGAAAAGTGCAGCTGAGGTAATATTGTGTAGCGCTGTATTTGTAGTGCATACTTGGTTTATATTGCGAATAAGCATCTTTATGGGCCTCTCAATAAACACTGTTTAACTAATACCTATATAACTTATCCTACCCATGCCTCAAGCAGTTTGTGTTAAATATCAGCAAATAGCACTCCATTTCAGTCTCGGTATCAAAAAGTAAGTATTTTTTTTATCAATACTGTGAATTGAAAATGTTATTAAACGTTTAAGAAATCTCTATTTGGTCAATAAATACCATACACGTTTTAAACGTTCGACTAATAAACCTTTTTTTTCACTATGGAAGAGTTAGTTGCATTTGTGCGGGAAAGAAGGTCAGATATTTCATGTTTTTGTATATTCACATAGTGTGACATATCTTGATGTAAAGATAGTTCCATTACGTGGCTGGATAGGTCCGGGCTGGTAGTTTGGCAAAACCACAGGCCTAAACGCCAGAACCATGTTTAATCTAATCACCCATTCAGACAGCTTTGTACCCACAGAATGAACATGACAAATTTGGGTTATTAAAGATGAAAACTGGGAAACAATTTATTTCTCTTGGAACAGGAAAAGAAAACTCACATGATTGTTTTGCTATTGAATTAAATTCAGGGTGAAAGTGGATTATACACAAAATGTTTTGGACAATGGGCATTTGAGGTGGGACATCATCGTTTTGTGTTTTCTTTCAGTCAAGCTTTTTATCGAGAAGATAAACAGGCTAAACAGGCTTAAGTCAGTAATGGTTATTCCAGTCCACAGTTTTTATCTACAGCTTTGTTGTTTTGGATGGCAGAAATGCAACAAAGAGCAGATGGGCTCGTTTTCTAGGTGGTCAGGTGGAGCCAGTTAAAGCTTGGGCGCTTCAGTTATTCCCAGACCGGACTTTGGTGTTGGGCAATTTGTGATCCTTCTTCCATTTCATTCGTCGGTTCTGGAACCAGATTTTGATCTGGCGCTCTGACAGACACAGTGTGTGTGCTATCTCCACCCTGTGCCTGCGCGTCAGGTATCGGTTGTAGTGGAACTCCTTCTCAAGCTCCAGAACCTGCTGGCGGGTGTAAGCTGTCCGAGAGCGCTTTGGCTCGTCTCCTGTGTAGTTTGAACTCACTGTGAGAGAACAAATTAACATGTTACTATATTTACAACAACAAATATTACTACAACTACTGCTACTACTACTACTACTACTACTATTACTACTACTACTATTACTACTACTACTACTACTACTACTAATAATAATAATAATAATAATAATAAGAAGAAGAAGAAGAAGAAGAAGAAGAAGAATAGTAATAATAATAAGTATTATTATTGTGGTGAATTGAGCTCCCCAGATGCATCCGCAGTCGCCCCATGCTTCTTTTGGGATAAAAAATAACTCAATTTGGGTTAATTTGAACCCAATTACTGGGTCAAAAAGGGACCGACCGCCACTTTGGTTAATTTCACCCAAAAATTAGGCTATTAATTTCACCCAATTTCTTGGGTTATTCATTTGACCCAAGTGATGGTCGGTCGCTTTTTGACCCCACTTCTTGGGTTGAATGAGAAACCCAAATTGGGTGAATTAAAATAACCCAACATTGTAGCTGTTGTTTCATACATTATGAAACACAGAGACTAAAGTTTACAAGTGGTGAAATGATATATACTACAAATGTTGAGTTATATTGACTACAATGTATAAGTTCACTGCAAAAAAAATGAAATAATTGAACACAGATACATTCAAAAAGGTTTGACCATTGTCTACTTAAAAAAAGGCAACAAAGTGACAATAAGTATACAAGTGTGTGCTTGCTGCAGCATGTGATGGGTTAAATGCAGAGGAGGAAATCCGTATTATGAAAATAAATGTGCGAATTTGTGAAGGTTGAAATATTACGATTCTTAATAATAATATAAATAATATAATTGGTCACGATATTATTTCAATTAATTTAAAAAAATGCTTCTGTCTAGACAATGTTACATGCATGTGGTCACGTGCTCTTTAATGCCCCCTAGCAAGCAGAACCCGCACCGCCACCCCAACCCGACACAGGGACAAAAGATGCAGTGATTTGATCCGAAAATGAAGGTCAAAGGTACATTTGGTGGTGGAGACCTGCGCCACGATGTACCTGTACTTCGGAATGAGAGATATGTTGATGGGCCAAACATAAGCGCCTCAAATGCCTGCCTTGTATAACAGAGAAGGCGTAAAGGTGGGGGGCGCTATCGTGATTGAATAAAGCTGAACAAGAAATTTGTTTAACATCACATTATATATGCGCTGTGTCCAACATGCACGTGGAGACAATACTGGCTAAAATTGTATTTACATCCTCGAGCGAACAAACAGCGTACAGCCAACCAGGCAACAACAACACTGAAAAGATAAAATAGATTGAGGTATTTGCGTTTGCATTAGTGTTTTACAGCGGGCTCCATAAACAGGAATATTTCAGCTGCCATAAAACTTCCCCTTCCCCGAAATATGGAGTGGGGAAGAAAGGCTCGACAGTGTGGAGCGCACAGTTTATACAAACCTACCACTTAAAATCAAATTACCACAGCATAAAACCTAACTTATGAGTTCCGTGTGGCTTGTCATAAAGCAAGGACTCGAGCCTGCGATCGGACTTCAAAAGGCACTTCGGCGTAGAGGTGTAATAAAAATTTATGGCGGGTGTAATTATGTTGGCCGCGCAAACAGACGATCGTAAATCTCGAAGGACTACTAGTCGAAGTCGAACCGAGAGGAAGCCGTAGATTGTGACGGCGTGGAGCGAGGGGGATGGGGGGAGGGGGGGGGGGGGGTAGAAGGAAGTTAGTACGCGACACTTACCAATGTTTACATGAACTTTCTTCATCCACGGATACACCACGGGGTCATTTTGAGTGTTTGGACTGGGAGGTGGCTGCTCACTCGGAGGCGGGCTGGGTATCACCGAGTCCCGGCGATGCTCCGGGATAGGGTGCGTTTCTACGCCAATCGGGGGAATGACGAGGACGCGAGTGGACATCACCACCGAGGCGGGCTGACACTGTGCGTACTGCGGCTCCGCTCGCTGCCGGCGATGCTGGGGATTCTTCAGAGTAGCGTCCGCTTGAAAGGCGGCGGACTCATGCCGATGGGAGCCCAAATAGTCCGGGGAGTTGCTGGGTAGATAGTCGCTATGTGAGTACTCCTCGCAGGGTGGGAATTTGGGGTCCACGTAGTTGAGCAAATAGGAGCTCATGACCGTTAATGCCACTCTTTATGTGGAATTGAATCTAATAAAGAACGAACATTTACATCTCATCCCTTTAGTCGTCGCTCATTCCTGTTCCGATGAATCCTCCTACTTTTCTGTCAAGTGAACAAAGTTAAGAGGGCACGTGACTACAGCGAGCCAATGGCACGGACGCGCTGTGGACGAGGAAATGAGATTATGGGTACATACGACCCCCGCACGCGCACCGTCGTAAGGTCTGGTTTTGTGTGCACTCACAAGCAGGTCTTGCCAATCCTGTCTCGTCTCCCTCCCCGCTCGCCACCTTTCGCTTGCTGCCCCAAAAGTAGCCGGAGGCATAACAATAACAGACCCGTTGTGCTCAAATGAAATCACGAGTTGCAAATTGTTGCTTCTCATCAACTTGACCAAAGCAGAAATGAAATGTGTGCCGCAAAGAATTCCTTGATTACTAATTGCCTGTAGAGATTGATAATCAATTTCAAAATAATTCATTCTTTTTATATCCTGTGCTTAATTTCATCATATACATCGTTTGCACATAATTAAAATGGGGTATGATGCAATTTTTTCCCCTCTTCTCCTTCAAAATAATAACATATTATGCGTCAGTTCAACACATTTCAATCTTGTGCAACCGACATGTTCGAATTAAGTCGATTCAAATGACTTTTTTGCCGGTGTAAGTCAGTGATGATGTGTCAGAAGGAAAATGCCTAGTGGACTGTTGTGCTGCCGTGTCACACATATCTATATCTAGTTTGAGATCGATAGAAAATTCACAAGCAGACCTTTCCATTAGCAACAAACGCGTTTGTTCCACATTTAACTGCAACACTTAAATACTGCAACGGTTTAATTTTGCGCACACACACATGCACACACATTTTAGTACCAATGACATGGTCATTCCACATCTCAGTTCAATGTCAACAAAGCTGCCTTCCCGCCCACACCTCCACTCGGAAGATTTTGCCCTTGGACAATTAACATTTCAATTAATACAGCGTCATAAATGGCCTGAATCTGAATGCACACTATATGGTCGTGTAGATTGATATCGTAATCATACGATACCAACACTGCAAAAGTCATTTTAGAATTTTAGAATTTACTTAATCGAACATGTACATCGGGTGCACATGATTACAATGAAATTAACATTTTATTTGATTTGTTTTTAAGTTTATACAATACTAATAATAAGACGACATATGCTGTAGGAACATCAATAATTGCAGAATGTAGCAAACAGTTTTAATGTGGCTCCAAATGCTATTTCATTTTACATGATGGAGACATCCAACTCCTTTGTTTCAAGAAAATGTACTGTTCAGAACTACACCCCAACACGTGCGCGCCACACAAGCACACACCAATCCCTCCAGATGAGCAGTACAGACGACCGCATTATTTTTCGACTCGACAAATCATTAATAGAGTTAGTCCAGGTCTACTAGGGGATGGCCTTTGGAATGGTTAAATGGTGTATCATCGAAAAAGTCTAAAAAGAACAAAAAGAACAAAAACTGACCAACAATTGGAAGGATTTTTTTTAAAATGCTGGACAAATATCATTGATAACTTTCACTTGAGGCCTATTTATCTGCATCTAAAGGCCTCTTTTGCCATTCTCACATTGTTGTGTCCATCGGTGCCGTCGTGTATGAATCTACTATATACTCCCCTAGAAGCGAATTTGTGATTGCTTTTAAGATTTGGACACAAATCCGGATCTACAGGGTAGATATAGAAGACAGAGTCTCTCATGCAGGTTTATGCAGTGTATTGCTTATAGGCTCAGTCTTCACTTGAGGCACTTAAGTGTACACTTTTTGTACTTCTACTGTCTAAAGAGACTGTGAACCTTTACCACAAGTTGCATGATACTCTGAAAAAATTGCCGGCTTGATCCATCACTTGATGCTATGATTCCTCCTAAACACTCAAGCACAAATAAATCATCAGGTGAGGGTAGAAATTGATGTATGCAGAATTTAATTATGAGAAATGTTACCAGGCCAACAGAATAACCAATAATACGTAACGCAACTATGCAAAGCAATTAATTACCAATAAATAATGTCATTATTAATTCTGTAAGTGTTATTATATTTAGTAATCATAACAAAACATTGTACGTGTTTTAATTATACGTACTACAACAATAATAATATTAATAATAAGGTGACCGACTGGTTAGGACGTCCGCCTCACAATTCTGAAGACCCGGGTTCAAATCCCAGCCCCGCCTGTGTGGAGTTTGCATGTTCTCCCCGTGCCTGTGTGGGTTTTCGCTGGGTACTCCAGTTTTCTACCACATCCCCCCAAAAACCATGCATGCTAGGTTGATTGAAGACTCTAAATTGCCCTAGGTGTGAATGTGAGTACGAATGGTTGTTTTTTTTATATGTGCCCTGCGATTGGCTGGCGACCAGTTCAGGGTGTACCCCGCCTCTTGCCCGAGATCAGCTGGGATAGGCTCCGGCGACCCTAGTGAGAATAAGCGGTACAGAAAATGGATGGATGCATGGATGAATAATAATAATATTTTATTGAACTCAAAAATGAATTCCTAAAACAATGGATTTTTGAAACATTGGCCCATAGAAAATAGTTAAACTCTGTTTGTAAAGTTGAAGAGCCAATGAATAATTGACCCTTTTAAGAAAAGTTAATTGTCAAAGTTAATTTATACTAGCTAATAACTATAAGTTTTGATTGTTCACCTTTCTCTTTCTTTCTTTCTTTCTTTCTTTCTATCTTTTTTGTCTTTCTTTCAGATTGTAATGTAGTCATCGGTGCTTGGTTTTCTTTGTTTGTATTCCATCAATTTGTGTGGGCTATAGGCTGCTCCTGTTCTGTTCCCACATTGATTTTGTGACATTTGATATTGATCCCTTGCTTTGGCAGCATTGCTGTTCTCCGTTTTCTTTAACAGTTGATCATACATCACTAAACTGAACAATAAGCAGCAAGGATTCAAGTTTTTCCATTGTTTCACTGCATCATATATGCCATTCTATTCTATTCTATTCTCAGGTGTGGGCGTATTCAACTTGACCTCTCGCTCTGCCATCAACCCAGGTATCGATCAAGGTGTGTTGAATGTGACTGTGACACTTCCCCTGCCTATGTCAAGTTTGTCAGCAGCAGCCTTTGTTTAGGCTGCACAACGTAGTTCACATGGAGGTCACTGAGTTACCCAAGTCATTCAGAAACACGAGCTTATTTGGTGAACTGAACTAAATACATTCGTTATGCAAACATGAAATTAAGAAAGAAAGAATGGACTGCAATAAACTTATTTAATTACGCCCTCTATTTGTGGGAAAATTGTGGTATTATTGTATTGTATGCTATTAATATAACAGCATTTTATTTTTGTGTGAATATTTGTGTGGAGTAGAAAAATGTGTAATTCAATCATGCAACACGAAAATAAAACAGCATCAAGATATCAATACATTTAGTGAGGCCACATGAAAGGCCACATGATGCTTATAACATCTGTTTTTTAATATTATTATTGTTAATATTATTAAATGAATGTAAATTAATACATGACAGTGAATTGAGACAAAGAGAATAGATCTTATTATTTGCAAAGACTGGTCTTGTCTATGTTATTCAGAGGACAAAGCAGGGGCAACGGTAAATATGAGTAATGCAGTTCTGCGTCTTTGTGTATCGTTCGAAAAATAAACCGAGGCTCATTCCCAGTTCTATTGTTATGCATGTGTGACGGCAAGAATAAGAAAAATGAGACTTTCTCAGGGCATACCATGAATTGGGCCAGTTGGGGAAACAATTAATAACAAGCACAAACCATAGCTGCAAACCTATCTTTGAAAAATTAATAATAATAAATGAAATATAAAACAGTGATATGTAAAACGTGGTTTGTGAAAGTCAAATGATAGGGGATAATGCTAGTTTAATATTTTTTTTATTTTGCAATGACTTTGTGTTATAGAAAATATAATTCGAACTGGTATGTAACACTATTGTGATTGCGCAGGTATAGGTTATTCATAAATCATCTAAAAAAAGGAGAGAGGAGGAGAGATTCTAGAGCGGTTCTGCAGCACGTGGTATCCCCTCCTCTCACCACCTGCACCACCTGATACCCAAGCACGCGCAGGCCCCCACGCCCCCACCCTCCCTCTATACAACAAATTGTTTATAGTATACTCACTCTTCTGTAGCCCTCTGATCCAGCTGCAGTTCCACTTTTAGCCAATTTCCATCATCTTATCATGTCCCATTTTTTTTTTTATTGAACGCGTCATCCTTTTCGTTTCCGTGATCCGCAAAAGCGACTCCGGTGTTCTCACCACGCATTCTCTCCCATCTATTGCGACGCCACGGGCACCCCAAAGTCTCCAGAAGGCGCCTAGAGGGAGAGATGGGAAATCGCTGTAATTTTCCACACAATCAGCCCCTCAAACGCATAAGAAAAAGACGCCACTGCAGACTGATGACCTTGAAATCATCCGGGTGAGGCAAATCCAGGACCATTGCGACACCACTCCCCAAACCCGAAGGTATCGCAGGTCCCTTTGCAGAATTTCCCTGCTATTAATGCAAGCTGTATGGGGCTGAGGGCTGCTGAGAACTGTGTGCTCTCCAAGGCATTGACTCACATTGTGCGTGTGCGTGCGCGCGCGCGCGTGGTCTCAAGTTTTCCTATTAATCTGTCGGTATGGTACACGCTTTGTTAAACGGACGATCCGCGTCATGGTGTGACAACTGACCTACCGTTCACCCCGAGCAAAAGCCCATCTACCCCCCCCCCCCCGTCCCCCACCTCTCTCCAGCCACCCTCCCCCTCTTTCCCTCTTCCGCACCCTTTCTTTCTGCCACTTATCCCATCTCTCTCGCCTACTCCCTCGTTCTGGCATTGTGATTTTCGCTCCCCCCGTCATAGCAAATTGAGTTGGGAGTCATTAATTTGAAGAAAAAAATGGCTGCGGTGGGGGTGGGCTGGTCTTTATATTGCTCTCCAAAACAGATTTTTCTTCTCTTTAGATATCATTTTTCATTTCCTTTTGTCGTGAAACAATTAATGACACAGGATGGTTCAACAATCGAGTAGAACCTTGAGTGTAAATATTTATAACGAACAAAATGTGTTGCAATCAAGCTTCTTTCTAATATAAATATAACTTAGCAGGAGGATTTTGAATTGGAGTTTTAAAAATAAAAAACTTTCATTCGTTTTGATTTGAATCTGCATCTAGATGTTCAAACATTTGGCTTTACATATTTGGCTACATTGATCTTGTTATTATTATTATTTCCTCTAACTGATGCATCGTGCACATTTAATCGCATGTTCGGTAAAAAAATAAAAAATAAAAATCACGATGTTTTTAGGGTTAGCTTGTGAAGTTTTGATGGGACGTGCAGTGTTGTTCATGGTGGGAGGCTTTCATATCAGAGACAGATTTAAAAATAAATCTATGAGCCAAAAAATATTGCGTATTTGCAATTGAATTTGCAGCCAGACTTTAACAAATGTTTGAAAAAATGAAAATTAGCAGCATTATTTTTACAGACACAATATTTGGCCATAAAGAACGCTATTTCCATGAGCGGTTTAGAGAGATCTTATTAGCCATTGTATCTTATTTAAAGGTATACTCATTAAACTACTAAGTATTGCGCAAAAAAAAAGAATTTTCATTTAGGTCTATACCGAAATATTAAATTCAAAATTGTACCAATTAAATGCTCTAAAATTAAAAAGCAACACTGTTCAACAAAATAGTGCTTGTGCATGACTTGATGAAGCCTGCTCAAGTGATAGGTGAAATGTCTTCTAAGACAACCGGAAGGGTCCAGTTGCGATCAATTTAATGTTCTGAGAATGAAATGACCTGGATGAATGAGAATATTCACAGGCTAAAGAATAAGAACAATTAAGTTCAGTCAATTTTTTTATTTAAATTTTTGATTATTTGTTTCATAATCTTCTCTAATTTTAGGTCACATTTATAACGTTTATTGTCTTAAATGTATCTCTGTTACTTTCCTGTTGCTTGTTTACTTGCAAACTCAACTGGTAGCAAACGTGAGTGAATCATGCACGCTGCGATCGTGACATCTATATAACACCCTTATGTGGTTGAAGGACACAGTTTTGGTTCAAACAACGTGCAACAGGAGGCAAAGGGATGAAATAAAATTCGGCACCTCCTGTATGCAAAGTTCCAAAGTCAAGGGAGCTAATGGTGTATTTTAAACCAAGACAATTTTTTTAAAAGATTGTATGATTGTTGTTATTTTTGTTTGTTTGTACAGCGCTTTGAAAGAGTTTTGGCTGTTGTTAATGTGCTGTACAAATAAAGTTGAGTTGAAATGTACAAGTCCTGGTTTGAGGTTCAGAAGTCTCTCCGTCTAAATCATGCGTAACCAACACGTCGTTCGCGATCGACAGGTAGATCTTCATGTCCATCACAGTACATCCCGAGTCATTTTCAAAATAAATTGTAGGCTTAATTTAAAGAAAGGAGAAAAAGTCATATTACGTTTTTTTTCTTGTTATTTTAAATATGTTTTGTTTTTACGTTCACTACTAGGTTTTCGTGAATTTGGATCACCAAATTATGACTTATTAAATTATCTTATAATTTTTCTAATTTTATTTTGAAAGACACAAAAAGGTTTACGCTGCTAGTGTGCCTGTAAACTTCACAGTAGGAGTCGAATCGAACGCTGCGACAAAAAAAAACAAAAAAAAAAAAACAGTGAGGATGTATTAATTCCATCAGGAAATAAGGATAGAGTTTAGATCAAACCTTTTTCAGTCCGATGACATCAGTCTTTCGTCTTCAGTGTGGCTGATACAGTCACTCTTAAGGAGGCTGCCTACCACTGTGTGAAGTAAACTGTGAACGAACTGTGTGTGTGAAGTGAACTAACTATCTAACATAAAATATTAAATACATTAGCCTGACTGTGAAAAATCAGAATGCATTTAGAAGTGTCTGAAAACATTATACAGGAGAAGTGAAGAGAGACAGAACAGGCACTTTCCAATTGCCTCTTCTGTTTTAGTACAATAATTCTACCAATAGATGGTGCTGTTGAAGCGTGCTATTTCTTGCGCAATCTGGGGTGAGGCTGGCTGCTCTCACCCATGTCTTGTAAAGGAAATATGCAAATTCAAATTTTTAATAATGAAGTCATGGACATTTTCCATCCATCCATTTTCCATACTGCTTATCCTCACTAGGGTCACGGGCATGCTGGCGCCTGTCTCAGCTAATTCTGGGCGAGAGGCGGGGTACACCCTGAACTGGTCGCCAGCCAATTGCAGGGCACATAGAGACAAACAATCATTCACACTCACATTCACACCTACGGGTAATTTAGAGTCTTCAGTTAACCTACCATGCATGTTTATGGAATGTGGGAGGAAACCGGAGTACCTGGAGAAAACCCACACAGGCACATGGAGAACATGCAAACCCCACACAGGCGAGGTGGGATTTGCATCCGGCTAACCAGTCGTCCACCGTGCCGCCCGTGGACATTATTTGGTTTAACTAATAATAATAATAATAATAATAATAATAATAATAATAATAATAATAATAATAATAATAATAATAATGTAGTCGGCACGGTGACCGACTGGTTAGCACATCTGCCTCACAGTTCTGACCATGGTTCAAATCCTGGCCCCGCCTGTGTGGAGTTTGCATGTCCTCCCGTGCCTGTGTGGGTTTTCCTCCCACATCCCAAAAACATGTATGTTCGGCTAATTGAAGACTTTAAATTGTCCGTAGGTGTGAATGTGAGTGTGAATGGTTGTTTGTTTATATGTTACCTGCGATTGGCTGGTGACCAGCTCAGGGTGTACCCTGCCTTTCGCTCGAAGATAGCTGGGATAGGCACCAGCGCACCCTGGTGAGGATAAGAAGTGCAGAAAATGGATGGATGGATGGATAATAATATAAACCAAAGAGCAGATAACTAAAATGGAAAATAATGTTATGTAATCATTTTTAGTGCTATTCTATTTTTTTCTCCTCTTCACATACTGGTGAAGCTCTGCCTCCCCTGACTGTACATCCCTTAGAAGGGTCTACATAAAAGACATTCCTATTGATTGGTTATCACTCAGGTTACAGACTTACAGGCAAGCGCTTATACAACCTAACCCAATCGATAGTGAACTCAGGACGAACAAGGAGGAAAAAACGGCTTCCTCTGCAATATAGCCTAGTTTTTAACAAAGCATTCTACATTTTACAGATGACAAAGCTAACTTGGGTGGGTAAACGACAAAAATCTATTAGTATAATAATTCATAATTTTGCTCCCCTTATGAAAATGAATATTGCGACACACAAAAAAACGGATAGTTGGCAGATGCATGAAATTACTAGAGCTGTCAATTGACGTTTGAATTGGGTGAAGAGATCCCATCGTGCCGTCCACATAAAATATATGCTATATGAATACCTCTCTGAGTACTATAGTAGTGGTATGAGTAATGCAGGGTTCCAAACCACAAATATAGACTGTATACAGTGGACCCCTGCATATTCGCAGTTTGCCACCAGCATTTTTATTCTTTTTTTCCCCTATATTTGGGCAATACCAAAAATGCTTATCGGCGATATATCCCCGCTTATTCAAAAATTCTTTGGGTTATTTTTATTTTTTTCTTCAATGCAATTATAATGGGGGTCAATTATTTGCAGATTTTTGATATTTCCAGTCAGGCCACGTCCCTATCCCCGTGGATTGGAGTCCACTTTACTACTACTAGCAGTACTACTACTACTACTAATACCACTACTATTAATAATAATAATAATAATACTTGATTTTATCTACAAGAAAATATATGCATGTGTCAGCCTAGCTTTACACAGTGCAGATGTTAACAGGTGTCACCAAAATTTACAACTCCTGCATACCCTCACACCAAACCACCTCCATGTCACCCTGTAGCCTCTCGATCTCTACATTTAACCCCTCAATTTTACCTCTCTTGCTTTCCATCCACCCCCACATTCACTCAGTCTGGACATTGTATAGCAGTAGCATATATGCTTTTGTAACTGGAAAAGGAAGGTCATGTATTCACCTCTCCTTTGGCTCCTGTCATCATTTCTCTTATCTGTGCCTCCTCCATACCTCTCTGCTTCCCTCCCATTTTTTGTGCTTGGCACACAGCAGTTGGGTGGAGAAGTGTGTGCGGAGAGGACAGAAGAGGCGAGGGCGGAACCAACGCACGAGGGTAAACTTTTGACCCTTCAACTCCTTGAACCTTCTGCTGCGGGCTATAGTTGAAGAAGGCGAGGCCCCAAGCAGGCGCTTCTGATAATAAGGTTGAGTACTATATGGTTCTTTCCTCGGGCAGGAAGGAAGGCTGGGGGAATAAATGGCTTGCGGCATTACAAAGTTTTATATTGGAGACGATCACCAGATTCAGTCGATTTAACCGAGAGTCAGTCTGTATTATAACAGTTACTTGCAACCCAGCACTTCACACTTCAAGACATAATTACATAACTCTTACGACATGCAGTCTGACGTGTGTGGACGTTAGCGGTAAAGGTTATCTGTAGTAACAGGTTTACGGACATGCTCATCCTGTCCTCCCCATCCCAAGCGGTCTGTGGCGGCGGCGGGGGAAAGCTGCATTCTCTGGGTATTCCTCAGCACACAGTGAAGCAAGAGACAACCAATTTACAGAATCAAAATCCCACCAAATACCTTGTATGCATAAATGATTGGTTGGATTAGGGTATAAAGTGGATGGCATCACAAGTATTTGTAACAACCCCATATGAGACCCAGAATATGACAGTTTTATATTCTTACTCCAGACTGATCATCTGTATTTCCGTATTCACACTTTGTGACATTTTTGTTTAACAGTAGGGTTCTATCCCGTTTTTGAGGGTGCTTAAGCACCCCTTTATTTACTTGGTTGAAGGGTAATATTTCAACAACAAAAATACAGCACCCCTTCGCTTCAAAAACGGTTTGTTGCACCCAAATCCTCCGACCTCTCAGCAGCCCTAAAACTCTGATCCTAGTATCGCCTTTGGTGGTGTGCCATGAGGTTTTTCTAACGTAAAAATGCTGGTTGGGAAACACTTGCAAAGAGAATGTTCTCTATTGAACATAGCACCAGAAATGGCCATGCATACGTATTGCCACCATCAACAATCACTACCCATTTACGATTTCTGTGTTCAATGTGTGCCCTCCTTTGTTTTACAAATCTGTGTGATATGTATGTATTTGTCCAACTGGTCTGGGACGTAATTTGTTTGTCTGCAGTAAACTTCCTTTCCCTGTGACCTGGAAATTAGAAACACTGAGGCACAAACAAAAGCAGAGAGTTGTTAGGGTATTTTCTTTTCACCGTGTAAGTGACATAAACAAACACACATGGGAGGAGGTTAATGGCCCTTTCCTCCCACGTCTGCGCATGAGCAGTGCAGGCTGCAGCCTGTCTGGTGACCTCGCAGTGACTCCTGTTCGTACATTATTCATGAGCCGTCATTCGTAGGCAGAAGAAAAGGAAAGCAATCCTAGGATACTGGAGTGGAATATTTTAAAGCAAGTTGTGTGATTGTGTTGGATGTTGGGTAAAGTTCACTCCGCAAGGGATGAATGTGTGTCTCTAACAAATAGACTTTTTTTTTTTTTTTTTTTTTTTTTTACTATGGATGTCCAGCAAATAACATAAAGATGCATGAACCATCAAATAATGGTCAAAGAAAAAAAAACGGCTGCAACCTGATCAACATTCCCAGGTCATTTGCCTGTATCCGTACACATGTCTCTCAAATACAACAATACACTCCTTGATCACTCCTCCACAAAAGCTTCTGGAGTGTCCAGACAAATACACACCTCTGCAATACAAAGAACAAAAGGGGCCAAGTCATATTTGTTACTCACCCCACTTTTCATCACCTGTGAAGCCCAGGGTTAGTGCCTTGTGGTGTGTGGACAGGCTCAAAGGAGCAAGTCAGCCTATGCACATAATACACATAATAGTGGAAAAGCAGTTCTGCAGGGTGGAGCTGCCTGTGTACATACCACGGAAACAAATTGCACACACACACAAACACAAGAGCATATACAAGAGCTGCTCCAACGCCTTCTCGTGACATGGCTCGCCTCATTTAAAAAATAACCTATTGTGTGTGTCTGTGTGTGTGTGTGTGTGTGTGTGTGTGTGTGTGCGTGTGTGTGTGTGTGGTGTGTGTTTGTAATTTGTTTCCATGTATGTTCCATGGGGAACGGGGGATGCCTGTTATGGGGGGTTCCTGTATCATCATTGAAAAGAGGAAGTTGGAAAAAAAAAGGAAAAGGGGTGTTTTTGCCTTCCTGTTTACTGAAGCAAAAAATTTCCTGGCAGACCCAACCTACAATTCCCGACACAACCATTGCCCTCTTTTGTATTTTCTGTTCTGTCCATTTACTGAATTGGGGAACTCATACAGTACTAAACAATGGACTCTAACGTAAGACTAGAAAAAAAAATACAAATTCGTGATATCAAATAAACCCGACCACAAACAAAACTTTTCCACAAGCTGATGTGAGAATGTCAAAGTTTAGCATACCTGTCAGGCTGGTGGAAAACTGTATTTAAAATCCACAAGCTGAAAGAACATAGCAAAAAGGCAATATAAGCATGAGGACACCTCTAATTTCTTGTTGACTGAAGACACTAGATGGACGTAAGCAATCCTAGTTAGCACTGGCTGACTTTATTGCTTCACTTCCACTCCTTTCATCTTTCGTCTGAACTGGAATGTGATACGTAAACGGAGTTGGTTTGATATGTTGGGGATTTTTTAATTCCAATGGAAATCAATAGGAAGAAGTAATGATAATTATTATAAAATAACGATTATGTTGCTGCGCGTCCAATTGCTATTGCGCAGAGAAAATGAGAGCAGTCACAATGCCACCTAAGGATGAATAATTGACATGCTGAGACTTACCGACAGTGCCACGTGACCGGTCGCTAGAAATGTCTCCCAGACTCACACGTCGGTTGAAACACTGATTTACAGAGACTGCAAGATAATGTAATTTTATCTTTTTACACCAAATAATTACTGAATTATTATCCACCAATATTAACTTAAAATACATTTTCAAACGACATTCTTCGTTGACAATTATTTCAACTGCAAAATGTTCTGTTTTGACATTTCACGTCCTTTTTTTGTCTTTAATAAATTTAATATTTGCCCAAATTATTGACATTTAGTTCCTCCGTGATTCTAAAAAAAACCTTGGCATTTTTGTAGTTTAGTATCATTTATTATGATATCCTCGAAGTGTATGGTTTAAATTTTCAGCATTAGTGTAAATTTTATGCGCACGTGTGGACACTTAAAATGACCAACCAAAACAACAGCTTTGAATGTAATAAGAATTGTACGTCATTTAAAACGCAATTATCTACTTATATCACTGAAAAAAGTACTTAACTTTCAGTTGCACATGATTAAAATGTGGTAAACTGACGCAAGTAGCCCCTCTATTCCTATAATCAAATAATATGTTAGTTTAACACATTCTAAACATGTGCAACAGATGTACATGATCGAATTAAATACATTCAAAGGTCATTTTCAGTGTATATCTTAATAATGTTAATGAATGTGTATTACCTAATGATCTGCAAGGCACCGCGGTATAGGATTATGAAACAAATGTTAACGTTACATGTACTGTACATTCAACTTGAAAGTGCAGGCTATACTGCTCTATAGGAATGCCGTGTGTTAAACATTTTTGCTCAACTTTAGTCTATCTGCCAGTTCATACAGACACAAATATACACTGTATGATCCTTCTGTTTTAAATGTTTACTCTGTTGGTCCCAGTGAGAATTAATCATCATGTGCACTTACACTCGTACTTTTTGGACACATACAAAGGATGCACGCACAAATTCGCGCGTGCACATCACGTACTACATAGTCTTAACAACGGATTGATCTGATACACAGTGGCATTGAAATCAAACCCAGCTCTCTTTGCTTTTTCCAAAGGATCAACGTATGAACAGTACTTACGTTGTGCCCTCTTTCCGGCCGTGCTCCTGCATATTTTTCCCAGCATCCACAGCGACCGTGGCCAAACCACCGAGTCTGTGCGCGCACCCGAGCGCGAGAAGTGGCCATCCTGCGTGGCCTGTGCTCGCTCTCCGCTTTCCCTCCCAATGCTGCTCTGATTCTACTTTACTGACCCCTTTTAGGATCCCCGAGAAGCAGTTAAACCGTCACTTGTTTTCTAGAATGTGAAATATATTGTACAATGTCAACTCCCCGAAACCATAAAACTAGCTTTATGGACCCCACGTGACCCGAGGACAGCCAGTGAGCGGTATCAGTCTGAGGCCGTGCAGGCCTGAACTTTACGATGCAACTTGAAGATAAAAAGCACTCATCTGTTTGACATGTAAATGTCAAAGCTGCGTTCGTTTTTATGGTGCGACCTAAAGCAGAGCATGGAAATATCTCAATTCACGAGCGCATAGAACGGAGGCAGGGAATGTCGGTTGTGTACGGATGAATCTCGGAGAAAAAAAACAGGAAACAAAAGCAGACAGGATATACTGTAATACATCACTTGGTGAGTTTGAAGGTTTTGGTTTTTTTTTACCGCCGAAATAGCAGCTAAGGTGAATTTACTAGCGTTGTCTGCAGCACGTAGTTATTTTGTCAGATCTGATGAGGAGTTACGAAATTTGTCACTGCTCTGTGTATGTTTGGAACGCCGTGTTTGATGATGGGTGAGCTTTGGGTTGTGAAACTGCTGAAGAAAGAGGTGCAGTTTCTGTGTCAAAAGTAGGGCATTAAAACAGTTAACATTTTGAAAGAAAAACAAACTAACAATTTCAAAAAATATATTTCGGGTGTAACGTCCTCTGCTATTTGATAAACTATGCGTTCCATGACATCAGCTGAGGGTTATTTGTAGAAGGAGAGTGTGATCGTGCAGTTCAGAATAGGCCAGACCAAAGCAGTAATGCAAAACAAAAGTTACAACTAGCTTAGTTGTTTTTTGTGTGCGTTTTTTTTTTTATTATTTATTTTTATTTTTTTGCAAAACAGGCAAAGGCATGATGCTCCAAAGCATAGGTGTCAAACTCAAGGCCCGGGGGCCAGATACGGCCCGCCACATCATTTTATGTGGCCCGGGAAAGCAAATCATGCTCGTCAACTTCTGTGATTTTTGCTAAAATCTGTACCCAAATTCCAAATTGTCATAATAATAAACAATAATGTTGAGATATTGCATTTTTCTGTTACCAAAACCTTCTTCTACAGTAACTTAAACAATACTTGAACAAACTATTATCCTTGTCTTCTGATTTCAAAACTAGTTATCCCTCAATTTGTTGTGTAATGGTGATAATATTATTTGGTGATTAAACCTTTCACTGTTCTAACGGTCCTCTGAGGGAAACCATAACTACAGTGCGGACAGAGACAAAAATGAGTTTGACACCCCTGCTCCAAAGGATATTTTACACAATCCTCAACTTTGATGATGCCATGTTGGGGCACGTTTGGTGTGCAAGTTCTTATTTATCAATATTTTGTTCTATTGGGTTACAACAGGGATTCTCAAAGTGTGGTACGAGTACCACTGGTGGTAGGTGGCCTCCCATTGGTGGTATGCTAAATAATCCCGTCCCAAGTTCACTCAAAAAAATTACTTTATATTTTGGTTGCTCATGATTAAAATGGGGTAAACTGGCATCTTTTTCACTCTTTTCAGAGAAAGTAATCAAATAATACTGATTTGTTTAACACATTTTAATCATGTGCAACCGATATACATGTTCAAAATAAGTAAATTCAGAGGACATTTTTCAGTGTACAGTTCAGTTGTATTCAAACATTCACATTTCATCTTTAGGTACTGTTTGTTTTTAAACATTTATTGAGGTACAATGATTATTTAACCTTAATGTGCAATATTTTAATTGGGTAATTACTCAAGTAGCAGGTTTTTATTTTTATTTTACGATATAGAAGCACAGCACTAATGTTCAAACTGCACAGTATTACAGTTGTGTATCATATTAAATATACTTTTTAGAAATAACTTGTTTGATGAACACTTAGGCCCACTACCCTTCTGTATTTTAATGATGGGCATTATGGCAGTACATGGAGATAAAAAAAAACAAATTAGGTGGTAATCGGTGTAAAAAGTTTGAGGACCATCAGGTTAGAAGACCCACACTCACGTTAACAGTGGTCCTACCTGCATTTTAGAACAATCCAATGCGATCCAATACAATTGCTGTATCAAATATTCTGCCTTTAATAAGATAATGCCCAATTTTGATTGATAATGTAAGAAAGGTATACATTTTGCCTTTTTTTATTCATACTGAGAGTGACGTATTTTGAGTTTTACAGTTCTACACTATACTCCAAACTACAGCACAATATTTTTGTCGGACAGCATGTATATTTTTCACACAGAAAATACTAAAAATAATTATTTAGCAGGTGCTAATGATACAGCAGCCATACATTCAAAATGTACTTTACTGAAACATATAGGTCCCATAATTACAGTAATAATGACAATTATAAATGCTTTGATTTGAATTGCTACAGGACAAAATTACATGAATAGTTGAAAGTTAAAAAAAAAAAAAAGGTGACGTATACACACGCTTACAGTAACAAAAACTCCAGAGCAGATTTTAATGGCATATAACTATGGTGTTATTTAGACACGGTTTGGCTGTAGTCCCAAATAACTTACAATAAAGACGTTCAAATTCGCACTAGACATTAACAATTTATAGCAAGCAACAGCTATACAAGATTTATGATGTATAGGATGTAAGATATTTTTTTTCTTTTTGTGTTCTACCATGAAGACAGATGTTTTTCAAAGCGACAACACAAGAACGCACTACCAAGTACCACATTAATAGCTTAACGTTTATCTAAAACACAGTAGTCCACCATGCCGAAGAAATGAAAGTGCTGTGTTGAAATATAGTACTGGGTTACAAATTATGTGTTGTATATTTGCATACTGAATACAGTATGTCTTGGAGTCTGGTGTGGAGTCCCTATAGTCTCTTTGCTCCTTTTCCTCTATTGGTAGCTTTTATTGTTGAGGTTTTTGTCTTCAGTTTCTCCCATTTTTAAGCATGTATTAAAAAAAATATTCCATTAAAATAATGGTGTTTAAAACTATTATTAATAATAATGCTAATTCCTAGGGTTGGAAGGCTGGACCAGCAGAGCCAAGGGTCATGCTTTTCAGTTTGTTGTCCTTCTTCCACTTCATCCTTCGGTTTTGGAACCAGATCTTAATTTGGCGCTCGGTGAGGCAAAGCGTATGTGCGATCTCAATACGCCGCCGCCGCGTGAGATAGCGGTTGAAGTGAAACTCCTTCTCCAGCTCGAGTGTCTGGTAGCGGGTATATGCCGTCCGTGCACGTTTCCCATCGGGGCCCGTCATATCTGAGGGTTAGGAGCGGACAAACGGAGGTCGTTAGCAGTAGCAACACGTTACGCGTGTTAAAGGAAATATATAAATACGAAACACAATAATTTACTTTTAAACTGTATATAACAGTGATTCTCAAATTGTAGTGTAGGAGTAGTGGTACGCGGGCTCCCAGTAGTGGTAGGTGAAAGAATCACTGAATGAAAGATTCAAACGGTGCATAATTTTACACTGGTTTAAAGTTGTTTTTTTTTAAATCCATTCTAGCACTTTGTTAAGTACAGTTCATTTGTATTAAACGCTTAACTTGGATACATTTGCATTTAATCTTTTACAACTGTTTGTTTTCCTACATTAATTGAGAGTTTTTCTTTATACAGTTCATTTATCACGGGGGTTAGTTTCCGGACCACTCCCGCAATAGGTGAAATCCATGAAATCGTGACCAAATTTTTTTTACTATACATATTTAAAAGATGTATGAACTTCCACAGACTCTTATTAATCTTCCCCGCACTCCTATTAACCTCTACCATACTCTTATAAAACATACAGTAATGCACAGCAGTACAATACATGATGTACATTTTATTTCTTGTAATATGTGCTTCAATGAATTTTTCTTTAGTTTTTTTTATAGTTTCAATGTTTTAGTCTTGGAAGCGTTTATTTTACAAAAACATTACATACAGCATACACTCAAAATCCAGTGACATTGGCAAATTATGCACAATGTGAATAAAAAAGTCTGCAATGCACTGAATCAGTAATAGGTGAACCGTGACATAGTGAGGGAACACTGTAAATTCAAACTGATCCCTTATTTAAATAGTTTTATTTTCCTTTATTTAAGAACCGTATTAATGTTCAGACTGAACTGTGAATAATGTTGCACTGGAATAGAACCGTATTAACGTTTTCGGAATAAAACCTCTTAGTCGTTTTTGACTCACTTTTGGGCCTACTATACAACTGTATTTTAATGTTGATCATGATGGTGCCATTTGGAGAGCCGATAATTTTTTGAGATGGTACTTGATGTAAAACGCTTGAGAACCACTAGTATATGTAGGCTCATCCACGCACATATCAGTATGCATTCTCCCAAAAGGGTTTGGAAACATCTTTCAAACAGCACCCCTTTCCAAATTGTATTGAATTCTCCCAAGACTAAAGGCCTCGCCTTTATGTCATTCTACTTCACCGTCACACAATGGAGGGGGGTTATTGCCCCATCTTCTGCCTCACGTCCCTAATTAAGTGCCCCACGTAATAAAGCTTTCATTTTCAAAGCAACAACCTCAAAAGTCATGCTGCATGGCCTCAATCTTTTTTGTCCTCCTTTCCCACCCGGGTGCGTCTTGTCTGCACTTCTCCCGTAGGTTTTACTGCCCGGCTTGTCGCTACCTTGGCAGATTTATGACACTTTTGTCGTTTTGTAGAACTTTCTAAACTAGAAAGACGGGGGCAACGATTCACATCGCTGGCTTCTAAATACAATGAATAAATGACAAAAGCACAAAACGAACGTTTCGTGATTAATAAAATGCATGGCTTGTTGACTTACTATATCAACAAATAAGAATAAAAACGAACCCCATTCGAAGAAGAAACAATTAAGGCGCCACCTGTATGTTACAAACGCCACAGTTGATTTTTTTTTCAAAGCCATGAAAATCTAAAAATCGAAACAAGATTAGAATCAAGAATCAGGTTTTCCTTGAATAAAAGCAGCAACAAGTCTGCTGAATATTTGTACTGTTCAGTAGGCTATCCACTGAACAAAAGTACACTTGATTTAAATGGTAAACTGATGTGATTTCCCCTTCTTTTCCTCGAGCATAATCAAATAATATGTTAGGTTAATACATTTTAAGCACGTGCAAGCGATGTATATGTTCAATTTAGTCCTCTCTTTTTCAGTGTAGTTTGCGCGCTCAATGCGTGTTTGCCACGGTTTCTGCTGGAAAAATAGACTATCTTGTACCATGGCTGATGTGCAGCTTTCTCATCCATGGAAATATCTGGGGCGACTCGCTGCCCGTCGTGCCTCCCGGGTTTGAGCTGGCCGCCTGTCCGCACTCGTGTTTCTGTGCAGGCTGTGTTATGCCATCGCCGCTATCCCGCGTGTTGTGTTGCATCTCATCCGCTTCTGGTGACTTTTCGTTCAGCTCCGCAAATCTCTGTGTAGCTCCCCCGCCGGACGTGGTCGAGGGCAGGTTAAGGATGCTAAGAAGACCGCTTCCTGGTTGCTCCGAGCGGGGAGACGAGCTCCGACTACTCTGCTTACTGTCTCTGACGGAGGCGATGGAACCGCTGGACGATTGCCTGAAACTCCTCTCACTGTCCACGGGGCTAAAGTTCCGACAGTCTCCCCCGAAGTGTCCTTCTGTGTTTGAGGCACTGGTGTTCACCCCTCCCCGGCTTGTGACCGACAGGTCCATACCGTTGCAGCCATAGCCGTAAGAGCCAGTCGCATGGTGCATGGTGGCCGTGGAAAAATCCCTGTACGCCCCGCCGTTCAATGCACCGCTGCCGGGTGCATAATTTAGCAGTTGATAGTCGGGGGCATTTGGGTAGCGCCCTGAGAACGAGTTTACAAAGTAAGAGCTCATTTAGGTGATTTGGGGGTCTTAATTTGTGGGATTCCTCGTGGTCCTTATAGCGCGGGTACTTTCATCGATTTATGATGTACAGTATTAGTGAATTATGGCGATGCACTGTACTTGGTTTTTAGCTCTGTATGCGCCGTCCAAATATGGGGGTGGGGTGGTGAGTGCGTGTTTGAGAGAGTGGGTTGGGTAGGGTGCAGAGAGCAGTCACGTGGTTTTGTTGACCCCTTGTAAATTCTAGCCGATGACTGTGGATAGGTAATTCATGTTCTGTGGTTTGTAATGATAAAGGCGTGGGCGGGGGCAAGCGCTCCCTCCTTCTCTGTCACTCTCACGCTTCTGCTGCTGCTGAGCTCCGAGTGCCACCTACTGCTCTTAGAATTTATTGCAGCGATTAAAATGAAAGGGAAAGGATCTTCTGCTAACTGATCTTTCGGCGTGAATTTGTGATAGAATTAAGGGTAAAATAAGTTTAAAAATGCCTCCTTGTCTTGAATGCCAACGAGTAAGGAAAATGTTATTGTTGTATATTTGTTACTGTTTTAATTTGATTTTGTATAGTTGTGACTCACTACTGCATGGAGTCTGTTTAGTCAGGTATTCAGTCCGTCTTTCTTTATTTGTTTTTTTTTGTCTGCTGCCGCAACGGAGGGAAACATGTTTAACCTGATCTGTGAACATGTGTTGATTTATGATTAATTGATTTCCAAGGTGTGATGCAGTTCAATCCCAGAGCCTTCAAGTCTCTGGAGCTGTATCCTAATTAAACCGCAATCTGCACTCTGATATTAATGTGTGTCATCTTCTCAAACGCGAGGGCATATGAAGATTTTCAGAACATTTGACGTCTACTAACACAAATACTGAAAGTTAGAATGGAAATCCTAAAGGTGTATACGGAAAACAAATTCCATGCCAGAAATTTCATACGCACAAAACTGGTTGAGGTCATTGAAGTTTATGTATCGCAAGGCGAAGGCCAAGCTTCCCTGAATGAAATCGAGAATACCACATCACATGGAATACCTTTCTGAGAAAGAATTATTTGCCCAAGTTTGGACAGCCCAGACTGAACCAAGCAAAAGAAAAGTATAATCCATATACTGTAATATGAATTAAAATATGAACAGAAATATCCTGTACAAAGTCCTTATGGTGGGTTGTTGTGTGTTGGGAGTTCAATTCCCAAAACCGGTGCCGCCTAACTCATGTTACCAGGGGGAGATTTTGATTTTTGTGAACTGTGCACATTCGTGCTCTTAATCTTCTAACCTTGATCTAAGATATATGCACTGATGTTGACGTAATATTTTTTTACTAGATCCACAGGCCTACACATTTTACCATTAAAAAAAAAAAAAAAAAAAAACTCAGTGCATGAATTGAGTCGTATTTCTTGCTTGCAAATTGTTTTTGCCCACAGTAGCCTAATGTCGGTCTGATTCATACTTCAGACGTTTTGTTCCCTTGACAAATTTTACATTTTTAACTGGCATGTAGAATATCCTTCAAGTGAACAAGACTATACATCATTCTCGATGGGTCGAGACATTAAATGAGCTGCATGTCCAAAGCAGACCACTAATTGGACGCGCGCTCTTTAAGGGAACAAATTTACTTTCGCATACCGCTGATACTTATGACAGTGGAGTGGACTGCACGTAACTTGCGTTTCATTTTCATCTCGTTATGGCGATGATGACATGTAACTATGAAACTAAAACTAAAACAAACCAAAAAAAAAACAAACAAAAAAAAAGGAAGAAAAATGCGCCAAGCACTAATTAAACTCGAGCGTCCTCTCCTGCGGGATGGAACGTATGCCGGTCACGCAGGGGACAAGTATGGTTCAAAGGGTCAGAAGGACACTGTCCACTTTGTCTGGGTGAAGTGTGTGTTTATGGGTGACGTGTCTGCCTGGTCGGCTCGAGGCCAGGTCAACTTTCGCCCCATCGGACAGCTCATCAATTAGATCAGACCACCACTACATATATATTTCAGGTGTATATTTGTGATTATTATCCACTCATTCATTTTCCGTACCGCTTATCCTCACGCGGGTCGCGGGCGTGCTGGAGCCTATCCCAGCTATCTTCGGGCGAGAGGCGGGGTACACCCTGAACAGGACGCCAGCCAAGCGCAGGGCACATAAAAACAAACAACCATTCACACTCACATTCATACCTACGGGCAATTTAGAGTCTTCAATCAACCTACCACGCATGTTTTTGGGATGTGGGAGAAAACTGGACTACCCGGAGAAAACCCATGCAGGCGCGGGGAGAACATGCAAACTCCACACAGGCGAGACCGGATTTGAACTCCGGTCCTCAGAACTGTGAGGCAGATGTCCTAACCAGTCGGTCACCATGCTGCCTGATTATGATTATGATTATGATTATGATTATGATTATGATTATGATTATGATTATGATTATGATTATGATTATTATTATTATTATTATTATTAATGCTCGACAAAAGCAACTTCTTTGCACACTTGAATTTAAGTTCCATTACACTTTATTGGACATATAGGTAGTATTGGTAAGTACTTGACAAACACGGACATGATAACCAAACAGTGTAAAAAAACATAAATTAAACAACTTCTAAATGTACACATTCCTATATATTTTAGGTAGTTTCAGGAATAACTACAATTTGTTATTCCCCGATACCGCCACCTCTGCTTGAAAAAAGTAAAACCATGAAGTGTTAGTATAAAATGATGCTTATATGCTCATTATGTATAGGAATTCTGAAGCTGCTTGTTTTATATATATAGTACATCTTAAATGTGAGTGCCACATAACACCGATAAGATTTGGTGTCTCTTCACTTTATCTTGTGTATCGGTCTGAGTAAAAGTTTACCACACGTCTATGTAAATAATGGGTATAAATAATCACAGTAAAATGATGAAAATTCAAGTGCCTAGCAGAGAGAGAGGACGATAAAAAGGGATAACTCATAACATTTTGTTGGAATGCAACATGAAATGTGTTGTTAAACAGCACATTTGCGCCTAAACGTCTTACTTATTTACGAATTGGTTTTAAACCATCAAAACGCACAATGCAAAACGCCCATAGACATCCTCTGTACCATCTCAGGCGTCGTCCCTTTTCTCCTTTCAGACCACACAGATACAAATGACGTGCATTAAGGGACTTGAACAACATGATGAGGGAGTTGGGGTTCGTATGACTCTTCTTTGCTTCTTCTCGTGTAAAACAATACTATGCAATTAAACGCAGGTCACTTTCCATGAGTTTTAAGTTCAGACCAAGGGCGTTGGAGGAATGAATGAGCTTTAAGAAAGGGGATGACAATGGATTCGTCTTCATGTCTTCTTCCCCTTTTATGAGTCTATTTTGTTCTTCATACGCTTATTCCGTCCGTTTTTCCTCTTCTTCGACCCCGTTCGCTGTGGATGAAGAAGAGGATGAAGACGAGTTCATCAGCTTGTTTTCCTTTTTCCACTTCATCCTCCGGTTCTGGAACCAGATTTTAATCTGGCGCTCAGTGAGGCAAAGCGCGTGCGCGATCTCGATCCGCCTCCTGCGCGTGAGATAGCGGTTGAAGTGGAACTCCTTCTCCAGTTCGAGTGTCTGGTAGCGGGTGTAAGTCTGCCGCCCACGTCTGCCGGGACTCCCGAACCCCCCTGAGAGAGAAGAAGGGTTGAAGAAAGGGTTAGGACGTTGACGAGAGTGAATCCATTCAATACATGATGAGCTCTCTTTAAATTTGTCGGGCTGGGATCCATGTGAGGTTGTCAGAAATATTTTATACTGATCTGAAACAATTTATTATGATCTCAGGTTATAACTTATTGTCAACTATGTTGACTGAAAAAAAAAAACAGTTCTTTGATTTTATTTTATTTGAACATGTACATCGGTTGCATGTTATTAAAAAGTTTGAAAATAACAAATATTATTGTACTATTTTCGAGGAGAAGAGTGGGAAATTACGTCAGTTTACCATATTTTAATCATGTGAAACATGATCAAATTAAACCCTTTTTTCATACGCGCAGGCCAAAATAACCAGTGGCCTCAGTCGCATTTAGACAACAGGGAAGGCATGGTGAACAATAAAATATACACTATCTAATCAGTCTAGCAGTTTTATTTTATGTGCTAATGGGAGTTGAGGTGTGGAATAAGATTGTTCTTAATACTTTATAATTAACTTGTTAGTATGTGTTCTCTGTTACTTGAATTTTCATTTGTTTGTCAAACACATTGGCTTTCACTCCTTGTATTGGATCGGTGGTACACACACAAAAAAAATATTTTAAATTTACCTAATTCAAACATGCATGTTGCACAAAATGTGGTCAACTAACGTAAATTATTCGCTAATTTTCGAGGAGAAGTGGGGAAGATTACATCAGTTTATCATATTCTAATCATGTGCAACCAATGTGATGATACGATTAAGTACATTTATTTTTTTTTTTTTAGATTTTCCCATATCTCGTACTTACTCTAACTGGATAAATTCTATTGCGTGTGCTTTGGACAACATCTGAAGCTCAGCATCTCCTGATATCCCTCAATACTTTTTCAACACCGTGTTTGTCCACTTTATATCAGAACGTTATATTTTTAGGGAGAAGCAGTTGTAGCTTTCAGTTGTGACATTTATATGAAATTGATTTCAGATTATGATGATGGTGATTATTATTATTATTGCGCCTGAGGGGAAAAAAGAGACAGATATTATGCCTGATTGAAGACGTATAAAACATGCCCATTTTCATCCTCAGATTTCTTTCTTCTCGTCTTCTCGGTATAGCAGCAGCTTTGGTCTCCACTTTCACTTCCAACCCAAACATACCCGTTTTACGATGGACAGTAAAAATAGTGAGCAGTGACTGACGGGCTAACAAACGGAGATCATAAAACAACTCGTGGGATAGGAAAAGGAGGAGGAGGAGGAGGAAGGGGAGGAGGAGGAGGAGGAAAAGGAAAGGGAGAAACTGAAAGAGGAAACAAACGTCAGTTTTATGACCTGGATCATAAAATGTGCAAGGGAGATTCTTTGGAGTAAGAAAAGGAAGCTCACCATTGCACGCGTTCATTCGCTGCATCCACGGGTAAATGTGGGCTGATCCCGTCTGCTTGTCATCCACGGTGTCACCGAAGACCCCCTTGCCACTCAAACTCGCGCAGTCCGTTTTGCCGTCTTGGCTCAGCGCGATTGGATGCTCCTCCAGGCTGCAAGCGTAGTCCTTGTCCCGGTAGAAGCTCGCCGCCGCCGCCGCCGCCGCCGCTGCAGCTTTAGCATAGTCACACGCGCTTGCGGCACCTACACCGACCCCTGCCGCCGTCCGATGCCCCCCATACACTCCGTTGGTTGCCTGTTGGTAATAGGCAGCAGCCGGGTAGGGCTTCTCCTGCACGCCACCTCCGCTCGCGCTGTACGCCGCCGCCGCTGCAGCGGTGACGGCCGCAGCGCCCGGGTACTGTCTGATCGGGTGATCTGTGGCGTATCCAGAGGAATAGAGAGGGATTTGACCCAAGAAGGTCTCAGCCGCCTGCCCGCCTCCGCCCATTCCCGATAGCGCAACGGGGAAAGTGGAGTTGACAAAATAGGAACTCATGAGGTCTGTAGGCTAAGAAAGTGGATAATAACGGAGGAAAGGAGCAGAGGGCAGGACAGGGGGGCGAGAAACAACAACAATGTGCACGCGGTAAAAAAAAAAAAAAAAAAAAAGAGGAGGAGGAGGAGGAGAAAGGGGCTATCGGCTAACAGCTAACGCTTATCCCTCCAGTCCTCCTTCATCTGCTCCCCCAGCCTGCACTTTATGATTTGTTGTGTTTTATAGCCGACAGTTCGACGGGCTGCTGCTATCACTTAGTTGATCGCAGATTGGGAGGAGGGGTGAGCTTGATGAGGGTTAGAGGGGACACGGGGAGTCTGGGCGCTGTGGAGTATGCAGAAAGACAGCGTGTGTGTGTGTGTGCGTGTGTGTGTGTGTGCGCGCGCGCGTGTGCATAAAGCGGTATTGGCTGAGGAGAGGCATATGTACTGAAAAGAAGTCATATTCCATTCAAACATGCACATCGGTTCCACATGATTATATGTGAGAAAGTAATATTATTTGATATTTTTTCGAGGAAACGAGGGGAATAGTAAGTCCATTTACCACATTTAAATCACGTGCCACTGAATATTAAGTACCTTTTTTGGTGTGGGAGTTGGAGGCAAGCAGGCAACACCTGACCACACCCTGACCAATGGGAAGGTTCCCGTGCTGTATTCGTTCACTCGTTTTCATTATACTCAAAGACGGAGGAGAGGATGTCTGTGTGTGTGTGCGCGCGCTTGCGTGCGTGCGTGCGTGCGTGTGTGTGCGCGCGCCCCAAAAAGTCCTTTTGAATGTACTTAATTCGAACATGTCGGTTGCACATGATTACAACGTGTTAAACTAACAAATTATTTGATTATTTTCGAGGAAAAGAGGGGGAAATTACGTAGGTATACCACATTTTAATTATGTGCAACTGAAAATAAAGTACTTTGTGTGTGTGTGTGTGTGTGTGCGTGTGTGTGTGTGTGCAAGTGGTACTATTGCCTCTTTTCTATTTGCACTTTGCAATTTCCCTTCCTCTCTTGCTAATTCTCTTCCAATCTACTTTTACAATCGTCATCTGGTTCCCGGTGACATTGCGCAATCAGACTCGGCGTCTTTGGGGCGTTAAATTGATTCTCTTTGTCCCTGTGTCTCCCCGTCTGTTGGGCCCCATAACAACCGGCGGCTGACAAACGCACTTATGCGCAGCGCAAGCGAACTGCAGCCCCGAGGTGTGTGTGTGATGAGGGGGGGATTTCTTAATGGGAATAATAAAACATATTCCTTGCACTTTGCAAATAATACATAGCACATTAAAAGGATTTCAGCGAAACTATATCACACAGGCGCTCGCGTGTGACCCGATGTGCGCATGTCGGTGATGGTATATAAAAGTGGACTTTATCTCTGGTCGGTTTGCATCGACATGAAAGTGTATGGAGGCCTTAGACTTTCCATTATAGTAAACAAGGAAATAATAGAAGTGTATGAATCAGGTGAGGCGCTTCTTTTGTTTTTTAATGTCACGAAGAGAAACATTGTTGCGTTTGGATCTCCTTTGACACGTATACCACAGATGTGGTGCTATACTTACAGAAGCACGCCCGGTTTGATTTATGTCCATAGTGAATTATTGTGGTGATATGTGACACCGATCGAATGCTAAAAAGACTGAAGACAACCGTGTAAAAGAACAAAACAGTCAGAATTCTGTTGTGAGCATCAAGTCAAAAAATACACATGCAGAATTTTCAGAAATAGATTAAAATGCCATAACCATTACGGCTCTATGGCATGGCTTATATCTTAATTCCATTGTTCATAAGAAAGCCAAAAGAGTCAGTGTGCATTTTCTTGCCATTTACAAAGTGAATGAATATGTGCACTGCGTGTTCTGAAATAAATACAGCCAGTCTCATTCTGCGTCTCGTTCTCTTTGTTCCGCCACAGGCCCCGATTTGTCTGAATGGCTGTACTGCAGACAGTACGACTGACAAATAGAGACAAAGACTCTATTTTTACATGTACTTGACTGTGCGCTACCCCCACCATTCCTGCGTATCTTCATGCTTTCTCGCAGCTCTGCGAAGTAACACGGGTCAGAGCCGAGTGTCAGATAATAAGTTTAAACCTTGCTTTCTGTGCAAGATCACATGTAGACAGATGGAGGGACTCTCTTTAACTTTCATTTCCACCCTCGCCCCCACCCCTTTCTCGCTCCTCTGGCGATCTTTCCCTCTCCTTTCTCCCTGCAACGGCAGGACGCTCCGTTTCCTCTCTGGTTTGTGGGAACGGGAAGCAGCAGTATTGTGTTGGCGCTGACTGCGGTTTAATCATTGATGACTACCAACGCTGCACGCAGAGGACCGCACAGGCTAGGCCTTTTATATGCGCATTCTGCTATTACATACAGTACTGTACAGCCATTAAAGTCGTTCTGGCTTTGACGGTGGAGTGTTAAAGATAACTTCTCAGTAGCACGCAGTCGCATTGCTGATAGACATTTGCAGGCACATGTGCAACAGTATATTATTTTTGAAAAAGTATTCAAAATATATGCTGCTGTGGACCGGTGTTTTTTGAAGTAAGGTGAGTTTGGGAAATTAATTTAGGATAAAGAAAGGTCGAGTTCCATTACCATTCCATTATGACAAAAGAAAATACTATTAGTAATGAGTATGACATTAATGGTAAAATATCACCCACATTTAAAAAAAAACAAAAACAGTAAAAAGCGGGGTAGTGTCCGTTGGGCGGGGGACACGTCAAAGTAAGGAGCGCAATTAAAAATAAGACGTGGCTAATAACCAATACATTTGTGTGGGTGAAACGTGGTTCTAACAAAGTTCCAGAGCTAGAATGTCGATTGTCTACACGTAAACATTTTGACATAATAATAATACAACCGTCTTGAAAAGACAAAATGTTGTTTTATTTTACTCGTAATATTAAGTAACATGCCTGTGGTAATCAATTGGAGTGAAAACTTACACCATATACTGTGTATTACGTGACAGACCTGAAAAAGGACAATAGTCATGCATTTGGCCTGTTCTATACAGCTAACGTAAACATACACATTTATTTATTAGGACCTATTATAGCTACTACTATTATTAGTTATTAGTGTTCGTTTTTATTTAATTTTGTTTGTTTGTAGAATAAAGTACACCATCTCAAAGAAAATATATTTGGGAATTACAGCAATTACACAAAACATCATCTAACAAATCAACTAATTTAAATCTAAACCAATTACGAAAATAAAGTTGGATTTTGTCAGGATGATCCACTTTTGAAACAGATGCGTTGAACGTCGATTGAGAGAAACTTCAAAGCATCGGAAGATACACTAAGAATTTTAATGACCACTGAATTCCAGCGGAGTCAAACTTTTGGGTCTTCTTTACGGCTTTATTGCTCTTTTCACCACGTCGCTAGGTGTGTGTGTGTGTGTGCGCGCGCGCGCGTGTCTGTGAGTGTGAGTGCGCGCGCGCGCGTGTTGTTCTTTGTGCTGCACAACGCATTTGTTCATCTGCTGTTTGCTACAGGCCTGTTTTTTAACTTGTCCCCATTCCTTGGATTTTACAAGGAGTCAATAACAGTCATAAAGCAGTAAAAATAGTGGAACACACACGCGCACGCGCGCGCGCGCAGACACACACACACACACACACACTCTCTTTTCGTTGCGCAGTGGCCCTGAGCAGTTTTCACGACGCCTTTTCGACAGGCTATTTACTAACAATTATTGTCAAATGATTCACTGTACATTGCAAGCGAAAAAGGATTCACATGCCCAAACAGCCGACGGAGAAAACGGTGTATATTTAATATTTTGTACTTGTTCCATTTTGGTTAATCCAACACAATAAATTTCAATCCCACTTTTCTATGTTGATTTGCCAACCATGTGTGTGGGAAAGTTAAATTGAGCTAAACTCTGTTAATATGCCAGGAATCATTTACAGGCTATTGTGATCAATTTATATTTTTTGGAACTTTTTATTTTTGATATTCACCAACATAGCATAACGGTCCTGAGAAGAAAACCTGTGTGTTCGTGCTCGAGTGTTTGTGCGTGCCATGAACGCCCCCTGTAGCAGCAGTTAATAGCAAACCGAAAAAAACTTACTGACTTGAATTTTTGCTCTGTAATATACTCATCGTTTCCAGGTCCTTCACGGTACCATGAGCATGTATTTGTGTCAGCTCACCAAACCGACCCCAGGGCACGTTAACGATTAAAGGGACGTTCAATGCACCACAAAGGTGCCTGGTGGCGTTTTTTTCTGTTTCTCTTACCGCAAGAGGACATGGAATGGATGTGTGTCAATACATAAAATATTTCATGATAACATAAGTATACGACACGTTTTAGTCCTAGTTGGTCAACCAGTCAATTGCTGTTTATTATTATTAGTAGTAGTAGTAGTCGTAGTAGTAGTAGTAGTATTAGTAGTAGTAGTACTCTAGTCATAATAATGTAACCTTCGGAGTTACATTATATTCCTTCGTCTCTGAAGACTGACTTGGTCGTGGGCTTCATTTGTTTAAACAGTGTATCTTGATGTATTGCACACTTGTAATCTAATTACAAAGCAAATCCACTGGCAGCGTTGGCTGCTGACCTAAGCATAAATAAAGGAAAGCGAGGAATTATATTCATTTGTCTTCAATGCTGATGTTAAAAAAAATCCGATTTTTAATCCCCTCAGTCATAAATTATGCACACGTGCACTTGGATGCATATATTGCAGGATCTGAAGTGGGAGATCAACATCAACTCCATCCTCAAAAAGGCCCAACAGAGGATACAATTCCTGCAGCTTCTGAGGAAGCACGGCCTGCCACAGAAGCTGTTGAGGCAGTTCTACACAGCAGTCATCGAATCAGTCCTGTGTTCTTCCATCACAATCTGGTTTGTTGCTACTACAAAAAAGGACAAACTCTGACTGCAACGGACAATCGAAACTGGTGAAAAGATTGTCAGTACCCCCCTACCCACCCTTGAGGACTTGCACTGTGCCAGAACTAAGACAAGAGCATGCAAAATCCTCTTGGAGCCTCCACATCCTGGTCACCAGCTCTTCCAGCTCATTCCCTCAGGTAGGCGCTACCGAACAATGCAAACTAAAACAAGCAGACATTCCAACAGCTTCTTCCCTCTTTTCATTAACTTCTTAAACAGTTAACTTAAAATTCCATTGCAACATGTGGCCAATTTTCTTGAGGGGAGAATGTTGTCGCATCTATGTCAGGCCAATTATACACTACTCATGCTTTCACTGTAGTAGTCTCGCCACGCCGCACTAGTTGCAATATCTGTTGTTGACCAATACGGGCCACTCATGTACCTGAGTAGCATCTGCAACATTTGCACAAGCGACATTGTCCCAGATTATCACACTACTTGTCACTTTAAACTGCATCAATTTCTTGAAGTCTCTGCGCCCTTTGCACAATGGCCATTGCACTGGACTATTGTTCTATTAGTCATTTCAAACTGCTCTAATTGCTGGAGGACTCTGCATCTTTTTGAACAATTGTCGAAAAAAAAAAAAAAAAAATCCCGGCATTACCACATTACTGTTAACCTTTTACTGCTCAGTGACTGTGTCTTAATGTCGCAAAAGTATTCTATGTCAATTGACTGTCTGCTGTCGTACTAGAGCGGCTCCAGCTACCGTAGACAAATTCCTTGTGTATTTTTGACATACTTGGCAAATAAAGATGATTCTGCTGATTCTGATTCTGATTCTGATATTATGAGGGCCCCACCCCATGCTGCCCTTCACACAAACGCGTAAGCGTGCGCAAAGATTCACGCACGCATGCAGGAGCTTTGGTTGGGTCTGTTTATCAAAACAGCGACCCTGACCAACAAGCAGAAACATTTCCACCCTAAACCTGTATTTCAGGGCCCGCAATCCCACAGTCCACGAGAGCACTCTATGTATGCATGCTTCACGCCCCATTCAACATAATGTAACAGCGGCCAAACCTAACCTTGGCGAGGCACCAATCTGTCTTTAGCTGCGTCTACTTCAAACAAATACTGAAAGAGGCCTGTAACAGCAAGACAAAAGGTTAGCGGGTACACATCACCGCCATGATCCTTGTGCATGCGCATAAAAAGGGTCATTTTTATAGAATTTAATCAATAACAATAAAGACAACTTTTTTTTTATGCCACCTTGGATTTCTATGGATAAATGTCTACTATGCTAAAGCAGCCACAGTTAAAATCCAATTTTCCAAAAGTCAGTGATGATTTAAAATTTTAGGTATTCATAGTATAGGCAATCCCCATTGACAGACCAAATGGTGGTGGCTCACTGAAATACACTTCTTTCATAACAGTAAAGACAAAAGTACATCACGGTAAAGAGCTAATCAGCTAAATAAAGATCGTGTGAATTGTACATATGTCATGTAAATTTCAAATTACATGTGTTGCCCTTCAAACTCAGCAGATACAAGTGCATAAATGACTCTAACTATTTATTACACCCATTACACTCTTGTCTTCATATAATCATAATAACGGTAAAGACATGCAATAGTTCCGACACGTTCACAAATGTATATATATTCATTCATATCTCAGAAATAATATTTTATTATTTTTTGTGTGGATGCAAAAGAGTTGCCTCATCCTGGCACTTCAGCTCACAGATCCCGCTGTGTATTGCAACAACATAATGAGGCTCTCTCTAGTGGCATTTACACTAAAGACAGCTTGAGTGACAAAGAAAGACCATTTGTAAAAGTACCAAATAAGAAACTCTGAAGACACTAATGTCCATTTGTGTTAGTTTTCTTGGAAAAGGTATATTAAGCAATGTGAAAAAAAAAATCCTCTATATCCAAAAATATAATTAGCATAAAATATCTTGTAAACGTCACTGATGGTGTAGTGGTACACTCGCCTGACTTTGGTGCGGGCAGCGTGGGTTCAGTTCCTACTCAGTGACAGTGTGTATGTGAGTGCGAACGGTTGTCCGTGTCTGTATGTGCCCTGCGACCAGTTCAGGTTGTAGTCCGCCTTTTGCCCGAAGTCCGCTGGGATAGGCTCCAGCGCACCGTGATCCTAACCAGGATAAGTGGTGTTGAAAATGGATGGGTGAAACTTCATTTGAAACACCCAATCGTGAAGAAATGTTAATATTAAAAGCCTGAGAAATACTACTTTAGAATATTTTTTTTTCTTGGAAACAATTGCAACCTTTTGATAGATAACAATCGCCAATAACTCAAATACTCCAACCACCCACCCACCCATCAATTTTCTGTTCTGCTTATCCTCACAAGAGTCACGGCCGTGCTGGAGCCTATCCCAGCTATCTTCGGGCGAGAAGCGGGGTACACCCTTAACCGGTCGCCGGCCAATCGCAGGGCACATATAACCAAGACACCATTCGCACTCACATTCACACCTATGGGCAATTTAGAATCTTCAATCAACCTACCACGCATGTTTTGGGGATTCCACACAGGCGATTTGAACACCGGTCCTCAGAACTGTGAGGCAGATGTGCTAACCAGTTGTCCACCGTGCCGCCCCCAAATACTCATTCATTTATTCATTCATTTTCCAAACCGCTTCTCCTCACGAGCGTCGCGGGCGTGCTGGAGCCTATCCCAGCTGTCTTCGGGTGAGAGGCGGGGTACACCCTGTCAAATTAATTGATGTTCAAAAATAAATTTAGTGGGCCATGTCTTTACTATTTACTATTTATTGATCAAATTATATGAGCATATACATACTCGCCTATTTTAGAATAGCTTCATTCCACGGTGAGGGCTGAAACAGAGACATCACTTTGACAACATAGACGAGACAATGCAGGCTCTTATCCAGCGAGCGCCCGCACACGCACACACACGCTTGCACACACACGCTTACACACACACACACACACCCTCACACACACACACGTACACAGGCACACCCGTACACACACGCACTCGCGCGCGAGCAGACTCTACAATTCGGATTACTCACTAACATAACACACACTACCGCATAGCAAGCGTTCCTTTGAATCATCATGAGTGCACAAGTAATGCGTGGCGTGCAGTCTGTCTGTGCAGGAGTTTAAACATTGTCACCAGCAAGACGCTAGATGGCATCAAAGCATTTTACACGATACTCACGAGCCTACCACGCCAAGTGTGAAGTTTTCATGTTTTGCTGTCCGTGGATTTCTAAAATTGTCTATCTGCATGTGGTCCGTGTTTGCTCCACTGTAATATAAACCGGTAATATACGATTAAACTCAGTCCGGGATGTTACATTTCCTCTGCATCCGTTTACATGGAGTATTGTTTGATAGTTTTGTCTAAGTGCACGCAAGTCTACTGACGATATATGAATATTGGTTGTACGAATGTGCATATGAATAAAACGGTGATCTTGACTAAATCTCTGCATGCTGTTTGATGCAACACGTCAAATCTGGGGAGATTATTTAGGCCATACCAGCATTCATGTTATGTTATTATTTACGGTATGCATGATGCAATGTGTGCATAAAACTAAACGAAAATGCATTTAAAAAAAAAGACTATTTCCCTTGGAGAGGCGAAAGAATGACGGATACAAAGAGGCAACCTGCTGTTTCCATAACTGCTCTGAACTACATTTTTACACATACATACACATCCTGCCACCATTTAGGCCTTTATATATAGCCATGATTTATCCTTGAGCCTTGTGAAGAGATATTCTTAATAATAAAGCGAATTACAAATCCAAAGTCAACTCAACAGATGAGTTTGCGTCATTGCGATTATGATTTCCATCTCAACAAACGGACATTGGTTGTTATTTTATTAATATATATTCATTTTACTGCATACAAGACTTTAGGTTATTGTTTCTTGAGTTTAAAAAAAATACAGTGCTCATCAAAGCATGAACAGAAATGTAACTCCTTTGAAAAGTAAACCTTTTTAAAATTAGAATATATATATATATATATATATATATATATATATATATATATATATATATATATATATATATATATATATATAGTCTAAACATCGCAAACATGACTTTTATTGGAGAGTACTCATTTTTGCAACTTTGCCGTAAATACATTGGTTTGTTTGTTCGTTAAAAAGTATTTTTGCGTGTGCATATTGATCAATCTCATTCGCAAACAATGACGCACATGGTGAAAGTAAATCAAGATTTTCTAGCAAATCTGAGGTATACTCAATGATGCTGAGAACTGTACACCACTGATATTATTATCTTAAATCTGAAGCCACCCAAGCCCTAAGTGTATTTCTTTTTCACAGTTTGAACTTGTTTTCAGGATATGGTATATATACATGACGTTTCAATAATACACCGAACTATTCATATGATATTTTGTGTTATCTTTCTGAGCATTATATATATATATATATATATATATATATATATATATAGAGAGAGAGAGAGAGAGAGAGAGAGAGAGAGAGAGAGAGAGATTGAAAAAAATCAAAATAAGAACCTTGCATGTATCAATATTGGTAAGTAATACCATTGTAAGGTTGTTGGCTGTATACCAAATATTACAGCGCTGCATGTGTCGCCATCCTTCTTCATTGCCGCAGAATGTACAACTAGGATGAAAGGAATCGTCACGCCAAAAGGACATGCTTGATATTTAATCCAGCAAAATACAACAACAACCTGGAACCTGGCGTTATCTGTGCACACGTTTGTGTGGGATATGCGTATGAGGGGACTATTAGGGATGGGTGGAGGGGCGAGCTGTAAAAAAAAATAAAATAAAATACCAGCCACCTGCTGGGAGGAAATGAGAAGGGAAGCAAAGTCATAAAAGTGGGCTGGTCGCGCCCACGCACGCGCACGTGCGATGGAAAGACAAAGAGACGGCTGCAGCTTGAAAAAGACACAATGTGGACAGAAAACGGCAAAACAATGGTCTCACGTTTGAATGCACAATGTTATTGAAGAAACCCTACTTACTTCATCTGAAGCCAATCTAGTACACACACGCACAGCAAATGTGTGTATGTAAAATGTAAATGTAAAAATAAATAAATAGCATTTCAGTTTTAATTGGTGGTACATAATCCCACTAATCACAATTCAGGAAATGTGTCACAACGCTGCAAAAAAAAAACAAGCATGAAAAATCGGACAAACCTATGTGGTTGTTTTGCTCATTTAACATGGCAGTCAGCAGCGTGAATGCAGCACACATGGCTGCGAGTCACACAAGCGCTCTTACCTTTGGTCGTCCGAAACACCTGCAGCTCAAGCGTGTTAGCCCGGAACCATGTGGGAACCAGACCAGACAGTCGTGGCGCATGTCTACCGGATGCATGCTAATTGAGGTGAGCTTGACGAGGACGTTGTCGAGCACTAGTCAAAAAATGCTGTCTGCTACATCTCCGCCCCCGCTATCTTCAGCAGCATCCCTGACAAAATGACTCAGATCGAGTGGATTTCAAGTCCTCTGCGCTGTCATCACAGCCGACCTGGCCTGCGAAGTCGCTGCGCCGCAGCAGCAGCACGGGACCTCACGGTAAGCGGAGCCATACACAGGAGCGAAGATCCGGAAGAGCAAGATGAGGAGGAAGGGGAGGAGGAGGAGGAGGAGGAGTGCTGTCTGGGGTAGCACGGGTTGTTGCCAACATCTCTTCAAGGCTCCAAGCACAGCATTCTTAATCGGCACCATGCATCCAAAGCAAAGCTAGGTTCGACATTCGGTACCGTGCGGAGCCGAGCTCGGCAGAGGTGGCTGTTTCGGGCCGGAGAGCGCTGCCGCAGCAATATAGCCACTTGGGAAATCATAAAAAGTTCATGTTCACGTTAAGGGCGTCCACATGACCAGTCCGCTGGCCAATCCCCGCGCGCGGCCACTCATAAACTTGTATCACAAAGTTGTAAATTTTCATAAAACAAGTAAGAATTTATAGCAATTCTGTGTAGATGTTGATGCTCTTGCTCCCTCGTCCACTCCTCCTCTCCGCCATTTTCTTCATCTTCTGCTCTTGAAAGAGACACGTGTCACCGTTCTCTCCCGGTGGAAATATTGCTGGGCTTGTATTCGTTGAAAAAAAATGCACACCACAGCACATGGTGAAAATAGATATACAAAGACAAAAGTAGAAAATGTAGCTGTGTTGTCAGTTCAGGGTTGTGGCGTTCATGCATTCATGTAGTTAAACCGGTGCTTGTTGCGACTAAAGGACGACTTGACCGATACATGTAGTCAGTAACATGTAAGCAGTGTCTTGCTCCGTTAGAAAATATGCCCAATCAATTCCTATACCCGCCTCTTGATGCATAATGAATCAACAATATCTTTTTTTTCTTTCAGTGTTTTCCTCTCCTTATATGTTTGTCAAGGCGGGAAGCATTACGTTTAAAAGTGAGTTCAGTGTGCGTAGTGTCAAAACAGGCTTGCAGCTACAAACACGTAACACGTAAATGTAAGGTAGTTTCGCATTGCGGCACTGCGTCAACATTTGAACTTCCCACGGGCCTATCGCCACGCGATCTGTAGTGGTTCAATGCGTTTTCATATATTCTCGACTGTTACATGCATTAGATAGAAAGTGGACTCGCTCAAATTGGAGATGTGACTACATTTTAATATTTTATTATGTCAGTTTACCACATTTTAATGGAGTGCGTCCGAAAATGATTTTGTGTGTAGAATTAGCCCGCACCTTTATTATTCTACCTTCCTCGGTGTGCCTCAATGACTGTTTTCATCTTAATTGCGTTTTAATTTGTTCAGTCCACAATTAAATGTAATCATAAAATAAATACACGTAGGCCTACAGTACCTTTGAACACATTCACTGACATATTTGTGCCGTGACTCCTCAAAGACCCGTGGTTGACTTTTCCTATCTGATAGCCAGTATAAAAACGGACGCCACACTTCCTCGAGCAAATGTCTGAGCAGGTTAAATTTTAAACCAGTGGAAGCGCAACACAGAAGGCACACACAGGCCACTCGATGCCTTGTTCGTTTGGTTTCTTTGTGCCTTTTCGGCATTTATTTGGGTTTACGGCCCTTTGGTGGGTGCAATAAAGTCGCCAGGACATGTTGTAAACCCCCACGCTCTCCGCTTGTCAGCTAACAACCACGTTTGCAACCTGGAACTCCACACGAAGAGGAGCTAGACAACGAAAAGGAAAAGCGTCTGGTTTCTGCAAGGAGATTGGCTCTGCAGAGGTAACATTCTCTGACCGCACTGAACAACTAAAGTTCAGGAATTCTGTTGGCTTGTATTTATATTTTATATACTGCAGAGTCATTATTTATAACTCACCTGAAATGTCTTTCTGAGCTCTTAAAAGCAGCTGAAACAAACTGCTGCACATAAGTAATATAGAACATAAAACAAAAATAACAATTAAACATTATATTATATTAGTTAACAAAATCAACAACTACAAGAATAATAATAATAATAATAATAACATTTCAAATATAGAACATGAAAAACAAAAATAACAATTAAATATTACATTATATTAGTTAATAGCATCAACAACTACAATAATAATAATAATAATAATAATACCATTCCAAAACGTGTTGCAGGAATCTTACATCCCTTGTTATAATATATTTTAGAACACGGCGAATTGGGAAATGAAAAACCATGTTCCTCAGGCAACATGTTCGCGATTGTATGTGGATTTTCCGCAAAATAACAATAATCACCTAATGAAATGATAGTGAGACTAATACGCTTATACGAGCAATGCATAAACTCTAAGACACAAATAAATTGCTCCAGTAGGCCTATTATGGGTGCGGCACGATTGTTAGCAGGTCTGCCTCACGTTTCAGAGTTTCTGGGTTCGAATCTTAGCTCATGCGTGCAGTTTGCCGTGCTTGCGTGAATTTCCTCTGGGTACTCTTGGAGCTACGGCGCACATACCGGGACACCAAGTCACCGACTCTGTCAGATGCATGCATTTACATGCATGGTTGCATTACTGGTAGCTACAGTACATCCCATCGGCCACAGAGCAATAGGCGCGTTCCTAAAGAATTGATCATTTAAAGTGCATTACAATGATGATAGGCGTCTTTAAATTAAATTGAACAATTCCTATTAATCAGCCATGGTGAACTTTGAAAAATATACAGAGACTTAATAGAAAATATGGGTAAAAAATAACATTATCTGCAAAACACATTTTTTGATTACACTTGCTTTAACTTTTAAATTACTATTCTAAAATGTAGGTATTGACAAATTTATGTAATTATCATTGCATTTAATTATTTAATATTTACTGGCAACTTCAATTTGAGTCACCAAATAATATCAAGAGTGTCTGACTGCTGCCACACAGTATACTTATGGGTTTATATTAAAACAACAGCAACAACAAAATTATTTGATGATTTGTATTCTTTATGAAGCTATGATTTGAAATAAACAAAAACCAGACACATCAGGTGTATTTGCACAGAAGTATCGATATTGGATTAGTATCACCGATACTAGCTTGAATTTGAGTCACTATGGGATCAAAAAGGAACTCAGTGGTATATTGAACATCAAAAGAGCTTAAATTGTGTCTTTTAACTTACACACAACCCTGTTACTAAAACGATTTTAGCCATCCACACTAAAAAAAGGTACTTAATTATGAATAAATTCATTATATCTAACTGTTGGAGATGTGTTTGTTCTACTCAGGCTAAATCACATTGGCTTAAATAGAATGCCCACTCCTTCTTGCCAGCAAACTAATCTGACTGTCATGCGAAATACCACTATGTAGATTTGATCTACATGGCTTAACTTGTCATTTTGGAATCACAATTACAAAGATATGTTGAATTTTTTTTAAACTGTTATTTTATTTTCATTCACATAAACAGTTGACACACCTCACCACGTGCATGCATACGCACGCACGCACACACACGTACAGTACACAGGTTATAGTTCTATTTTAAAATCATGGTGGTATCTTACCCTTTATGGGTGAGGGGCATCATCCCCATGAAGTCAAACCTTTACAGTTTCACATATTGCAGAAAAAAAGTATTTCATATTTTTTGTTCAAATTAATTGATCACCCTCCATAAAAGTTAATATTTTGAAAAAGTTTGTGTACGCATATACTTTCAAAAAAAAGAAAAACACCACAGAGGCTTCTTTTGTAGGGTCAAAATATTACATCAACTTACCTCAAAACCAGTTATTTGGATTCCCGCCAACCAGTAAAATTTGTTCTATGCTCAACAATGTTTAATAAGGCTACAAGGACCTAAGGTAAGAGCTGAGGTTAAAATGAGCTCAACATAGTGGTCAGGAAGGAAATTATGGATGGGCATCTCACCAAGGGGAGCTTCTTACCCCACTTTTCCCAATGTTATTAAGCAGCGTACCTTTGAGATACTTCTTAGAGTGACAAGACGTTGTGCCTCTCATTTTGCTGTAAATATGGCTCCCACTTCTAAGAGCCAACCAGCCAGCTGTTGTTGCACAAAGCCAACTTTTACAAAAGTAGTTGGTCCCCATAGAGATCACACACAAGCTATAGTATTTAGACTTGTGCTGACAGTGTTTGAGTAGGGTTGAGTAAAACACTGAATATGAGTAATAACTGCAGGGAGCTGGAAGTATCACTCAATTTCAGATGGTTGGATAGGGTTGGAGCCACCCGAGTTCTCCCAAGCCCGAATCTTAAACACAATACAAACTAATGAATATTCACTAAGTCCTAAATTGTTGTTTTATGGAGGTCACAAAGCTATAAAAGATCTCCCAGAGTGTGCACAAGAGAGGAGAGGTTGTATAAAAAAAAGCAGTAAGGCATATTTGAGCTACTGACAGTAACCGCTACGCAACCAAGGCGACACTTGTAGAAAATGTTTAATGAAATGATTAGGTTGAACTATAGTAACATTCTTCTCCCCTTTGCTCTCACTAACACAGCCATCTGTTCTCCAACTGCAGAGCATCCATGCTAAGGTATAGTGTTTTTTTGTTTTCAAGCTTTACAGTGGTTAAAGAGTGTTTAAATTGTGAGTGTTTTATTTTTTTCTACATATTATTATTAATATATACTGTTAAGGCGGCACGGTGGACGACTGGTGGCGTCAGCCTCACAGTTCTGAGGACCCGGGTTCAATCCCCGGCCCCGCCTGTGTGGAGTTTGCATGTTCTCCCCGTGCCTGCGTGGGTTTTCTCCGGCCACTCCGGTTTCCTCCCACATCCCAAAAACATACATGAATTGGAGACTCTAAATTTCCCATAGGTGTGAATGTGAGCGCGAATGGTTGTTTGTTTGTATGTGCCCTGCGATTGGCTGGCAACCAGTTCAGGGTTTACCCCGCCTCCTGCCCGATGATAGCTGGGATAGGCTCCAGCATGCCTGCGACCCTAGTGAGGAGAAGCGGCTCAGAAAATGGATGGATGGATTGATATAATGTTAAGAGTGTAAAAATGTTACTTAAAACATTGCCGTACAGTTAATAATGGTTTTCAGATATGGCAATTTGATGATTTCATAACTATTTATGTTACAGAAGTTCCTGTTTTTTTTGGTGAGTTGCATTCCTTAGGTGACAAAATAAATTGAATTTGTACTTAAATTGCAATCCACAACTGCAAACCCAAATAAGTTACCTGAACTTAAAAACTTGCTTCACTTTTTTTTAGTTGATTACCGTATTTTCACGACCAAAAGGCGCACCGTATTAAAAGGCGCAGTCTCAGTTACGGGGTCTATTTCTGTATTTAACACATACATAAGCTGCACTGTATTATTGGACGCAGGCATGGTAAAACTAGCTTAAAACTTATGGTACCATGCATGCTAGCGTATGTTTTTAAAAAGGCAGCAGGAGCAAAACTGAGTTCAGTTGTACTTTATTGAAGTATTTAACAATGTCCTCACGTTATTTTTTGATCAATCCTCATCCACAAATCCATCAAAGTCCTCATCTTCTGCATCCAAAATTAACAGCTGGGCAAGTTCTCCATCAAACATGTCGGTTTCCCTCTCGTCATTGTTGGAGTCATTCTCGTTGCCGGGGGGCTGTTCAGCAATGATGCTGGCTTATGCGAAAGCTCGGACAACAGTCAAAGCAGATACCTTAGCCCAGGCATCCACAATCCATTCACATATGGTGGCGTAACTCGCCCGGCGATAGATGGATAGATGGCGCCGTTTCATAAAACGAAAGCACCAAGACGGACCTCCTTGAAAATGTTCGATTTTCATTTCTTCTGCAAGCGTTATTGCCCTCAGTCAAATGGTGACTGTAGAGACGCTTCTCCCGGCTGTTCTTTGATCATTAATCCATTGCTCGAGTCGGTCTTCCAACTCGGGCCACCTCGCGTTGTTTCCGCGGAAACTCAACTTCGTCTTCTTGACTTGGCGAAGCTCGTTTTCCTGCTTCCTCCACTTCCGAACCTATGGATTTGTTGATCTTGAATTCTCTCGCGGCTGCTCAATTCCCATGTTCCTCCGCGTAACTGATAGCTTGCAGTTTAAACTGTACTTCGTAAGCATGTCTCTTAGTAGGTGCCATTTTTGGGGGTCCTTAGCCAAACCAATGTTGTTTGGCACAATGTACATATAATGCACTATATACCTACTGCCTTTAGCGTCCTCTTTCACACGCACCCTTCCCCCTTGAACGTCCGCATGCTGCCCTCAGTCACGTCCGCCTTTCCTCAATATAAGCAGCGTGTCGGCAGTCAAGCGGAGTGCTCATCAACGTCACACAACAACATTTACAGATTTTGGAACTCGGTGCACACGTAAGGCGTGTCGCATTATAAGGCGCCCCGTTCATTTTGGAGAAAATTTAAGACTTTTAAGTGCGCCTTATGGTCGTGAAACTTAAAAGTAAAACATTGACTTTAAGAGGCTGGATGACATCCCACTTGTACTTTTACTGTTATGGCGATTGTTATTTCAGTTAAATTGACTAACAAATTTGAGTTTTCAAACCACTGGAATAAATTCATAGAACTCTAAGAAAAAAAAATGCTATGTATAAATGAGCACCAAATGTCTTTGACAATGTTCAGCGTGGTACTCCATGACTTTGTGGTCACATGGAAGAAATGGTTCTGCTGATGAGTCACAGATGGTTTAGTCGTACACTTGCCGGACTTTGGGGTGAGCAGTGTGGCTTCACTTCCCACTCAGTGACAGTGTGAATGATTGTCCATGTCTATATGTGCCCTGCGACTGACTGGCAACCAGTTCAGGGTGTAGTCCGCCTTTTACCCGAAGTCAGGTGGGATGGGTTCTAGCGCCCCGCGACCCTAACCAGGATAAGCGGTGTTGAGAATGGAAACATGGGTTCTGCTGATGTTGTCTGCTTCTCAGTGTGAATTAAACTCATGGGTCGTGTTTTTTAAAACTAGACAGGAGAGGGGTTGGAAAAGATGGCAAATAAATTGCTAACTTGACAACACTAACTGTGCTTTTGTAAACTAGCTCCTGTCTGTTCACAGCCATGTTGTTAGTTTAAGCAGTACACGTCAGTGGTTACATGTTTTGAACTACGCAAGCCACAAAAAAAAAAAAAAAAAAAGGCAAATTAATATTAATTATGGCGGCATGGTGGCCGACTGGTTAGAGCGTCAGCCTCACAGTTCTGAGGACCCGGGTTCAATCCCCGGCCCCGCCTGTGTGGAGTTTGCATGTTCCCCCCGTGCCTGCGTGGGTTTTCTCCGGGCACTCCGGTTACCTCCCACATCCCAAAAACATGCATTCATTGGAGACTCTAAATTGCCCGTAGGCGTGACTGTGAGTGCGAATGGTTGTTTGTTTCTATGTGCCCTGCGATTGGCTGGCAACCAGTTCAGGGTGTACCCCGCCTCCTGCCCGATGACAGCTGGGATAGGCTCCAGCACGCCCGCGACCCGAGTGAGGAGAAGCTGCTCAGAAAATGGATGGATGGATGGAATATTAATTATTCGATAAAAGCGATAAATCGCACAGCACAATGATAATGATAATCAGCATTGTTACCCCTTTTATTTTGGGAGCTTGTTACTACTTATTTTTTGTTCATTATTTTTGGCTTGATAGGATTCTCAGATGGCTCATTGTAGCTTTTTGTAATGAGTTTTTTTTTTTTATTTGACGTATCTGTTTAACTGGTGTGGCAAATTCCAATCCAAGTGTTTGTAATGTTTGACACGCAGCACTAAGGGAAGATGAAGACTGCTAGCCACCAAATGCTGAACTGCCATATTGTTGGCACTTATGAAAAAGGTTGAGTGTTTTATAAATATGTTTTCACATTTATATATTACTGTACATTCATGTTTGATTCCATTTTTCCTAATGTAAATGTTTAAAAAAATAGAAAATAGTTTATCAGAAACACAATGTTTATTACCCCTCGTCATTAGTCACTGAGGTTAAGATATGGTTAAAAGTATTTAATATTTTTTACAGTCATTATAGTAGACCTGCTAACATCTGTTGAGATGTATGGCAATTCACTCTATGCGGAACGTCAAGTGACAAACATGGAACACGGAATAGTGGACTTCCTGTGTAAAATTTATATTTTCTTTATGGCTGGAGTCTTCGGACAAAGTTAAATACATGTATATAATTTTTTTTTTTTATACAAATATGATATCATGCATGTAAACAAGAACGAAGCCCATCCATCCATCCATCCATCCATTTTCTACCGCTTATCCAAGGTCGGGTCACGGGGGCAGTAGCTTTAGCAGGGATGCCCAGACTTCCCTCTCCCCAGCCACTTCATCGAGCTCTTCCGGAGGGATCCCCAGGTGTTCCCAGGCCAGCCAGGAGACATAGTCGTTCCAGCATGTCCTGGGTCATCTCCTCCCAGTGGGAACTGCCGGGTACACCTCACCAGAGAAGTGTCCAGGAGGAATCCTAATCAGACGCCCGAGCCACCTCATCTGGCTCCTCTCAATGTGGAGGAGCAGCGGCTCTACTCTGAGATCCTCCCGGATGACCGAGCTTCTCACCCTATCTCTAAGGGAGAGCGCGGACACCGTGTGGAGGAAACTCATTTCGGGCCGCTTGTATCCAGGATCTTGTTCTTTCGGTCACGACCCACAGCTCGTGACCATAGGTGAGGGGAGGAACGTAGATCGACCGGTAAATTGAGAGCTTCGCCTTTCGGCTTAGCTCCTTCTTCACCACAACGGACCAATACAAAGTCTGCATCACTGCAGACGCTTCACCGATCCGCCTGTTGAGCTCCCATTCAATTCTTCCCTCACTTGTGAACAAGACCTCAAGATACTTGAGCTCCTCCACTTGGGCCAGGATCTCAGCCCGACCTGCAGAGGGCACACCACCATTTTCTGACTGAGGTCCATGGTCTCAGATTTGTAGGTGCTGATTTTCCGCTTCACACTCGGCTGCGAACCGCTCCAGTGAGAGTTAGAGATTACGTCTTGATGAAGCCAACAGAACCACATCATCTGCAAAAAGCAGAGATGCAATATTGAGGCCACCAAACCGGACCCACTCTATGCCTCGGCTGTGTCTAGAAAGGGCAGCCTTAGCGGAGTCCAACTCTCACCAGAAACGAGTCCGACTTACTGCCAGCAATGCGCACCAAATACTGACACTGGTCGTACAGGGACCGAACAGCCCGTATCAGGGGGTTCGGTAACCTATACTCCCGAAGCACCGCCCACAGTACTCTCCTAGGGACACGGTCGAATGCCTTCTGCAAGTCCACAAAACAATGTAGACTGGTTGGGCGAACTCCCATGCACCTTCGTGGACCCTACTAAGGGTGTAGAGCTGTTCCACTGTTCCAGGACAAAAACCCCACTGCTCCTCCTGAATCTGAGATTCGACTTCCCGATGGACCCTCCTCTCCAGCACCTCTGAATAGACCTTACCGGGGAGGCTGAGGAGTGTGATCCCCCTGTAGTTGGAACACAGCCTCCGGTCCCCCTTCTTACAAAGAGGGACCACCAATCCAGAGGTACTGTCCCCAATGTCCAACCGATGTTGCAGAAGCGAGTCAACCAGGACAGCCCCACAACATCCAGAGCCTTTAGGAACTCCGGGCGAATCTCATCCACCCCCGAGTGTTGCCACCAAGGAACTTTTTAACCACCTCGGTGACCTCACCCCCAGAGATAGGAGAGCCCGCCTCAGAGACCACAGACTCTGCTTCCTCATGGGAAAGCATGTTGATGGAATTTAGGAGGTCTTCGAAGTATTCTCCCCACCAACTCACAACGTCCCGAGTCGAGGTCAGCAGCGCCCCATCCCCACTGTACACAGTGTAGATGGTGCACTGCTTCCCCCTCCTGAGATGTTGGATAGTGGACCAGAATTTCCTCGAAGCCGTCCGGAAGTCTTTCTCCATGGCTTCACCGAACTCCTCCCATGCCCGAGTCTTTGCTTCAGCAACCGCCAAAGCTGCATTCCGCTTGTCCAGCCGGTATCCATCAGCTGCCTCAGGAGTCCCACAGGCCAAAAAGGCCCGATAGGACTCCTTCTTCAACTTGCATTGAAGTCCCCCAGCAGAACGATGGCGTACCCAGCAGGAGCGCTCTCCAACAACCCCTCCAAGGACTCCTAAAAGGGTGGATACCCTGAACTGCTGTTTGGTGCATAGGCACAAACTACAGTCAGGATCCGTCCCCCCTACCTGAAGAAGGAGGGAGGCTACCCTCTCGTCCACTGGGAGATTCCAACCCCTCTCAAAAGGACTGGTACCAGAGCCCAAGCCGTGTGTGGAGATCAGCCCGACTATATCTAGTCGGAACTTCTTTACCTCACACAGCAGGTCGACCTCCTTCCCTGCCATAGAGGTGACATTCCCCGTCCCTATAGCCATCTTCTGTAGCCGGGGATTGGATTGCCAACGTCCCTGCCTTCGGCCACCGCCCGGCTCACACTGCACCTGACCCCTATGGCCCCTCCCACAGGTGGTGAGCCCATGGGAATGGGGACCCACGTTTCCTTTTCGGGCTGTGCCCGGCCGGGCCCCATGGGTGCAGGTCTGGCCACTAGACGCTCGCCTTCGAGCCCCACCTCCAGGCCTGGCTCCAGAGGGGGGCCCCGGTGACCCGAATCCGGGCAAGGGAAACCTACATCCATTTGTTTTGGTTATCATTGGGGTCTTTTCACCGTGCTTTGTCTGGTGCCTCACCTGAACGAAGCCAAACATTGTCATCTTTGTTATCTCTAGGTTGACAGCTTGTGTTTAAAAAAAATACATTGCAGACATTTAAAGGTCCAGTGTTTTGGCTATTTAGACCTCCAAAGAGTGACTCTCTAACATGGATTTTGTACATGTGTCAATTTCAATTCATGAAACACCCTGGTTTTGTCATTAATGTCCAGAAAAGCCCCCTCTCACAGTTACTTCTGTTTGACCCAGATTTGTATCTGCTTTGTCCATATTTGGCTAAGGCCTTTCCTCTGATTGGTTGCCTCCATGTGGACGACCCACTTGTGAGAGCCCACGTGTTTGTTGACAGCGTTGGGGACGGAAAGGGAAGGCGGATATCTTCGCTAGTGATGTAGATAATCTAGAGATATTCGAATGACCTGATTTCAGGGCCTCTTGGAAGAAAAATGTCTGGAACTCAGGAATGTGTGGACAATTTTAATTCACATTTCACATGTTTGCTTAGGCACCATAGAGCCAATAGTACATTCCAAATACTAGAAAAAGTTGGTTTGGGAAAATACGGCCAATTTAAACTTTCAACGTGTGCTTTGAAACGGCCGTGCTTTGACCTGATTTGTCGTATGCGGAAGCAGTTTGCGCATATACCGGATTAGTAATGTTGAAATTTTACTTTCATCGTTGCTTCTAAAGTAAATAAAGTATTTATGATGGCAACAGTTTGAAATATCCATCCATCCATTTTCTACCGCTTATCCGAGGTCGGGTCGCGGGGTCAGTAGCTTCAGCAGGGACGCCCAGACTTCCCTCTCCCCAGCCACTTCATCCAGCTCTTCCAGGGGGATCCCGAGGCGTTCCCAGGCCAACCGTAGGATGTAGTCTCTCCAGCGTGTCCTGGGTCGTCCCCGGGGTCTCCTCCCAGTGGGACATGCTCGGGACACCTCACCAGGGAGGCCCCAGCCACCTCATCTGGCTCCTCTCGATGTGGAGGAGCAGCGGCTCTACGATGAGATCCTCCCGGATGACCGAGCTTCTCACTCAATGGAGTGCACGCGTGGACACCCTTATCCAGGAACATGGTGTTCGTTATGGACAATCCGTGATGAGCACAGAAGTCCAATAACAGAACACCACTCGGGTTATGATGGGGGGTGGGTGGCTGGCTGGGTGTTCCTCCTAATCACTCCTTTCCAGGTCTCACTGTCATTGCCCATGTGAGCATTGAAGTCCCCCAGCAGAACGATGGTCGTCCCCGGGGTCTCCTCCCGGTGGGACATGCCCGGAACACCTCACCAGGGTGGCGTCCGGGAGGCATCCGAATCAGATGCCCCAGCCACCTCATCTGGCTCCTCTCGATGTGGAGGAGCAGCGGCTCTACTATGAGATCCTGCGGAGGAAACTCATTTTGGCCGCTTGTATCCGGGACCTTGTTCTTTCGGTCACGACCTACAGCTCCTGTATGTGAGGGTAGGGACGTAGATCGACCGGTAAATCGAGAGCTTCGCCTTTCCGCTTAGCTCCTTCTTTACCACGACGGATCGATACAAAGTCTGCATCACTGCAGACGCTGCACCGATTAGACTGTCGATCTCCCGTTCCATTCTTCCGTCACTCGTGAACAAGACCCCAAGATACTTGAGCTCCTCCACTTGGGGCAGGATCTCATCCCCGACCTGGAGAGGGCACGCCACCCTTTTCCGACTGAGGACCATGGTCTCAGATTTGGAGGTGCTGATTCTCATCCCAGCCGCTTCACACTCAACTGCGAACTGCTCCAGTGAGAGTTGGAGGTCACGGCTTGATGAAGCCAACAGAACCACATCATCTGCAAAAAGCAGAGATGCAATACTCTCACTTTGAAATAAATGGTTCAAAATATAATTGATTTCATTGAGAACACACTTTACTGGTGTAGTAAATTACGGGTTAAATAAAAATGTAATTAATTTAGGAGAAAAGAATGGGCTGGAAGAAATGCCCGTGTTACTTCCGGTTCAGCGTAATTTTAAATTACAGCGTTATGAATCAAGCTATTTTATCTATTAAGAGGGGCACCACGTCGCTTTTTTATGTGGATCAAATTTAGGAAAAGCGACGAGAAACCTTGTTATCTGTCTCGTAATCTGTAGGTTGCTACATTTTATGAAATTTTGATAAGAGTTCTAAATGGCCAGAGGGTCCTTTTCCTCAAATCCAAACACACACAAGAATACAGGTAGTGAATTTTATGGAACATTTAATGGGGAATCTACAGGGAAACAACACAGAAAAACACAAAACAAACAAGTTACAGACGAACATTGGCAAAGGAAACTGACTTGTGATGTGAGATTGGTAGAATGAGCTTGTAGTGAATGCATATCGCTGGGGATTCCTGTTCTCGTTTAAATTAAACCCAAATATGCACTAATCTGTACTTTTAGTAGACCGCAATGTTGGATTTACGTGTCTTGAACACGTTTGAGGCAGGCAGGTCAAGCTTTTGAGTGTTCGGCCAGCCCGATCCGCACCGGGAACAGGTGGATTTTGTGGAAAAGAAGTTGAAAAAGGAGCCCAAAACGTTCCCAGGCAGGACGGCCGGAGCCTGGGTGTCTCGGCTCACAAGATGTTCGGAACGGGCGCGTTGTGCCTGCTTCTGTCCCCCCTGGGGTGAGCTCAGGCCCCCAAAAAGGATAGCTCTGCAGTCGGGGATGGTCTGATGTGTCCTCGTCACCTTGTGGTGAGGTGAGTGTCCTTCCTGGGCCAGTCTTCGGCAAGTTGGTTGGATGAGACAAGCGCTGACACAGAGAGCATAGCTCTGGCCTTTTTATGGCCGACGTGAGCCAAAAGGGGGTTCTTTACCCCCTCCCTCCTTCCTTTCCCACAACCTTTGGGACCAAAAGAGGAGCTGGACCGCCTCTGAGTGTTAATTTTCCATTTTGGGATTATTTTGTGGTTTAAAACTAGTGGAATAAAATATTAATTATTGGATTTAAGATAACGAGACCATTGTCCCGCTTTGCATTGTCCCACACCCATCCTCTTTCATACCTGTAACGAATGTTTCAAATGTTATGTGATTGTTGAGAACACTACTATTTGTGTGTGTGGTGTTTATGTGGTGTGGAGTTAAACATTTCATCCGATTCAGGTGACAACAGATTCAACATCAGACATTCAAGTTTCCAGAAATACAGTCACTAGTGGTGTTCATGTAAAGTTCTTAAGATATTAACTCCCAGCCAAGTCCGGTAAAGACTGTTTAATGAACCCGCATCTGCAGTGGCTCCCTGACACCAGTCGCTGTTGCTCTGTCCAAACTCCCAGCTTGACTGGCCAAGTGGAGACGCCTTTGTTGGTGAGGCTCTCCAGGCTGGCTGGGGGTGGTAGTTAATTAATTTAGCATTCGAGTGCGAACTAGGTATCTTTGGTCTCCGTTTTGATGCTACGAGTGCTGGTAATTCACTAAGCATCGGCATTCCAAAGCAAATGTCTGTGTCTATCTTCTGATGATCATGGCTGGTGATTCACTTAGCATCTGTATGTGAAGTTGAGTCTCGTCACTCCGTGGTTGTCTATCTCGGCGGGAAGAGCGAGTCTCGCCAGAGACAGTGGTGCTGGGTGTCATCTTTTCATGGGGTGTCCGCTACACTGGTCTTTGTGAGAAGATGAAGCTCGTCCATTTTGTTGGGTAGGGAGCGTATATTCACGTGGTGAATCCACAGGAGCGCCATTCGAAATCCTCTTCTCCTCCACCCGCCGTACACTGTGACCGCCCCACCGGTGAGTAACTCGGAAAAAAACTGAGCGGATTTGCAAAAGTTGGCGAAAGGAAGTCCGGGGTAGACTCCCTAATGTTTAGCAAGTCTTCCCTTGTGTAAGTGAGTCGCATAATGTCTCCAAAGACGAACGAAAAACACAAAAACTAGATAAATAATATATATATATATATTATATATGTTATATATGCATCCATCCATTTTCTGTACCACTTATCCTCACTTGGGTCACGAGCGTGCTGGAGACTATCCCAGGAACACAATACAAAACCTGACCTCCACAGAACCACCATATGTCGGCTCTAGCCACGGTTAATTGATAGCCAGAAGTGCGGGTTAACAGATCAATGGTTTGACACATTCTTTTCATTAATTTCACCAACATTAAATGGATTGGGGGCGTTACGGTGACCGACTGGTTAGCACATCTGCCTCACAGTTCTGAGGACCAAGGTTCAAATCCCGGACCTGCCTGTGTGGTGTTTGCTTGTTCTCCCCGTGCCTCCGTGGGGTTTCTCCGTGTACTCCGGTTTCCTCCCACATCCCAAAAACAGGCATGGTAGGTTGATTGAAGACTCTAAATTGCCCATAGATGTGAATGTGAGTGTGAATTGTTGTTTGTTTATATGTGCCCGCGATTGGCTGTCAACCAGTACAGGCTGTACCCCTCCTCTCGCCTGAAGATAGCTGGGATAGGCTCCAGCATGCCTGCAACCCTAGTGAGGATAAGTGGTTTGGGAAATGAATGAATGACTGAATAAACGGATTGGTAGATTCAGCTTTTTTTCTAATTATAAAAATTTGAGTAAGCCACGAGAGACTTTTTTCCCTTCCTGCCATCTCCAAATTCCATTCATCCCTGATTTGGTTGCTCCTTTCTCTTTCCTCTATTGTTTTTCAGTTGGAGTAGCTGTCTCTTGGTGTTCTTTTATTTCTTCCTTTGCTTTTTCAAATTGTGCACTATTTTACACACCAGTCGTGGCCTAGGTGTGGTTTGATAGTCAGCAGCCTGCTTGGCTGCTAAATCTGCACTGGCGTTACTATGTGCTTCAAATGTATCAGCTTTGTGATTTGCTACTTTGATGAGCGACACTGCATTAGGTAATTTTACTGATTCTGCCAATTCGAGGAGCAATTTGTCTTTTTTCACTCGTGTGCCTGTGTTGGTCAGGAAATCAGTTCTTTACCATGCAGCCATGTCTTTTAGCATTGCCCTGCAGACATTGGCCGAGTCTGTATGTATATTTACAGTCTTACCTTCCGGTAGTTGGCATGCCCAGTGGACCATATGGAGTTCTCCTGACTGGGCCGAATGTGGTGGTGGTAGTTTTTATGCTTCTCGGATTGAAAACACATTCTCTTCTACTATGTTTGGTGTCGTGATTGCATATGACACGACTACATGTCCCATGTTTCCCGTCTGGAAACAATGTCATGTCTGGGTTTCCCTGTGGTGTGCTTTGTACTCTGATCATTTGTGCCAATTCTTCTTGCATGGCTGCCTCACAGTTGTGTACTGTGTTAACATGATCCCCTACTAAGCCTGCTAGGTTAGCTTGTGTATAGGTTTGGAAATGTAGGTTGGTTTGTCTTAACATCTCAGTGCGTTTTAGATGTCTTGAGTGAGTGGGTGAGAGTCTGAATCTTTTACTGTTCAGGAATGATGTTACCACATGGTTGGTATATATATATGTATGTCGCCCCCTATTGTTATGTGCCAGTCAGGGCTTTCGCAATTGCAGACACTCCGCTCGTGCATGTGTTTTGGCCTTTTTCCGCAGGTTCTAAAGATCCAGAGTTGTAACAAAGGATCTTCTTCCCGTGAGGACTGTGTTGGTACAGCACAGCACTCACCATACCTTTGTTTTCAGACATGTCAAGGTGAAAAGTACTCCTAAATTCCTCCGCAGGTGTGTTCTGCGCATTGCTTAGTTACAGCAGACCACAATTAATCATATTCGTCCATTATATCTGATTTTTCTTCTTGCCTTAAGTAATTATATGTGCAGTGCACTGAGTTGTGTGGTAATGTGTATGACCGTAGATTAAGAATCCATGCTAATACATTTGTGAATGTGTTTTTAGTGAAGATGTGTCGAAATTGGTTAACTTAGGCCACCACATCACGGCACAAGTCTCAAACAGACTCTTCTCCGTGGCCACCTGCAGCATGCAGTGGTGGACCTGATCATTTGGGAAAGTAATATCTGCTGAGGGTTTCCTGCACACCACTGACGCCTGTAATCCATGAAACAGATCTTGGACACAAAGATTAGTGGGACAGCACATATTTATGAGAAACTGATGGGTGCATGTCATGTTATTAAAACGACACTTAACTGGCATGCTCAAGTAGCAGTTTTCAGGTTTACCCGAAAATCCAAGCACACTGGATTTTAGTAAAACGGAAAGAATAAATGATTTTACTCTACTAATTTAATAAACTGTTTCTATTTATATCTTCTTGTTGTGTTTGTTTATGTATTTATTTTCTTAAAATGTTTTGCCACAAACACAAACTATGTACAGACACAATATAATTAACAAATCTCTCTATAACCTCTCTCGATAAGGATTTGTCTTCATCCTAATTAGGGTTGGGCATCGAGAATCAAGAACAGATTGGAACCGAGACTAATGTTCCGGTTCTCCCGGAGTCGTTCAAATTTATAAATTTTGGATTCCAGTTTTGATGTATACAGTCCGCCGACCCCGAAGAAGTGGTGAAAACCAATGAAAAATCAAAGAAAACCATCGAAGAATGCGCACGAAGACATGCTTGTGCCCAACGGTGGCGGCGAACAAGTGTGTCTTAACTTTGTTAAAATTAATGACCAGTCGCTTCAGTGTAACACTTGGAATAAGATTATATTGTGCAAATGAGGCTTTCATGATGTGTTGCGTCTTTTTAGCATTTATTTTAATGCAAACCAACGTAAGCGCCAATGACAGAAAAAAAGCTTAACATTGGGCTAAAACTTCACCGTAGCAACTTTAAATCGCAATGAATTGGGAGAAAATTCACATAAACGTTTTCTCACAGTATCACAAACACTAACCTTGTGTCTCATCGTGGGTAGGGAAAGGAATTGTTTTCTAGCATTTGGTTCCATTCATAAAAAAACATACAAATTATCACTGGTGTCATGCGAAGGTACTTTTCGTGTCAAAATGGTGAGTTCTGGTGCGTACCCTTCAAAATAAAAGGCTACAAGCTTAAAGCAGGAAGTCAAGTTAAAACTTGCCCATATAAACCATTTGACGTGATAAAATAGTCCCAAATAACTATTTTAACAATGCTATATTTAACTTTTAGCTGAAAATTAATTAATGAATATTAAGTCAGCGGCACGGTGGACGACTGGTTAGAGCGTCAGCCTCACAGTTCTGAGGACTCGGGTTCAATCCCCAGCCCGCCTGTGTGGAGTTTGCATGTTCTCCCCGTGACTGCGTGGGTTTTCTCTGGGGACTCCGGTTTCTTCCCACGTCCCAAAAACATGCATTAATTGACAACTTTAAATTGCCCGTAGGTGTGACTGTGAGTGTGAATGGTTGTTTGTTTCTATGTGCCCTGCGATTGGCTGGCAACCAGTTCAGGGTGTACAATGCCTCCTGCCCGATGACAGCTGGGATAGACTCCAGCACGCCCGCGACCCTAGTGAGGAGAAGCGGCTCAGAAAATGGATGGATGGATGGATGGATGGAATATTAAGTCAATTGGGTTAGTTCTACACACATTGCCTTTTAGTTCATAGGTTTGATATTGATACTGGGTATCAAGAATCCTGAGTCTATGCTGCGGGCTGCTAAGAAAATGGATGTTCATATTTGAAAACCCTTTATTTAGACCATGCAAACTTTTTTGACCCAGCCGCCTAAAGAATCAGAATCGAGAATCGTTTGGAACCGGAATCAGGACCAGAATCGCTCAAATTCAAACGATGCCCAACCCTAAACCTAATGTACTCAAGAAGCACTCACATTCACAACTACGGGCAATTTAGAGTCGTCAATGAACCTACTATTCATGTTTTTGGGATGTGGGAGGAAACCGGAGTGCCCGGAGAAAACCCACGCAGGCACGGGGAGAACATGCAAACTCCACACAGGCGGGGCTGGGGATTGAACCCCGGTCCTCAGAACTGTGAGGCAGATGCTCTCACCAGGCCCCACCTTGCTGGCCAACATGAATATACTTGATAAAACTTCTTCCAACACTCACTCATGTGCAATTTCATGAGCACAAACAAAGCACCCATCAGGGTCACAAATTAATCCTTATTCCACTATTTTACAGTGCACGTCACAGGTCAACAATAGGGCGTTGTTGTTGCCCCGTCCAAGTCCAACCCTGTATCAGGACAGGAGATCACATCTTGAAACTTTTTGGATCCAGACTTTTGTTGCACTAAATGCTCCAGGGGCGGCACGGTGGCCGACTGGTTAGAGCGTCAGCCTCACAGTTCTGAGGACCCGGGTTCAATCCCCGGCCCCGCCTGTGTGGAGTTTGCATGTTCTCCCCGTGCCTGCGTGGGTTTTCTCCGGGCACTCCGGTTTCCTCCCACATCCCAAAAACATGCATGAATTGGAGACTCTAAATTGCCCGTAGGCATGACTGTGAGGGTGAATGGTTGTTTGTTCCTATGTGCCCTGCGATTGGCTGGCAACCAGTTCAGGGTGTACCCCGCCTCCTGCCCGATGACAGCTGGGATAGGCTCCAGCACGCCCGCGACCCTAGTGAGGAGAAGCGGCTAAGAAAATGGATGGATGGATAAATGCTCCAGGCTCAAATGATGACATTGACTTAATGTGTTTTCTTTAATGCATCTTTCTTTTTGTGATCTATGCTTTTTGTGAATTGTGTTTTTTCCCCCTTTGGCACAGTATGATCTGATGATCCCTACAGCTCCTTCTCTGCAATGTGACCTACCTTACATAGATTGATTGGCTAAGTGATCGATTGATTGTCCAGCTGCTATTTAAAAGTTGTGTTTGTCTGTTACATTTGATCATTGTCCTGATGAAGACCAATCGGTCGAAACATGTAGACATAACCATTACGTATTAAAGATGCCTGAGTGCCTGTATCCACTTTTTCATCATTTAACATTAGAGTCATGTTGGAGCCAAATTGAGCAAAACCCACCTGCAGCACACCTGAGCTCCCATAAAGATAATAAATTCAACAGTTAGTGCAGGCCTAAATTGTAAATCAGCCTAGCCCATGATTGAATAATTATTTTGATGAATGAAGCAGTTTGATTTACAATCTGATAGGCAATGGTAGACGGTCTAGTTCCCAATTATCTAACTCAGAAGGCTATGATCGCTTTAGCTCAAGTTTTCTGTTGCTTGGATTAATGGCACAGACATGCTCTTTTGATGGTGAAATAACTAGCGTGCTGGAGCCTACTCAGCTTCACTCAAACTCACTTCAAACTTCACACACTTCATGCTTCAACTTTAAACCTGATGATAGAGGTTTGGTTCCAATTTAGACGTTGCTACTACTCTTGCTATCTTCTCAGGAACGCCTATTTACAGCATCCACTCACAATATCCTCCTCATCCATAGGTTCCACTGAATTAATTTAAATTAAAATTTTTGAAGGATGGAAAACAAAAAAATAAACCTTTTGGGGAGCATCTGGCAGCATAACCACAAACACAAGTTTTTGTCATCATTTCAGTTCAGGTCAGTGGTGTTTTGCCATCTGCAAGTATCCTGGTACCTATTGTTTCCAAAATTATGTCTCTCAACATATATGCAGCCCTGTTATGAGAATGTTTTTAGCCATTTCGAGGAACAGAAAACAAGTGAGCTAAATGACTCAGCAGACATCATCAAACTAATTACTCTGACCGTGGATTACTCTGACCATGGGTAGACCTACAGGTAAGTCCTTTATTTTATTTTTCACCATCCCATCCGTCCATTATCTAAAGTGCTTATCCTCACAAGGGTCGCGGGAGCGCTGGAGCCTATTTCAGCTGTCATCGTGCAGGAGGCGGGGTACACCCTGAACTGGTTGCCAGCCAATCGCAGGGCACATATAAACAAACAACCATTCGTACTCACATTCACACCTATGGGCAATTTAGAGTCCTCAATTAACCTACCATGCATGTTTTTGCGATGTGGGAGTAAACCGGAGTGCCCGGAGAAAACCCACACGGGCATGGGGAGAACATCCAAACTGGATGGAACCCCGGTCCTCAGAACTGTGAGGCAGATGCTCCAACCAGTCGTCCACCGTGCTGCCTTTATTTTTCACATTGTTCTATTTTTTGTAGTGTTTTCAGTGGTAGAGGAAAGTGTGTCACTCAAACCAAAGCAAATGTGTCCCTCATATTATCTTGTTTGTATCAAAGTTGTTCTTTTTTATTCATTAGCTAGGATTATTCTTGACTAGTTAGCATTGCAGTTAACACAGCTAGCATGTACTCTTGAGCAAAAACTCTTACATTAGCATTGATTTACAACCCTGTTACTTTAATTTGAGTAATTGTTAAATAAAATTTGCAGTCAGATTAAATGTAACTTTTGTTATTTAAATGTAAAGGATTTATTTCGCAGCGTGGTGGGCGACTGGTCAGTACATCTGCCCCACAGTTCTGAGGATCAGGGTTCAAAGCCGGGCTCGCTTGTGTGGAGTTTGTATATTCTCCCCGTGCCTGGGTTTTCTCCGGGTGCTCCAGTTTCCTCCCACATTCCAAAACCATGCATGCTAGGTTGACTGAAGACTAAATTGCCCATAGGTGTGAATGTGTGTGCGAATGGTTGTTTGTCTATGTGTACCATGTGACTGGTTGGCGACCAGTTCAGGGTGTACCCTGCCTCTCGCCAAGAGTTAGCTGGAATAGGCTTCATCATGCCTGCGACCCTAGTGAGGATAAGCAGTATGGATAATGGATGGATGGATGGATGGGTAGATCTAATCAACAGGTGCCTGAGTATCAAAACCAAACACAGCAAAATACTGTATATCATATGACAAAGTAATATAGCTCATATACAGTATGTACCGGTAATCATTGATCCCGACATATCAAATTATATCGTGGTTTTTTCCCTTTTTTTCTTGAAAACATACCAAAGAATTGTAATATAGAGCGGCTGAAATTGAACGTACCACCATTTCTCTCACTAAATATGTTTCCAAAGGTGCTATTGACCTGAAAATTTCACCAGATGTTGTGAATAACCAAAGTAATCCATACATACAAAAAAGTAGAACAGATAAGATCAGAAATAAAGTTGTGTGTAATAATGTGAAATGACACAGGGAAAAAGTATTGAAGAAAGGGAGGTGCAAAAAGGCATGGAAAGCCAAGACAACACATAAAATCTATCAAAAATCTAACAGCAATCCAGCACCTTGTCAGTGCAAATGCATATCAGCTCGTTCAGTCCTAATTGATGGCCTACAAAAAGGTCTCATTGCCAAGGTGTGAGTCAAGACACATCTCATGATGGGTAAGAGCAGAGAACTGCCTCAAGACCATCGCAAACTAATTGTTGCAAAACATAACGATGGAATTGGTTACAGGCGCATATCGAAGGTTCTGAATGTCCCAATGAGTACGGTTGGGGCCATAATACGTAAGTGGAAAGCCAATCATACTGTCATATACTCCCCTGGAGTTCCGTTTATTGGAAACGGGAGGGCGCTTTGCGTCCTCTCTCTCTCTCCCCTCCCCTCTCTGGTTTCAGCACCTGTCTCCAATCAGCCTCATCACCACCGGTATATAAGCCTACCTGTTCCAGGAAATCCTCGCCAAAGTATTGCAGTTACTTCCAGCGGTACCACGGCCCATTTACCTCACGTAAGTCACTCTATTCATCGTTCCCTTTTTTGACTCCTGTGTCTCCTTGTTCTCAGTGTTTTCCCCGTGTTCCTGATCCACATCATTTCTCATGCCAAACCAGCCGCCTGTCCTCACCACTGCCTGCCACCTGTCCACGCCACTGCCTGCCAACCCACCTAGGACCACCGCCATTACCTTTCCTCAATAAACTGTTCATCATTTTTCATCTGCCTCCGCCTGCTCTTGGATCCAGCTACTCCTCATACATGACAGAATACTTTGGCCATTATGGACCCAGCAACTCCGGAGGCACTGATGAACGCACTCACTCTCCAAGGAGCCCACATAGGAAGACAAGAAAAGACCCTTCAAGAATACCTACACTCCCTAACACAACAAGTATCCCTCCTTTCCTCGAGGATGCTATCCAAACTTCCACCTGTAAGTACGCCTTCTGAGCCCGCAGCCTCAGAGCCACCCTGCCTCCTGTACAAAGAATCTCATGTCCCGCCGCCTGAGCCCTACTCCGGGGACTTTGGTGCATGTAGACAGTTTTTACTCAATTGTTCACTTGTTTTCAACCTTCAACCATACAGTTATCCCACCGAACAATCCAAAGTAGCTTATGTCACTAACCTCCTCCGTGGCAAAGCAGCTAAATGGTCCACTTCCTTATGTCAAAACTCCTCCCCGGTACTCCACTCATTCGATTCCTTTTCCAATGAACTCCAACTCCAACGAATGAGGGAGCAGTCCGGGACGAGCCCTCCTCTCTCGAGGATCTCATCAGCCTTTCCATCCGTCTGGATAACAGACTGCGAGAGCGAACACGAGAGAGGGGGGTTCGCTCTCGAAAAAGCCCTCTCACTCCAAGCGCCGCGCCATCAGATTCACACCCGCCTCCCGCACAGTCTTCCGCACTTCCGTCACCCCCCGTATACACCAAAGAGCCCATGCAAATTGCAAAGACGCGGCTAGATCCACAGGAGCGTCAGCGTCGTATCACCCAGCGGCTGTGTATCTACTGCGGACAATCCGGTCACTTTATTTCCTCATGTCCCCAAAAGACCAGGCTCACCGAGACCCGAGAGCGCCATGGTGAGCCAAACCTCCATTCCCTCAAGCTCTCCTTCTCGCATGACCGTTCCCCGCTTGCATTATAGTTTCTGCTCCTAACACCCCCATCACTGCCCTGATTGATTCCTGTGCCGATGACAATTTAATTCATGAAGCCATAATTCACCAGCTCCAAATCCCTCTCCAACCACTTCCGTCCCCGAAGAAGGTCACAGCCCTGGATGGTCGAATCATCTCCCCTGTTACCCACCAAACTGTGCCATTCACCTTGCTTATTTCAGGAAATCTCTGTGAGAACATCTCTCTTTTTGTTATACCTTCCCCTGATACCCCATTAGTCCTTGGAATTCCCTGGCTCAAAAAACATAACCCCACCATAGACTGGACACACTTAGCCATCACCGGAAGGAGCCCTCACTGCCACTCACACTGCCTGCTCTCAGCTATACCTCCCTCTGGTAAACCGCCACCCTCTTCCACGCCTGTTGACCTCTCCAGAGTCCCTCAAGAATATCATAATCTCTCTCTGGTGTTTCGTAAAGACCTGGCCATTTCTCTACCCCCCACCGCACGTATGACTGTGCAATTAATCTGCTGCCGGGGGACCCTCTTCCCTCCAGCAACTCTACAACCTTTCCCGACCTGAGAAAAGGGCAATGGAGGAACAAATCCATGACTCTCTGGTTTCCGGACTCATTCGACCTTCCTCTTCTCCAGTTGGGGCCAGCTTCTTTTTTGTTGAAAAGAAAGACACCACTCTCCACCCATGTATCGACTACCATGGTCTCAATGATATCACCGTGAAGAATAAATCTCCACTTCACATCATCGACCCCTCGTTTGAACCCTTCTGTGGCGCCCAGATATTCACCAAATTGGATCTATGAAACGCCTACCACCTCATCCGTATCCGAGAGGGGCACGAATGGAAGACCGCCTTCTATACCCCTCTCGGACACTTTGAGTATCTGGTCATGCCATTCGGTTTAACCAACACCCCTGCAGTTTTCCAAACATTTATTACTGACGTCCTCCATGACATGCTCAACCGGTTCGTGTTTGTATACCTCGATGACATCCTCATTTTCTCCCGGTCCCCCGAAGAACACCACATCCATGTACGCCAAGTCATTCAGCGGCTCCTTGAAAATCGTCTCTATGTTAAACCTGAAAAGTGTGAATTCCACCTCTCCTCCGTACACTTCCTGGGCTACGGCATCTCTAGAGGACAGCTACAACCCGACCCTGCCAAGATCCAAGCAGTCATTAAGTTGTCCACTCCCACCACCCACAAAGAACTCAGTTTCCTTGGATTCACCAATATCTGCCATCGATTCATCCGTAATTACAGCATCGTCGCTATTCCCCTTACTAGCCTTACATCCACCAGCTCCCTCTTTCAATGGACCCTGGCAGCATCCCAAGCATTCAGTCAACTCAAGACCCTGTTCACCAGTGTGCCCATTCTTGCCAGCCCAACCCCTCCCTCCTGTTCGTGGTCGAGGTTGACGCCTCGGACACGGGGGCAGGGCTGTCCACTAGCAGTGAGACCCCACGACCCAGAAACTTCACCCGTGTGCCTTTTTTTTCCCATCATCTGTCCCCTGCCGAGAGGAACTATGATGTTGGCAACCGAGAGCTACTGGCCATTGTATGGTTCTTGGAAGAGTGGAGGCACTGGCTGGAGGAGACTGAACTACCATTCAATCATTTGGACAGACCACAAGAATCTCTCTTACCTCCGTTCCGCCAAACGCCTTAACCCTCGACAAGCTCGCTGGGCTCTCGTCTTGAGCAGGTTTAATTTCAATCTCTCCTTCCGTCCTGGCTCAAAAAACAGCACACCAGATGCCCTGTCTTGACTTTACTCACCCCCCCACCAGCCCTGACAAACCGGAACCCATTCTTCCTTCCTCGTGCCAAGTGGCTGCTTGTTGGAGCAGCCACTTGGCAGATCGAACAGGTGGTTAAGGAGGCCCAAAAGGCCTCCAAACCGCCTGTTCGTACCAGATTCTGCACGCTCTGACCCTTTTCAGTGGGCTCACAACTCCAAACTCACCTGTCATCCTGGCATCACCCGCACCATTCAGTTCATCCGGCAACATTTCTGGTGGCCCAGCCTTGTTCAAGACACCCGGAAGTTCATCCAAGCCTGCTCCGTCTGTGCCCGAAGTCTTCACACCTGCCCCCAGCTGGGCTGCTGCGTCCATTGCCTATCCCTAGCCGCCCTTGGTCCCATATCATTCTGGACTTCGTTACCAGTCTACCTCCTTCTGAAGGTAACTCTATCATTCTCACTATTGTCGATCGCTTTTCCAAATCTGTCCATTACGTACTTCTCCCCTTACTACCATCCGGCTTCAAAACTGCTAACCTCCTTGTCCAGCATGTCTTTGGACTCCACGGTATTTCCATCGATGTTGTCTCTGACAGAGGTCCTCAGTTCTCATCACTGGTATGGAAGGAATTCTGTAAAGTGGTGGGCGCAGCAGCCAGCTTGTCATCAGGATATCATCCGCAAACCAACGGCCAGACTGAGGGGGCAAACCAATCCCTAGAATCAGCCCTCCGTTCTGTTGCCGCACGCACGTTGGCCCGGTCCGCCGCACGCAATAAACAGCTCGCGGACCGTCATCGTTCCCCAACGCCCGAATACAAGGTGGGCCAATCTGTCTGGCTTTCTTCTCACAACCTCCCGCTTCAGACTGAATCCCATAAGATCACTCCCCATTTCATTGGCCCTTTCCCAATTACCAAAATCATAAATCCCACTTCCGTCCAGTTGAAGCTTCCACAGTCCTTAAATATTCACCCAACCTTCCACATCTCGTTGCTCAAGCCTGTCTCCACCTGCGCCCTAAGCCCTCCGGCTGAACACCCTACACCCCCCCGGATTATTGACCACCATCCGGCCTTCACGGTGTCGCGCATCCTTGACGTGAGGCCTAGGGGGAGGGAGTTCCAGTACCTGGTCGACTGGGAAGGGTATGGGCCGGAGGAACGGTCTTTTATTTCCCGGAAGCTTATACTCGATCATACCCTTTTGGACGACTTCTACGCGGCTCACCCGGGGAAGCCTGGCAGGACGCCGGCAGGTGTCCGATGAGAGGGGGTTACTGTCATATACTGCCCTGCACTTCCATTATTGGAGCAGGGAGGGTGCTTTGCGTCCTCTCTCTCTCCCCCCTCCCCTCTCTGGTTTCAGCACCTGTCTCGCATCATCCTCATCACCACCGGTATATAAGCCTGCCTGTTCCAGGAAATCCTCGTCAAAGTATTGCAGTTACTTCCAGCGGTAACAAGGCCCATTTACCTCACGTAGGTCACTCTATTCATCATTCCCTTTTTTGACTCCTGTGTCTCCTTGTTCTCCGTTTTGTTCTCCTTGTTCTCTGATCGGATGAGAGCAAAATCTAACTGTTTGGATGCCATAATGCACACCACGTTTGGTAGAGAAATCTCACTGCACATCGCCCTAAAAACAACATACCAAAAGTAAAGTTCGGAGGTGGGAACATGATGGTGTGGGGCTGGTTTTCAGCAAATGGTACTGGTAAACTTCACATTATTAAAGGAAGGATGAATAGACAAATATATCGAGACATTCTTGACAAAAATCTGCTGCCATCTACGAGGATGATGAAAATGAAATGAGGGTGAACAATTCAGCAGGATAAGGATCCAAAACATACTGCCAAGGAAACTCTCAATTCGTTTCAAAGAAAAAAAATAAAGCTGCTAAAATGGCCCAGCCAATCACCTGACTTGAATCCAATCGAAAATCTTTGGAAAGAACAAACTCAAGGCCCATAAAAGAAGCCCATGGAACTGTCAAGATTTTAAGACTGCTCGTGTGAAGCATCCATCCATCCATCCATTTTCCGAGCCGCTACTCCTCACTAGGGTCGCGGGCGTGCTGTCATCGGGCAGGAGGCGGGGTACACCCTGAACTGGTTGCCAGCCAATCGCAGGGCACATACAAACAAACAACCATTCACACTCACATTCACACCTAGGTTAATTGAAAACTCTAAATTGCCCGTAGGTGTGAATGTGAGTGCAAATGGTTGTTTGTTTTTTGTGCCCTGCGATTGGCTGCCAACCAGTTCAGGGTGTACCCCACCGCCTGCCCGATGATAGCTGGGATAGGCTCCAGCATGCCCGCGACGCGAGTGAGGAAAAGCGGCCCAGAAAATGGATGAATGGATGGATGGTTGGATGTTTGTGGGTTTGTTTTTACATTTTACAGTCATTAACTTCTTTTTACACTTGAGTGACAGTTAACAATGTTAAAAATTTGATGTGTGAGGTGCATCTTTATTTCAAATTACGTTGGCCACACAATTAATGAGTCACTATTTTCACATTTGTTGACATTTAAAAATGTTAAGCTCTTGGTAAAAATTGTCTGTACAGTTATTGAAGGTATTAGGATAGTAACAGTTTGGCCCTGGAACATATTCTTTCCATTAGTTCTATTTTCATGTTTTCAATGGTAAACATTTTTTGCAATCCTTACAAATGGGTGGTTAATTGTAAACAGAGATCTCCCTTGGTTTAAATGCCTTACTTGGTTGCTTTTTAAAACCCCATATGGCACAATTGGCACCATAATACTCTGTTAGGATTACTTTAACTATTTGGTAGAAGGTAGGAATCAAATTGATAGAGCCATCCATCTTAACTTGTACATGTTGTTGCAAAAAGTGTTTTTTCATCAGTTTTATGGCTCAGTGTTGCGACTATCAAGCATTTAAGTGGGCTTTGCTTACCACAGATATACTGTATCTTGTAAGGACTAATACCACATGCAAAACTGGACTCTGGTGTGTACTGTACACTTTTTCCTACCAGGGGTTCTACAACGTTTCGTTAGGAACAGTGTGAAAAAAAATATGCACCATTTACAGTGTGGAAACCGGTTAGAGAGAGGGAGATGACAATGTGTTCCAATGTACAAAATAGGGTGATGTTGGTGCCGTAGCAACCGAACTCTTTTGTAAGGACCCGTTTGGAATTACACATTATGCTGTGCTATATATACAATTCAGATAGAGGGTCTGGAAGGTAACGTTTTCTTTTTCGTTACCTGAGTGAGCATGATTTTTGTATGATGTGCTTATTGAGACCACCCACATATGTTCTACAAATTTTAACAAATGTTCCACACTAATTAATATACTGTACACTAGTTTTTACAGGCGGCACGGTGGACGACTGGTTAGAGCGTCAGCCTCACAGTTCTGAGGACCCGGGTTCAATCCCCGGCCTCGCCTGTGTGGAGTTTGCATGTTCTCCCCGTGCCTGCGTGGGTTTTCTCCGGGCACTCCGGTTTCCTCCCACATCCCAAAGACATGCATTAATTGGAGACTCTAAATTGCCCGTAGGCATGACTGTGAGTGCGAATGGTTGTTTGTTCCTATGTGCCCTGCGATTGGGTGGCAACCAGTTCAAGGTGTACCCCGCCTCCTGCCCGATGACAGCTGGGATAGGCTCCAGCACGCCCGCGACCCTAGTGAGGAGAAGCGGCTCAGAAAATGGATGGATGGATAGTTTTTACAATCAGTACAGCCCTGCATAATTACAAATCACTGCCTCTATACCTGCTTTTATTACTGCATATGTTAAACTATCTGGAGTTTTTTTTTTTTTTTTTATGCTTCAACCTATAGCCAACTCGTTTTTTGTGTTTGAGCCTTCCATATGGAAACAATCCTGCTGCAAGTGTTTGGAACGATGATGATTGAGGGCAGTGTAAATCTGTGACTATATAGACTTGTAACGATATAATTGGGGGAGTGTGCCATAAATAAAACTGTGTTTGAATAGGAAGTTGTGTGTGTGTGTGTCTGTGTGTGTGTGGGTGTGTCTGTGTCTGTGTGCGTGCGCGTTTGCGTGTGTGCTTGATATTTTCTTAAAAGTGGCTTGAACTGCATTTTTATCAGTCTGTGTTATGACAGAAAATATAATAAAGAAATGAGAGTTTATAAAAAGGACAAGGAACAATTTTTCTACTGTTAATTGCTTTGAGTTCATAAGCTAATGACTCTAAAGTAGGCTAAAAATAGGATGGCTATTCACCAATCAAAGACAGTGACCAAATTTCAAAACAAATATAAAACCAAGCATTAACTTTGTATATTTTAAAATCATTTTTATTTATAAGTACTTTCCCTTTATTAACCGCACTGTGCGCATGCTTTTAATCCCTAAAGAGAAAAGGAAGACAGCATAAACAAACACCATCAATCAAAAACCAACTAAAACGATAAACGACGATTAGAGTGTTTTAAAAAAGAGACCCGACCTACTAAAACGGCATAAATAGGCAGTTTCATGTTGTTGGACATTTCATAAATTGCTACGCCATCAACTTCATAGTTAATAACAATCGCCATAACAACAACAACAACATAGGAGTGAGAAGTACAGTAAAAAGTGCACCATCATTTTAACTTAAAAACTATACAGCTGCCAAAGATAAAATTGTTAATGATAAACTTCGAACAATATAGAAATGTTTCCACGACAAGTGTTCAACAAAAAAAGGAAGCTATCATTGTTGTATCATTCTTTTTTTTTTTCTTCACTAAAGTAGACTATGTTGGATTGATTAATCCTGCCCTCATTAGATTACTTTTCCCTTTATTTTCTTTTTTTTTCATTCCTTACAGTCAGCAGAACTGGGCACTGAGGCCCTTCCAGTCCTATCAGATAGCCAGTCGCTGTTTTGGAAACTAAAGTTCGCTCTCTTCGATTGAAACGTGGATATAGCAGGACAGCCAAATCCCCAATTCAGACAAAATAGCAGAACCCCATCCCAACTCAGCCCATCTTGCCCAATCCTCTCAAACCAAATTCATCTATTTGAGCCTACATTTGCTAATGAATTTTCTCACAGCAATCATCGCTCAAAGCGGCCTGTGATCCAGCTGTTCCCGCTACTGGCTCCGAGCCTCCGCCACCTCCACCCTCTCCACCTCCACCTACTGCCCCGCCATCCCGCAGCTCCTTCTCCCTCCTCTCCCTCTCCACCGCTTCCTGTTCACTCTTGCTGCTGGGGAATTTGTCCTTGTTGTTCTCCTTTTTCCACTTCATTCTACGATTCTGGAACCAGATCTTCACCTGTCGCTCCGTCAATGCCAGCGCGTGCGACACCTCGATGCGGCGCTTTCGGGTCAGGTACGGATTGAACAGGAACTCCTTCTCCAGCTCAAGAGTCTGGTAACGGCTGTACGTCTGCCGGCCTCGCCTCCTTCCAGCAGCTACTGGGAAGGAGGATGAGAAAAAGACAAGAAATGGAGACATATTATTAGAGACTGTATGCTCCAAGCCATATAAGTAATTTTGATATAATTTGATCAAAAATGGTAAAGACACATGTACAAAAATTTTTATAAAATTTAGCAGTTTTTTTTAATGCTGCCTTGGTTTTAAATGGGTAAATGACTCCCATGCTGAAAAATTATTGATGATTTAAAATCTTAGGCATTCATAGTAAAGGCAATCCTGATTGACAGAGCAAATGGTGGTGGCAAATGGTGAAATAGACTTCTTTTTATAAAGGTAAAGGCAAAAGTACATCACGGTAAAGTTTCATACTAATTGTGTGAGTTGCACAATTTCGATGTGTCGCCCTTCTGACTCCGCGGATACAAGTGCATGAAAGATACTAAGTACTCCCATTACACTCTTGTCTTTACACAATTGTAATAATGGTAAACACATGCAATACTTCCGACACTTTCACAAATTCATACATATTCATTCATATTTTGGAAATAACATAATTGCTATTGCTATTGAATAATTGCGTCATTGCTATTGTGTAAATATAAAATGGCTGCTCATCCTGGCACTTCAGCACAAAGATCCCTCTGGTGTATTGCAGCAGCATAACGGGGCTCTCTCCGGTGGCATTTACGGTAAAGACAGCTTGAGTGACAAAGAAGGACTATATGTAAAAGAACCCCCCACCCCCCAAAAAAAACTTTTAACTCTTAAGACACTAAGATGCATTCGCGTGTGTGTGTGTGTGTGTGGAACAGGCATATTAAGGAATAGGAGAAAAATCCTGCCAGCACGATTGTCGAATCGTTAGCACATCTGCCTCACACTTCTGGGGACGGGGGTTCAAATCCCGGCTCCACCTGTATGGAGTTTGCATAGTCTTCCCGTGCCTGGGTGGGTTTTCTCCGGGCACTCGGGTTTCCTCCCACATCCCAAAACCATGCGTAGTAGGTTTATTGGAAACTCTAAATTGCCCGTAGGTGTGAATGTGAGTGTGAATGGTTGTTTGTTTCTATGTGCCCTGCGTTTGGCTGGCTGGCGACCTGTTCAGGGTGTACCCTGCCTCCCGCCCGAAGGTAGTTGGGAGAGGCTCCAGCAGCCCGCGACCCGAGTGAGGAGAAGCAGTGAAGAAAATGGATGGATGGATGGAGAAAAATCCTATATATCAAAACATTTAATTAGCATCTTCAGAAAACGTTGCAAATCATGAAACTTCATCTCGGACACATAACGGTAATGACATTTTGACAATAAAATTTGAAAAATATTCTTCAAGAATACTTTTTTTCTTAGAAAGAATTATGACCTTTCGATGGATAACAACTGCCAATAATTCAAATACTCACATCAGTAAAATTAATTGATTTTCAGAAGGAGATTCAATATACCATGTCTTTACCATTATTGATGGTACCATATGAAAATTACCAAATAGTAACTAACATGTGCGACTATTTAAGCAAGACTATGGTGCGTTTTTGGCAAATAGATGAGATCAGTCCACAGCAGAATTAAAATTATGAAAGACGATATTTTTTACATATCTGTATTATTTAAAATGATATATAGTTTATGTAATAATTGTCAGTCTTTTCTTGCTTCAAAAGATGCTAATTTTTCACGATGATGATGATGATGATTATCCATCCAGCCATCCATTTTCTGAGCTGCTTCTCCTCACGAGGGTCGCGGGCGTGCTGGAGCCTATCCCAGCTATCATCGGGCAGGAGGCGGGGTACACCCTGAACTGGTTGCCAGCCAATCGCAGGACACATACAAACAAACAAGCATTCGCACTCACATTCACACCTACGGGCAATTTAGAGTTGTCAATTAACCTACCATGCATGTTTTTGGGATGTGGGAGGAAACCGGAGTGCCCGGAGAAAAAACATGATGGTGATTATTATTATTATTATTATTATTATTATTATTATTATTGTGTATTGCATGCATTACACCACACATCGAAACGGACCACTGGATAAAAAGGTCATTTGAATGTACTTAATTCGAACATGATTTGTACATGATTAACATTTTTGTTAAACTAACATCAATTGTTTGGGTATTTCCCAGGAAAAGAGGGGAAATTAGGTCAGTGTACCGTTTTTTTAAATCGTGTGCAGTCGAATATTGAGTACTTTTTTTCAGCATGCATCCAGTGGAAATGATGCAGTACAGTACTCCAAATGTAAACAAAGGGCTATCTGCAACATATGTAATAAACGGATTGATGAAAAACGTATGAGCAGCTGAGGGAATTCGGTTTGTTCTCTCTCCACCGGCGGAAGGTTTTTCAAGATTCGTTGCGCTGGCAGAAAAGCTGTTAAATTCCCCACAACCTTAAGATTAAGGTTGTAAATGATTAATAAACATAAGATTTCTCAGTTAGTTTCAATTACTAATTTACCTACTTTAGCCCACAATTCACGTGCATTAAGGACTGATACGCTTTCACTCCAAATACTCCGCGTTATAATTAAACTCACCCAGTGATACTTTCATTTAAATTTTAAACAGAGCAGTTTTTCAACTGGGGGCAGTGAAACAAAAATTGAATATACATTCTTAATTTTAAAACGCAACATGATTTCTCATACAACACCATCTCAACTTCGATAAACATCAAATGATATATTAAAAAAGAATATTAACACATGCAGTGAATGCTTGGCGTCCGACTCCCGACAGATTACACACACGGGGCATTTATGTGAGTGATTATATTTCCATAAAACTGTTTGTCCTACGCTTTGATGGCCTACCATAAAAGGGAATGAATGCGCCACACGGACAAAATATGCTACTGATCATAAAGATCTAACATTAAAACAGTTTTGGTGAACAAAACGTGCAGTATCAATCACTTTTGATATTAAATAAAGACAAATTCTTCAACCCGAATAGAATTGCCTGTACAAGTGATGGGCAACATGTTTTTATGTGGCAATGAATGGACAACTCCTCACACATTACACTAACCGAATACATTTTTCCCTTTCCCCGTTCTAACGTTATGGTAAATTCTGACTAAACTATACAGCCTGTGGTTGCGCATAGGGGAACATTCTCAAGAGTTTTGAAAGGGATTCACTGACGTCTTCACATTCACAAGTCTCCCTTTAGCGCTTATTTATTGAACACAAAAAAATGATTGCAAAGAAGACAACAATCCTGTCTGCTGTTATTACTACACTACATGAATTATTATTATTATTATTATTATTTTGTAAAGGTGAAATTTCCCACCACAGTTCAGGAACGTTTTAAAGCTGCATTGCATGGAGCTGCAAGCATGTCGCGCCTTTTCCTGTTTTGATTCTCACCACTGAAGCATTCATCACTGGACTAATATTGTAACTACGGGCTCCTCGGATGAATCCGGTCTTTGCTTGATCAATATTAAAAGCCGTGAAACGTGTGGTGTCCGGACAATTAGTAAACACAAGCCACACAACCGAGAACCCTGGCAATAGACACAAAGGGCTAACACATTGCTTGAAGGCACTGCAGTTTACACAGGCTTGTGAAACGGGCGCGGAAACGTAAGTGAGCTTGTATACTGCTTTTTTTCTTTTTTTTTTTTTTTTTTCTTTTTTTTTTACCAACAGTGATGAATCATAGCCGCTGGGGCAACAGGGGAAAATGCTGTGTTTAGCTTTTATTATTATTTTTTGTGTGACTATAGTGAACATACTGTAAAATTATGGTGGTCATTTGCAATATTTTACCAAACCAAATAATATCAAAACAAAGTGTTTGCAGAAAGACTCACAATAAAGGTAGTGTGCCATCGTTCCTATAAATTAAAAAAGTACTTAATTTTCGGTTGCACATGATTAAACTGTGGTAACCTGAAGTAATGTCCCCTGTTTTCCTCAAAAATGATCAATTGATATACGTTCTTTCAACACATTTTAATCATGTGCAACCGATGCTCGAATTAAATAGATTGAAATGACTTTATTCAATGTGTTTGATAGAACGATTCAGTTCGGTTACAGCTCCGACGCTCCCCTTGACTTTTTCCACACAGAAAATGCACACATTGTGTGTGTGCTAAAACTGACCTAAAAGGGAACCTCATTTCTTTTTTTCTCTCTCCCTGTCGTCCTTCTCTCTCATGCAGGCAGCATGGCCCCCGTGTAGCTGAATAATTCAGAAAACCACAAGTAAGTCGTAAAATGGAAAATGCAGTAAAGGTTTAACCCAGGTCAGAGCCGCATGTCTAAAGAAAGTCTTTGAAGGTTGCTAATACACTAAAAAAAGCACTTAATATTCGATTGCATATGATTAAAATGTGGTAAACTGACGTAATAGTCCCCTCTTTTACACGAAAACAATCAAATAATATGTTACTTTAACACATTTTAATACTGTGAAACCGATATACACGTTCAAATTAAATAAATTAAAAGGACTTTTTCGCCAGTGTACTGACACTGAAAAAAGATTTCCTTTGAATTTACTTAACTGGAACTACATGCATCAGTTGCACACGATTAAAATGAGGTAAAATGATGTAATATTTCTAGGAGAAGTGGGGTAAATCTAGTCCGTTTATCCCTTTTTAATCATGTGCAACCGACTTGCATGTTCAAACTAAATATATGCACATGACTTTGTTTTCCAGAGTACTGTACCTCAAACAACTATTTCCCATCTGCTGGAGACGGGACTTTCTGATGAGGTTCACTTCTCCCTTCTCTGGTCTGCTCCCAACACACAAACAGACACACAGACACCCACACAAAGACACACAGACACACACACACACACACACACACACACACACACCCACACCATTCTTTCCATAGACTGCTTCCCTTCTCTGTGTTTGCCCAGCCAGCCCAGAATGGTTGGTGCAATTTAAACCCTGAAGTCATTCACAAGTTTCGGTGCTGGCAATAAAACCATAAACATGTCTATGTGTTCTGCTTTGAACACAGGAAGCCCCAATTACCTTAATTAAATAGTGAATTTCCAAGTTTTGTCCACTGTTTCCCATAAACTCTCAAATATTCTGCTCTCTCCTCCAGAGAAGGAGGTCATAGAGTTGCTCCTATCTACTTTATGAGAATGTTTCGAAACATCGAGAAAGAAAGTTCTCACCTTGCGGCCTCATCCAGGGAAACAGCTGCGTGGGTGAAGGACTCTGGTCGGTTCCCTCCGCGTCCTCGCTGCTGAGTCCCGGTGCGCCTCCCAGTTTACAGTCGCTGTATTGGACTAAATCTGCGTCCTGCGCCCCGAAGAGCGTCTGCCGTTGCAGGGCGTCATATCCATAGAAGTTGCCAGATTCGCCGTGGCACGTCACCGCACAAGGACTCTGCTGGTAGGGATTGCTGGGCAGTGTTGAGGCGCTGTGGTGATAGAAGTCCTGGATCTGAGGAGCGTGCTGGAAGGTGGCACCGGAGCCCGGACCGTACACTACAGTGGGCCGGCTACCGGCGAGGTCCTGCGCGAAGCCACACTCATAGTAATTTGGGCGTAACGAGTCCCCGCTTTTATATTTGGAGAAGAGTGAATTGACGAAATACGAACTCATCTTTCGCTCTTTTGTTTGCGCGTCGTTAGAGTCAGAGTCTAAGTGACCGGCGGCGCTCAGTTATGTTTGTCTGCTTCGGTTGTGTTTTCAGGCTAGAGAAAGAGCACCAGACGGAGAGAGACGGAGGGGAGGGAGAAAGTGAGCGAGAGTCTGTTGTGGTGTTCCCTCTCACGGCCACAACTGACGAGCTGAGCTCGGTGACGACAAGCAGCCAGAGCGGGAGCAGACAATGCCGCCACCACAAAAACAACAATTTTCACACTGATTCCATGAAATATCCAGCGATGGAGAAACCAGAGAAGGGGAAGCGGAGGAGGAAAGGCTGGTGCGCATCACAATTCCGGCGTTAGAGTTGAAAGCTGAAACCCTGTCGTGCTCTCAAACGGCTTTTCTGTGATTTACTCTTCTGCAAATGACTTGTTTCATATTCCCCCCCCCCCTCTCTCTCTCTCTCTCTCTCTCTCTCTCACACACACACACACACACGCTGGTGCGCACACACACGCACACACCCTCAGTCTCTCTCCATCCCCCCTCTCCCTATCTCCCTCTGTAGTGTGTGTGTTTCAGGATAATTTGCATCTATTATCAGCTCTTCGTCCCATTGGCTTCTCCGTGCACAAACAAACATGCACGAGCGTGCGCACACTCGCTGCAGTTCCCCGCTGGCGTCGGCTGACTCGCGTCTAATGCAAAGAGAGCGGGAGGATGGAGAGAAGCAAGAAGAGCGAATGAGGAGAATTGTGTGTGTGTGAATGTGTGCACTAAAAAAAAAAGGCCTTCGAATTTAGTTCATTCAAGTAGGTTGAACATAATTGAATGTGTTAAAATAGCCTATATTATTTGATTAAATTCGACGAAAAGAGGGTGGAATTACGTCAGTTTTGATCATGCGCCACCGACAATTAAGTCATTTGATGTGTGCGCGCGTTCATAAAGGTTTTAACCAATTGCGCACACATATACAATCTGAAACATATAATTGAAGGGAGATGAGCGGTTTTATTCTATGCATTACATCATTAACACCACTCCGTCCCCATTAATTGCCAAACACCTCTTTTCTCTCCCATGTGTCAGCAAGTGTGGCTTTTGCTTTGGAAACAAACGAGCTTCAGGGTCTGGACTTTGCATTCTGATCATTTTATAAATACAATCTTCATATACATGCGGGAAGGGGGGGGGGCTGGGTGGGTAATAAGCTATAGAAACGGCTGTAAACAGTTTAAGCAACTATAACGTCCCATAAAGCTGAGCGGGTAGTGTTTGCTTGTTTACGTCCTCACGTCAGAGAAGCACAAAGTGGGGTTATGAGCGCCCTTTGCGCGAGCGGAGGCCGTAAATGCCCTTAACCGAGCAAGAATACCACGGCTTTGAATGATCGTTTCGTCTTGCAGATGTCGTCCCCCCCTGTCCAGGTGTGAGCCGTGGTCGAAGGGATGCTTCCTAACGAGGGTGACGCTGTGAGATGCTTTTCGTTTCGATCATCTGACTTGATAGCAAGAGTCAAGTGCCCAATATTTAGCGTGGATTAAATTTATGATGGAAGACTTTGAATCGTTCATCAACATCTGAATGTAGTCCTCTTAGAGCATCCGTGTTCCCTACAATGTTCTGTTGATTGTCATTGTGACACTATATTGTGTTCATATCAGTCCAAATGGAAGTTTGAACATATGGATCTATCTACTGCAGATTATATAGCTCTGACGGGAAAAAAAAAAGGTCGCAAACACCCATTTGAAATCAGCGCTGTGTAAATCGCAATAGTATACGCTAGATTTCACAACACTGAAAAAAAATCATTTCAACTGACTTAATTTGAACATGTACAGCGGTTGCACAAAATGTGTTAGATTATTTTTCCGAAGAAAAGCGGGGTGATTAGGTCAGTTTGCCACATTTTTATCATGCGCAGCAAAAAAAAATGAAGTCCGCGGTTACCTCAAAGCATTCGGAGAAAATAGATTTTATGTTCGTTAGTTTGTTTCTTTAATATATTACAATTAAACACAACACATTACAACAAAACATCATAGACAATTTCACCACATTTGCTTTTCAGTTCCTCTCAGTTCCCCATTTATACTTAAAGAAAATATATATATTTTGCAGGGTTCTTTTTTGTGTCATACTAGTATACATGTATCCATGCACACTATTTACCACCCCCGGCTCCTCCTAAAAAAAAGAAGAAAAAAATATGATTTGTGTACATAAATGAAAGAAAGAGTATCGTGTGTTTGAACGTTCACAATAACCAACGTATGAATGTGGGAGGTATGGGTCTTTTCTTAATAATGGTACAAGAGCGCCATCAAGTGGCCGATTAATATTAGAGCCCTAAAGTCGGGTCCGTATCGAGCTTTAGTTCAATTCCACGCATCACGCGAACGACTCTAAAATAAAATAGTTTACTCCGATTGCAGGCGATAAGTAGCAGTGATTTGGGTCTCAAGAGAAAAAAGATGAATCAGTCAATTACATTAATGGTTGCTAATGTAATCAGTTCAATTAAAAGTGTAGTGTGAAGTTTAAATAATAATTAATAAGGTAGTAATCGAACAAATATGTATTATTATTATTATTATTATTAGTAGTAGTATTAGTAGTAGAAGTATTTAACATGCAAAAAGTTTGCCTTAATCCTGCAGATGATGCACTTCTGAAATGACGAGAAAAAGCCAAACTGATGCTTATGAAATACATAATTTAATGCAAGTAAATCCTAAACATTGAGAATGCATATAACTATTTATTTTAGTTTTTTTTGCTCATTATGCATATTAATAAAAATATTATATAATGTCAATATTTTGTTTCAAACACGAATTCATGTATCTTATCAATAATTATGAATTGCATGGATTTGATATAAAATTAGATAATCCATGAAATAAAAAAATATATAAATATCTCTTGCTAAACCTAATAATAACAAGAACAATATTACAATACTAATATTGCGTTATTCAAAGTATTGTTTAAAATTTATTTAGAAGATAGATTTAGCGTGGGAATAATAACAATATTAAGATGACAATCGAATTACATGTTTAAATTGACAATCAGAACTGTGCTTAATTCAAAATATGTCGCATTCGATTACCTTACGCGTGCATGTCTATACGCGTGCGCGCATGAATGCGTGTAGGTGCCAGTCTGTTAAATTATAGGCTGCAAACGGACTGTAAAAAGTAATTGTTACCATTATCTGAAGAGCCTGCAGTTTTCAGCCTTTGGAAATCTACGTCCTTGTCAGACGAGCACAGTGAAATCAGAGAGCACAAGAGCAGCACATAAAATAGCAAAAATACAAACATGTATTGGAAAGCCGACATGGCCTCTGACGTTTCCATGTTTTGCAGCAGCACCAGAATTTGCCCGGGGCCCGTCCTGTCCTCTGGGCCGGAAGGTGAGGGTCGTGTACAGCACAACCAGTGTTTCAGTCTTTCAGGGTTTGCTGTCTTGGCTGTTTTTCTTTGGGGGGTGTGTGAGGGGGGGGGGGGGGATTTTATGACCCGCGGTGTAAGGATGCAACTGTGGTAGACAAAGGGAGGTCGGACAGGAGACACAACACAGCAACTCGTACAGACACAAGCGGCCTGCAAAGATATCCCCACAGAGCCAAACGGCAGCAAAACCATAAAACTCCCAACTGAAAGCACGGGGAGAGGAGGAAGTCGATTCTCTTGCCCACATTCTGCTGCAACCCAAAGTTCAGCACAGAATTGGGCCATCGTTTTTTATTTGTATTTTTTCTAAAACAACAACAGCAACACACTGACTGCTTTACATATGGTTCATTTCATATCATTTGATCAGTAACAGTGAAGACATGGCCCGCGGAATTTCCTTTTGAAAATCAATACATTTTATTGAAAGACTATAGTATTTACCGTTATCTATCAAAAGGTAAATAATTGTTTCTAAGGAAAAATATTGAAAAGTAATATTTTTAAAACTTTAAATACCAAAATGTCTTTACCGTTAGGTGTCCAAAATGAAGTTGAAGATGTTTTCTGAAGATACTAATTCCATGTTTGAATATATAAATATTTTTATCCTATTGCTTGATATGCATTTTCCACAACAGAGTTCAGAGTTTCTTATTTTTGCTTCTTTCACAAACGGTCCTTTTTTTTGTTGTGGTCTTCACCATCAGTGCCGCTGGCGAGATTGTCATTATGTTGTTGCAATGCACCGGAGGGATCTGTGAACTGAAGTGCCAGGATGAGACAACCATTTTGTATTCACACAATAGCAGACAGCAATATAAACAGTGTTTCAGTGATAGGAATGAATATGTAGGAATTTATGAAAGTGTCACAACTATTGCAGGTCTTTACCGGCACACGATTGTATAAAGACAAGAGTGAAATGGCTTTAATGAGTAGTTAGGATCATTTATGCGCTTGTATCCACAATTTGAAGGGCAACACATGTAAATTCTGCAACTCACATGATTTTTATAAAGCTCTTTATGTCTTTACCGTTATGCACTTGTCTATGAAGAGAAGTGTATTTCAGTGGGTGGAATGTGTAGAATCTATATGACATGCTCAAGATTTTTGTTGTCTCCTCCCATCAATCTCATCACGGAAAAATTGATCAAGAAGGGGCTTTGCGTTCCGTCTAATACTTTCAGTTGATGTCTGTCTCCATACTGCCGCCTTCCCCTTTCTCTCGGCGTGTTTGCTTTACAGCCGTTTAGTTCTTAACCTTCAGAAATTTATACGCTATAAACTTTTATTGCCGTCATATCATTTTATTGCGGCACACCGCATTGAATTCCCTTTCTCTCTGCTCTCTTGCTCTTCTCTGCCATCTTCCTGTTTTTACGACAGTCGGCGGCGGCTTCTTCCAACCATCCAATGCTGCATCCCTCATCACCTTCATACCCCCCCCCCCCCCACCCCCCTTTTTCCCTTTTAGACCCCTGGTGCGTGCTGCACTTCCTTCTCCTCTCGTGCTGTTTGTTTCCGTGTTTGAAAATAGGAAGCGTGCAAAACAAGAGAAGAAGGAGGGGGACTAGAAATATGGCAGCGCTTTATGAGTCAGCGGAGATACATTGTAAAAAAACCACCACTAGTTTTTTTTTTAAACGCTTTCAAAAAAAAAAAAAAAACTTCTTTGAGTGTCTCATAGCCGGAATTTCATCTGTCTCAGATGCGTGCACGTGAGTGGGATTCATTTGACTCAAAAGCCCAATGTAGAACTCCGTGCCACTGTTCGTCATCAACAGAGACCTACTGTATGATTTATTAAACTCATAATCTTCTGCACAAGGAATAATCTCGAGATTCTCTTCCACAACTTTCCAAACGTGAAACGTCATGCGGTATTTGCTATACCGGGGCTGACCCTGTTCAGGGTCACGCGGTGAGTTGGAGCCCAGCAGGCGGACAACACACTGGTCGCCAGTCAATCTCAGGGCACATATACACTGGAAAAAAAAGTACTTAATTTTCGATTACACATGATTAAAATGTGGTAAACACATGTCATGTGTTTCCTCTTTTCAGAGGAAATAGCAAATAGCAATTGTTAGTTGAAGACATTTTAGTCATGTGTAACCAATATACATGTTCAAATTAAGTAATTTTATTTTTTCTTGCCCTGAAAAAAAATGTTTTTTTTTTTTGTTGCACATGAATGTGGGAAACTAACATAATTTCCCCCTCTTTTCCTCGAAAACAATATATGTAAGTTTAACACATTTTAATCATATGCAACCGACATGTTTGAATTAAGTAAAATTCAAGACTCACACTTACATACACACCGTCACTGAGTGGGAACTGAGCCCTGGACCGAAGTTAGGCGAGTGTAGCCTACCACTATACCATCAGTGATTAATAACGTATATTTTTTTCAAATCTACTGTCATTGAAATTTTAAAATTTTTATCATTTCAATGAATGGGACCAATACAGGGATAGAATTAGCAAAATCTCAAAACAGTAGTATCTCAATTATAATCGTTGTCCTTGTTATTAGTAGTAGCATTTGTAGTACACAAACAGAGTTCATCATATTGTCTTGTTTGTATTGTGTACATTTAATTATACGATAATATTATAATATAACATGGATATATCATTATTGTCATTGTACACGCACAATTTGAAATAAAAACACAAATACACTGCTGTCTACTTATTATATTAGTACAGTTGTATTCCACATGAATAAGTTTGTTAAGGTCACACTTTTCTTTGCTATGTGGGGGAGCTGGAATATGGGCTCGTAGTGTTTCTGTTTGACGGCATCCGACCCCTTCCTCCGTCCGTCTCACTACAGGTGTAACGTGCAAAGCAGCCAGCAGTGTTTGGTTTACGTAGTCCAGAATGGTGGACTTTTTACAGCCAATATTCTATATTTGTTGGATTATTGATGCTGAAGTGTAAAAAGAGTTTGGGGAGAAGAGGAAGAATTACACACCGCACACATTGGCTATCAGTAGACACACAGAGAGATTGATTTGGATTAATATGAAGACCTGTTAGAATCTCAAAATGATGATAAGCATGCTCCTGATACCAAACATGGTAGACATTACAGAAAAGGCAGCGTGTGCATGTTTGAGAGAAAGGCAGTTTTAGGGATTATATTAATATGGTGACTTCAATAACATATATTGCATCATGTTGTACTGTATGTCTTAAAAATCATAAACAAAACTAGTCCCTTAGTTGATCTGGGACCATGGACTGCTGTCTAGATTTTAGAATCAACAATGTGCGTATGGGTCATTTTCATATAATTTGATCAATAATAGTAAAGACACAATCTAATTGAGCAATTTTTTAAAGTTCCATTTTCAAAAAGTTATTGATGATTTAAAATTTTAGGCATGGTAAAGGCAATCCTTACTGACAAAGGAAATGGTGGTGCAGTATTGAAATATGCTTAATCTATAATGGTCAAGACAAAAGTGCATAACAGTAAAGACAAAAATCGTGTCAGTTGCACAATTTACATGTGTTGCCCTTCAAACTCTGCGGATACAAATGCATAAATGATCCTAACTACTCATTAAACCTATTACACTCTTGTCTTTATACAATTGTAATAACGGTAAAGACATGCAATAGGTCTGACACTTTCACAAATTGTCTGTCTGCTATTGTGTGATTGCAAAATGGCTGCCTCATCCTGGTACTTTAGCTCACAATTATTTGGACCTTCCCTCCCCTTGGATGCCCACAATGTATTTCTTATGCTTCTCGATGTGCTTTTATAACAACAACCTATTAATTCAAAATGGATGTGTATTGTTGTGAGAAGCTGAATTCTCTTAGATTTACTGTGCCATGTGTCAAAGTAAACCACCCACTCACACACACGGTGTGGGGTGAAGCAGCTTGCAGTCACTGTTCTGAGGCTGGAGGGAGGCCTGCAGCTGCAGAGTAAAGGCTTTCTGGATTTAATGAAACCCCAACCCTGCTATAGACCTCAGTGAAGTATCACAATCATCTGCTGTCCTGTGCACAGATGGTTTATGGGATAGCTTTGTTGGGACCGGAGCAAATCCGCTCAAAGGCTGCAGCTTGATTGGTTGAGCCTTACATTGTGGGGTTACATAGAGTCTGTTGTTCACCAACATTGTTATGCAACTTTGCAACACACACACACACACACACACACACACACACTCACACACACACGCATACACACACACAGACGACATGGGTCATTTTCAAATAATTTTACCAATAACGGTAAATTCTTATTTAGCATTTTTTTTAAGCCGACTTGGTTTTGTATGGGTAAATGTCTCCCATGCTTAAAGTCCCATTTTCAAAAAGTTATTGATGATTTAATTAATGGTAGGTTCTACATAGAACCACTAAGAATGGCTGCTAAATAGTACCCAAAAGCGGTTTCCCCAAGCCAAAGAACTGCATTTGGGTAGGCTACGATGCAGTACCTTTATATTTTAAAGTATTGAATTATTCAGAATAATCTATATTTATTTTTATCGAAACTAGCTTTACTGGACTTTGATTAGGGTGTGTTAATTTTTGCAAGACTGGAACAGTTAGAACTATTTCATGTTTTGTGTGTGCCCACTTTGGGGAAAGAAATCACATTTACAATGGCCCATAGTTGTGGAAATATTTTGTAGTAATTAATGTATGCCATAGAAAATATGATTCCGATTAAAATAACAACAATAACAAGATGTTATAACAAGTATGTTGGGCTGTGCACATTTAGGTTGAGCACTATATACAGTTTAAACCAGCGATGTCAAAACATTTGTTCCGAGGGTCGCATACAGAAAAATGGAAGTATGCAAGGGCTACTTTGAAATTCACCACTTTAAATTGATTAAATACGGTAAAATTCATCTACCAAGCAATTTCTATATTGTTTATAATTTGTAGTTATTTAAAAAAAAAACCTTCATTACAGCTTTCTGTTAAAGGTGATAAGGAAAATTTTGAGGTGACCAAATGTAGCCCTGTAACCTACTAGAATAGATACGCCCCTGCATTGTTTTTATGTCTACATTCAGAACCAACACAAGAGCAATCTATACTAAACTGACATTTAGGCATTAAGGATCATTAATTGGACCTTGAGAAGCAGTAAAAAGTGGAGGAAACAAATTTTGTTACTATTTTAGTGGTAAATAGTGCCTAATAGCAGAATAACCTGAGTTGTTTTCTATTTACTGCCACACCATCAATACAAAAAATACATATGTACTTGCTAAAAATAGTGTTTTCTTTATTTTTGTGTAGAATCTCAGTCATCCAGGTCATGGTAATCTGCAAAGGTTGAATCAAGGCAACTGGACTCTGCTGAATTTGTTGCTAAAATGGGCCATAGTTTGGACACCGCTGGTTTAAACAAACGTTTTTTTGTGTCCTGCCTGTCGACATTAGAGAGCTGGAGCCTTTAGGCTTCTTTATACTCGCGCATGCGGTGACGTCACTGCGGCTATCCCGCGCGCCTTTATACTCAAGTGCAAACCACATGCGCTGTTTTGAAAATGTGCTGCAGTTCTCCTCCAAGTTGGGGGGTGTCGCTATGGCTGGTATTGGCTAGGATACCACAGGGTGGAGTTTCCTCTGCATTTTATGGCCAATTCTGGTAGCCGTTTTTACTTTCCAGAAGAAGGAACAAAGCAACAACAATGGCGACTGTGGAACAGTGCCTGCTAGAACAAATGGACCGAGATGATCAGATGATGCGTTTAATTATATTGCAAAATCGATCAAGAAGACGTGCCATGTGTGCATCAAGTGTCGTATAGGGGCCGCACAGAGTCCGCACGGCCCAATGCGTCGGTCACGTAATGCAATGCGCGAGTGCGCGAGTATAAAGAGGCCGTTTCCCAGCTGACTTTGGGAAAATTTAAAGTCTTCAATTAACATAAGAAGCATGTTTTTATGGGATGTGGGAAGAAACAGCAAGCACAGGAAGCAAACCCATCTCTTGACTGATAGGCAGACGATCCCACTGTAGTCCAATGTGCTGCCCATATAAAATCATTTATATTCATTCATTCATCCATTTTCCATACTGCTTATCCTCACTAGGGTCACGGGCATGCGGGAGCTTATATTAGATCACTCTGGGTGAGAGGCGGGGAACACCCTGAACTGGTCGCCAGCCAATCACACCACTCGCACTCACATTCACACCTATGGGTAATTTAGAATCTTCAGTCAACCTACCATGCATGTTTTTGAGACGTGGGAGGGAACCAGAGTACCCGGAGAAAACCCACGCAGACACCAGGAGAAAATGCAAACTCCACACAGGCGAGGCCGGATTTGAACCTGGGTCCTCAGAAGTGTGAGGCAGACGTGCTAACCAGTCGTTCACCGTGCCTCCATGGCATTCAATTTTAATCATTTTACCAGCACTTGATGATGACACAAGATGATTTACAAGACTTAACAGAATCGAAAATGTATACTCATGCGCTTCCTCAAATAAAAAGTCACTATTTTTATATAAAATCTGAATTCCCCCCAAAATTAAATGTACATTTTTATTAACTTCATTGTTTTAATCCCTCAAGGAGAACATCTCTCCACACAGCACACGCTACACTAAGAATAAGAATAAGAATAAGAATAAGAATAAGAATATTCGCCCAGATTCATTGCAATACCTGCAATAATTTGGCAATGTGCAAGAAACTCACTGCTTGGGCCTTATCATTGCAAGTGATGAGGTCTTCCAAATTCAGTAGCCAAGATAGAGACAACCTCAGTCCTTCCACAAGCTCCCAGTGGAAGGGTGACGATGCCTCGAATGAATGCACCGATAATCTGCGTGTGGGGGTTGCTGCGTTTATGACAGTCTTTTCGTGTTGCAGCCAAACAGACGCCCCTCTCCTTTAAACTCTAGTGTGCAACCGAGGAGACATATTTTAAACACATGCTGGTTCATCCTCTCCTTCCCTCTTACTTGCGGTCGTTTACAGCCACGTCTTTCCACTCCCCCTCATTTCTTCCCACAGATAAGATACCAAATAAAACCTGATGAGGAATAGAAAATGGAGCAGCATTATTTTCATTGGCTGTTTCAATTTGCAACCAAGCAATTGTACGGTTTCTGAAATGTATATTTATAGCAACCCCCGGTTGTTAATAAACCTCACACTCAATCCATTCCCATTTCTTTTCAGCTACTGTATATTAAATTAGCTGTGTGCAAAGCAATCAAAGGAAACACTGCCGTAATTAAGTCTCTTCTTTAATAGAAATTCAGCATTAGAGAAACAAGTGACAACACTGAAAAAAGGAAAGACGATGACATTCATGAAGGGACTTGAAAACTAACTCCAAATTAAGCGGGACACTTGTCAACCGTAGATTACATTTGCCCCATTTAAAACTATAATGGCGAAATCCATATTTATCAAAAAGTGTAAACGTTGTCCTTCAATCATAACAGTTTAAATATGACTCATTGTTAAAGGGGAGAAAATAATTGAAAGTATACTTTATATTAAATAAATGTTTTATGTCAGTCAAACCGTCTTCTCAGTGTCCAAATTTCAATCACATCATGCAGAAGCATGACTGACTAGAGAACAGATAGTTTAGATTAAAAAAAAACAAAGAAAAAAGAAAAAAGAAAAAATCAATCTGACAATTTGAAGAGGAAATTAGGATTCGGTTTCTCAAGAGGACAAATTTAGACAATTTGACTCATTCTCAAAAAGAGAAGTTACTCACGTTATGTACAATAAATTAGAACAATCACATTCTTAAACAGTTTTAATATGGTAAATCTTTTGCAAGCATTTTCCTGTCGAATTTTCGCCACTTACAAAGAGTTGACGAGATATAAGAGCGATTTGAAGCATGCATAAACAACATAAACATTTAAACCTGAAATAGGATGTGACGCTGTGCATCAAGTGTCTGTATCGAGCGCTTGTCTTTGTAAAGACTTGTAATGGACAAGAGCCTTGTCTTCAACGCTGCAATGTCTTGTTTATGGTCCGCCCGTAAAACTGCCACCGAATGCCATTTAAATACGATGACACTTCAAATATCATAAAACAAGATGACCTTCTAACGTGGCCTTTTTCATCAGCTCTCAGATCAATAAAACTGGTGTAGATTTAGTTGAATGATGTTGACTTATACAGCCCCAAACATGACATTATCAGAAAAATAACATTGATAAGGCGATTGATAAATATACTTTAAAAGTATTGGCCCTTTCTTCAGTCTGATGTTGCATTTTGAAATTACTTGCATAGCAGATGTAACATATTTAGTGTATAAAAATAGAGCGCCTTTATTAAAATGCAACAGTGACATTGAATAAAGATTATTTCATTTATTTCAATGTGTGGTTCGCTTGTACTACAATGTGAAATCAGCATCTCCTTTTAAAGACAGGCCCCAAACATAACAGCCCTTGTATGTGGCCTGGGCAAACCAAAGACTGACACATTACCTCTGTGGCTCACAACAACGAGATTTTTTTAAATCTACATTTTCCAACAAATGAAACATCAATAATTTATAATTTATGTAAATGAGTGCCTGCCACAGCGACTCAAGAACGGGTCGATAAGATTACATTTGCAACAGCTTTTTAGCTGTCCATTTGTAAGATGATACAACACAAAATCTGTTCATTGCAAAGACTAAACTGAGAGTATGTATCAACGTGTGCCAACTGGTCCATTCTAATGGAATTATTAGAAAAAGAATAAGCCCATGCAAAAGATAAACACTCGCGTTAGTGAGTGTCATAGTCTGCATGTGTGTTATTGATGACCACGTGAAACCCTGGTTTCAGCACCTCATGCGCCTTGATGCGAGTGACACGACAGTAAATACTAAAAGTGCATGGACGTGTCATATTCTGTCCAAATCCAGATCTCTTTCCATGAGGATATACTGTACCCGTCAATTTTGAAGAAGATAATGATTCAAAATTTTCACAAGCTTTGCAGACTTGATATTCTGTAAGGCATAGCTAACAAAAATGATCATTGGTGGAAATGAAACAGAAAGGAATCAGCAGTCATGTTTTCTTATTTCCTTTGAGGTTGCGGGTCATGTTACACTCTAAAAACACTTGGGTTATTTCATTAAGCCAGTTCCTGGGTTGTTTGTGTTGGGTCGAATTTTTGGGTTATTTTTCTTGGAGTAACCAAATTGTTGGGAGAAATTAACCATTTATTGGGTAATACCGGCTAATCCTGTATGTTAACCCAATTCCTGGGTTATTTTGAGTAGGTCATATTGCTTGGGTTAAGTTTCAGAGAGTCAGCAAATTGATAGGTCGAATTAACCCATTGTTGAGTTTTTGAGTTACCTAATTGGATATTATCACGCATGCGCAACGCTGAAAAAGTTGTATGGTGGGCGACCATGACACACGTACACAGCACATACTGTCATACTGTTGTACAGCAGTCCAGTCGACAAAATAATTTTTCAATTTTAGGATTTATTTGGAAGCCATTTTTAAAATTGGTTGAGTCTAAATGGATGAAGTGCTTTAAAACTGTAATTGTCAGTGAAGGACCATTTCACCTCTTTTCAACAGATCTGTGTTCAATATTCTTTTTTTTCAGTAACCCTACATTGTAGTCAGTAAACTGTAACTAAACTTTTGGTAGTATACAGTATATTAAAGGATAATTTCACCACCTGTAAAATTTGGTCTGTACTGCAATGTCAGGTTATTTTAATTTATCCAATTTGGGTTTCTCATTTAAACCAAGACGTTGGGCCAAATGAATAACCCCGGTCAAAGTGACCGAAGTAGTAGTTGGTCGCTTTTTCCCCCAGTAATTGGGTTAAAATTCAACCAAATTGGGTTGTTTTTCACCCAACTGTTATTAGAGTGTACTAATCATACAACGTTGACTCTGCGTTCTCTTTAAGTGTGAGCGTGGACCAAGTCCGTCTGTACGGTAGTTTAAGTGCATGCACACGCTTGTGCAAATTATGTTAATCCTTGGGTTGATCCTTGCTCTGTTTCTTCATTTTCATCCTCCTGTTTTGGAACCAGATCTTCACCTGTCTCTCGGTCAGGTTAAGTGCTCTGGCCACTTCATGACGCCGGTCGCGCGTCAGGTACATGTTGAACAGGAATTCCTTCTCTAGCTCCAGCGTCTGATATTTGGTATACGGGCACCTCTTCTTCCTGGAGGAGCGCGCGTGTAACCAGTTGGCGGAGGGGTCGTCTGGAGGAATAACATGTATGCAAGGAATACAAGTCATTAGACTTATTCTGCATGTGTGCATTGAAAGAAAGCAGAAAGCTATCTTATCACCTTTAAGATAAAACAACAACAACATTGTTTTCCTCTACAACACATCATATTTACAATTGATTACTATTGTGTCAATGGGGCCACATTTCTGACAGAAGCATATCAGTGGCTGTTTTATTTGACACCACTAGAGGACCACTGCATTCAAACTGGAGCTTGAATGAAACACATAAGTCCCCGTGCTTTTTAATGCCTTCCTTTAGGTCTCTCACCCATTGCTTGATATTTGCAAGACACCAATTGTCTTTGTAGTGTAAAAGGAATTCTGAATTCAAACAAAGCAAGCAGAAAATTAAATCAACTATGTGCAGTGGTATAGAGCCATTGATAGCAGTCTTAAATCATACTTAAAGTGATATTTGTCTTTTATACACAAATGATAATGCAGACTGTGTTATTAGGGGCGTGTAGATTTCTGAAAATATTCCATATATTTTGGAAGCACACAGTTTCCAGTTAATACTGATATTAAACATATTCTGTGCCTAGTCAAAATAAAAATGCATCATACTTCATTTGCGATTGATAGATGACAATGTTAGATAATAATAATAATAATAATAATAATAATGGCGGCATGGTCGACAACTGGTTAGCACATCTGCCTCACAGTTCACATGTTCTCCCTGTGCCTGCGTGAGTCTTCTCTGAGTACTTCTGTTTCCTCCCACATCCCAAAACATCCATGGTAGGTTAATTGAAGACTCTAAATTGCCTGTAGGAGTGACTGTGAGTGCGAATGGTTGTTAGTTTATATGTGCCCTGCGATTGGCTGGTGACCAGTCCAGGCAATTATCCCTATAAAACATATATGTCAAACTCACGCCCTGGGGCCAAATTTGGCCCACAATGTAATTATATTTGGCCCGCAAGACCATATCAAATGTGTATTAGAGATGGCCCGCCAGTATATAGCACATGCGCCACTAATATTACAAATCCCAGAATGCTTTGCTAGTGTGTTGGCCCATCCCACCGGCGAGTGCCCCTTCCTTTTCTGTTGCAGTCGTTAGCAACTATGCTACCAGTCTCCTCGAGCAAATTTACACTTCCCCTTCCCAAAAATGTCCAAACAAAAGATGGAAAACGGTTAACTTACAAGACAGGTGGGAGGCAGAATGTCTGTTCACTAATGTAATAGACAGACTTGTTTGTCGTGTGCGGAGCAACGTGGCTGTAAATAAGAATATAACATAATTGAATTGCCCTTTATCAACTCCTAGGCAGGGACTGTTAATAGTTTGAAGTTTGGATTTTTATTGAAGAACATTCTCATTTTTTTGTGTTGTTTTGTTGTTGCCCTTTGAAAAAAGATTTACACCAAAAAGAAATGTAGCTGGAGATAGATAAATAGAAGCTGCAGAGACAGAATAATTTATGTTATCTATTTAAATACAAAAAAGAAATACCACTGATGTCGTCTATCGCAAATTTGATTTCTCGTGTTTATAATATTAAAGTTTGTTTATTCCAGATTCTGTATTTAAGCAAAATTGTATTTTTTTTGTCACATGATAAACTTTAACGCTACATTTCTGGAGAGAAGGGAAACATGCACATCGCAGTGATTTTTCATTAAATATTGAGTTTGGCCCGTGATGTTGTCCCACTGTGAATTTGAGTTTGACACCCCTGCTCTATAATAACTATGTGGTGGAAGATTAGTCAAGTAAATTAAAGTATTAGAGAATTTTGAAGGATCGATTCCTTACTGGCAAGATGCGTGTGGAAACAGCAAGGAAAAGAAAAAGAAATTATTGGTCAACTACACAACCTAACAGGAGAAGAGTGTATGGATTAAAAATGTTTTTAACAAATCAACATGCAATTTCATCACACTGTAGCGAAACATCTCAGAGAAGCCTCCTATCTCTGCTACTCTAAACCTTTCGGCAACAGTTAGTGGCCACAATCAGTTAATACGTCTGTAATACGGTGCGTAATCAATTTCCTCCGACATGGCGAAAACGTAAGTTATTGATTTTTTCTCGGGGAAAATAATGCCTGGTAGGGAGGTGACCAGAAGATAGATAACGAGACTGGGGGTGTGCAGTACTTGTGTCGCTCTGTAAAGTGTGTGCTTTCAGCCGTGTATAATCACTTCTAGAACAATCCATTACTGTGTAAACTGTGCCACAACTGTGGCTGTCACCCAGGATGACAGAACGGTCTTGAGAATGGTGTAGTTCTGAGGATGAGAGGACAGGAAATCTTTTGACAGGCAGACAGAGAGAATATGATGCTCTATTTGTGTCTTGAGGTTCTTGTAGCTAGTAAAGCCTATGTCCAGCTGAGATGGGGCATGGACGGACACATACAGTAGATAGAAGGACCGATACCGATCCCATAAACCAGCCTGTTATAGCCTGTGGCTGTGCAACATGAACAATTCAATTGCTGACCAATGTCTCTTTATCTGCATGTCTCCACCATGATGGATGCAGCTTGCATGGAAACAGTGACCAGATCGCATTAACATTGCATCCTATCTCTCGCCTCTTTTTCCCTCCACTTGCAATTTCACCCTAATAGTTCGAGAAACTGACCCCTCATATATCCCAAGGCATGTTATTACATTTCTCTGTCGTATTTTATCATGCTCCCTCTCCACCCCAACCCTTGTACATTTCACCCAACCACCAACGGCAGCACGCCAATTAATAGGGTTGGTCACCCTTTTATAACTTAATAAACTTCAGAGATAATAATTTTCCCAGCTCTGCCGGCAACAGTAACAGCAGCACAAAGATTGAAGTGGAATATTGGAGTTTATTCTTGATGGTTGCCCAGCACCAGTAAGATGAAAATAATCTGTTGCAAATTGTCAATTTAATTAGAGTGGTGTATTGAAAGGTAGCTCTTTGCTTATGGTCTGTTCTACTCATATAGTGTCCATTTTGAGAAGTGCTATACCTTTGGGGAAATCACCAAACCTAGAACGTTTCTATATAACACCGATGCTATGTTAAATCGGAACATTCTGCAGTCTCTCTCATGAGCCTACATCAACACAGTTGTGGAGTCATAATTTCAGTACACGTACATACAGTATATATATATCCATCCATTTTCTGTACCGCTTTATCCTCACAAGGTTCGCGGGCGTGTTGGAGCCTATCCCAGCTACCTTCGGGCGACAGGCAGGGTACACCCTGAACCGGTCGCCAGCCAATCGCAGGGCACATATAAACAAACAACCATTCGCACACACATTCACACCTACGGGCAATTTAGAGTCTTCAATCAACCTACCATGCATGTTTTTGGGATGCGGGGGGGTAACCGGAGTCCCCGGAGAAAACCCACGCAGACACGGGGAGAACATGCAAACTCCACACAGGCGGGGCCGGGATTGGAACTCCGGTCTTCAGAACTGTGTCGTTATATATTTATATATATGTATATATTTGTGTGTGTGTGTGTGTGTGTGTGTGTGTGTGTGTGTGTGCTCCAATTACCACCATAATGACCCACATTAAAATATAGTAGCGTAGCAGGTCTAAGTGTTCAACAAAATGAGACAGACGTTTTATTCCTAAAAAGAATATCTAATAATGTACGGCACTGTGCATTATTCGGTTTGAACATCACCACTGTGTTTAAATATAAAAATGTGAAAAACTGTACTTAAATAATGATTTATTTAAAATGCAAGGCACATAATGGTTGAATAAAAATTTTACTTAAAGGGGACATATTTTGTCAGACCAACTTTTTCTAGTATTTGGGATGTAATATTGTCTCTATGGTTCCTCAGTAATTAAAAACATCCCTGCATTCCTGAGTTCCAGACGCTTTTCTGACAAGAGGCCTGAAATCAGGTAATTGGAATTTATCGATCTTAGCTACGTCACTCCGCCTTCTTTTTCTTTTTTCTTTTTCAGAGCTAGCACTGTTAACATAACAAACGTGCGCTCTGACAAGTAGCTCTTCTACAGGGAAGCAACCAATCAGAGGAAAGGGGGTGGTCTTAGCCAAATATGGACAAAGCGCATACAAAACTGGGTCAAACAGAAGTAGCTGTCAGAGGTGCCTTTTCTGGACAAAACTAAGGTGTTTTTTTATTTTTTATTTTTTTATTTTTTAATGAAATTGACACTTATATGCTAGGGCCATGGTAGTCACTCTTTGAATGTCTAAATAGCCAAAATATGGGACCTTTAAATTTATCTGGGCGGCACGGTGGAGGACTGGTTAGAGCATCAGCCTCACAGTTCTGAGGACCCGGGTTCAATACCCGGCCCCGCCTGTGTGGAGTTTGCATGTTCTCCCTGTGCCTGCGTGGGTTTTCTTCGGGCACTCCGGTTTCCTCCCACATCCCCAAAACATGCATGAATTGGAGACTCTAAATTGCCCGTAGGTGTGAATGTGAGTGCGAATGCTTGTTTGTTTGTATGTGCCCTGCGATTGGCTGGCAACCAGTTCAGGGTGTACCCCGGCTCCTGCCCAATGATGGCTGGGATAGGCTCCAGCACACCCGCGACCCTAGTGAGGAGAAGTGGCTCGGAAAATGGATGGATGGATGGATAAATCTATCTGTAAAAACAAGCAGTTCTTAAAGGTTAAATGTAAATCAGTTTAACTTAAAAGTTAAATACATCCATCCTTCCAACCATTCGCACGCACATTCACACCTACGGGCAATTTAGAGTCCCCAATTAATGCATGTTTTTGAGATGTGGGAGAAAACTGGAGTGCCCGGAGAAAACAAGTTAAATACAACTGAAAGTAATTAGGCTGAGAATCTTTCATGTACGACTAGAGGGAGTGGACGAACCCCTAGTGTTACTCGTACCAAACTGAGAATCATTATTCTGGACTGATTATAAAATTATCAGATAAAAAAGAGTGACCAAACAAAACTTTACTGCTGTGATTAGACTGCACAATTGAGGGGCTGCAACGTAGTTCATTGCACACCATTGGTAACCACAAAACCTTAGAGGTTATTAGGTCATTATGGTATTATTTTTAACTTGTTTGTGTGGGAATGTTGGCATCCTTGTGGACAAGTGGCAGCGCATTTGCTTTAATTTATATTTTACTTTATGTAGAGCTCTTTGTGTAGCGCTTACAAATGAAGTTTGATGGACTGATTGATTGATGTAGACGTTAAAAAAAACACATCTGACCAAAGATGCACTTGTTACACATTTAAATTTCTTAACATTACAAAGGACTAAAACTATAATGTTCACAACAGTATGTATATCAATTATGTTTACTTTTGAATGCAGCCAAGCAATCCAGCTGGTGGCAATTGCTACTTACACGAGAGTAGTAGTGACTTTCTTATGATGCAAAAAGACAGATAATAAGCATCCTCTCCAAAATGTCAAACCATTCCACAGACCAGGGCAAAATAGCCACAAGTTGACCATATAGCTAGGCAGGATAGTTTGGGATGAATGTGGATGATTATATGGATATGAGCAACAGTACTTCTACATGCACATATACAGTATATCTACTGTACATATATAGAGAACTGTTATGAACATTTATATAAAAGTTAAAACTTGCACACAAAAAAATACAACATAACTGACATGCCCTTTGACACTGCGGAATGGGATGGTTAAGACGCTGCAGGACCCATACAGTGTATCATTCCAGGGGATAGGTCTTGATCCACCAATAATAATTACATTTTGTAGAATAATGCAGACTCTGTATCGGTCTATTGTGGAAAGAAGGAGCCGAGCCGAAAGGCAAAGCTCTCGATCTACGTTGCTAAGAAGAAAAAAACGGGCCTCAGTGTCAGAGCGGCTGCTCCTCGTTTGAGAGGAGTCAGATGACGTGGCTCAGGCATCTGGTTAGGTTGCCTCCTGGACACTTCCCTGGTGAGGTGTTCCCCAGAGATGACCCAGGACACGTTGTAGGAACTACGTTTCTCCGCTGGCCTGGAAACGTCTCGGGATGCCCCGGAAGAGCTGGATGAAGTGGCTGAGGAGAGCCAAGTCTGGGCCTCCCTGCTAAAGCGGCTGACCCCATGACGCGACCTTGGATAAGCGGAAGAAAATGGATGGCTGGGTGGATGGATGGATGGATGGATGGATGGATCATATGGATCAAATGGATGCTTGAAAATCATTTGGCCTTGAAGAAGTATAAAAAATAATCCATGACCTGACTGATCAACTTCCCAATATTCATCCATCCAATATTCAACCCTACCGCTTGTCCTCATTTGAGTCACGGGTGAGCTGGAGCCTACCCAAACTGACTTTGGACGAGAGGTTGTCAGTCAGTTGCAGGACACAAACAAGCATGGCCAATTGAAAAATAATATGTAGTTATACAATGTAGTTGGTTGCAATTACAAGTTACCCTGTTGAAAATATAATTGTAATTTCAATTACTTTCTCAAATTAATATAATTAATTACATGTGATTAAATTTTGGTGGCACGGTGCACAACTGGTTAGAGCATCTGCCTCACAGTTCTGAGGATCGGGGTTCAAATCCCAGCCCCACCTGTGTGGAGTTTGCATGTTCTCCCCGTGCCTGCATTGGTTTTCTCCGGGCACTCGAGTTTCCTCCCACATCCCAAAAACATGCAAACTGCACACAGGCGGGGCTGGGATTTGGACCCCGGTCCTCAGAACTGTGAGGCAGATGTGCTAACCAGTCGTCTTCCGTGCCACCATGTAAATACAGTATATAATAAAAAAAAATTGTGTGTGTTTGTTATATACATAAATATATACACATATTGTATATGTATATATATATATATATATATATATATATATATATATATATATATGCATGTTCTCCCTGTGCCAAGGTTGGTTTTCTCCGGGCACTCCGGTTTCTTCCCACATCCCAAAAACATCCATCGTAGGTTAATTAGAAACTCTAAATTGCCCGTAGGTATGAATGTGAGCGTGAACCGGTTCAAGGTGTACCCCGTCTCCCGCCCGAAGATAGCTGGGGAAGGCCCCAGCAGCCCACGACCCTAGTGAGGAGAAGCGGGGAAGAAAATGGATGGATGGATGGATGGATGGATGGATGGATGGATGGATGTTAAAAGATATAACCAAGAGTCCAATCTTTTCAAAATCTCAAACTAATAGCCTGCATCACAAACTGGTGCTTTGAGGTAATATTTGGAAAAATATGCCATGTTTGATACGACAGCAGAATGTCACGTGACCAGAGAGAGCCAAGTAGAAGCAACGGCTTTAGAAGGAGGAAGTGATTTGAAAAATAATATGAGCTTTTGCGACTATTATTCAAGTGTAACTAAAATTGTAATCATGGAAATTTACAAAAGCCACTTGCACATTTCCTCCCAGTAATGCAATGAATTACAACTACGTACATTTTCCAATTAAAATATTTAATCTTGTTGCATATAATTAGTTACTCCCCAACACTGACTACTACTACTACTGCTACTGCTACTATACTATACTACTGCTGCTACAATAACAACAACAATAACAACAAATTATAATATAACACTAACAATCGTTATAATACTAATCATAGTCATAATAATGGAAATATTTGAAAAAAAAAATTCGAACATTGACATTTTAAAGTTTTAAGGTTTCCATGGGCATTTCATTTTTTGCAATAATAGGCTGATTTTTTTTACAAAGTAAAATGCATATTTAAGATAAAAATAGTTTGTGATAAAGGAAAAAATATTGAGATTCTGTACAAACAGGATGAAGCTAAAAGACTATTTTGCGTTTTACCTGCTGTCTGTTCATTTCCTATGCCTACATTGTCAATGTCAGGTGACTTTGACGCAGGTACAGAACCTGGGTCAAGTTATGATGTATTAGGTTTAGTTTAAAAAAATATAATAATAATAATAATAATAATAATAATAATAATAATAATAAATATATCCAGGCTCCTAGTAATAATAATAATAATTTAAAAAATACCTTTAATTTACTTTTTTTCCCAAGAACTATGTAATGTTCCAGGGAGAGAATAAGAGAGAAGCAGAAAGACAGACAAGACACACACACAGACACATAAAACAGCGATAGAGCGAGCGATCGAATAATTCATTTGTAAGAATAATACATTTTAAATTTATCGTAGATTCTAGTTTGAGAAGTTTGGGCTCTCTGCGGGTGGATAATGTTGCACCTAATCATCACATGTAATGTTTTGTCGTGATTCTATAGGATAGAAGAAGTCCGTTCCACGCGACCAACTCCTGTAGCCATGAGCTGTGGGTAGCTGTAAACCTAAAGAGCACAAAGTGGCTTTGGCTCTTTGTTCTTGTTTTACAGCAGGATTAAAAGCATTTACAATCTCTCCCCCCAAACCCCGTGTGTCTTTCTACAAAGTGCTATTTCCTGCACTAATAACTTACTTTGATCTAGGCCCCCTTTGTCTTCGCTCCCTTCGCAAGAGTCGTTGTTTTCTCCGAAACCCGCACCGGGGATGGCGGCCGGTGGTGCCGTGGATCTGGACTCCAGGATGTATGTGGTGCTCTCCAGCTGCATTTTGGGTGGGGTTTCCACGCCTAGGTGGCTGATCTGGGGCTCCAGTTTGACATGGCCGCTCTGACCCTGCTGGCCCGGTAAGCCGTCGGAGCCTCGCGGTGCGGATTCCAGCCATGTGCGGAGGTAGCGATTGTCCGTGGAAGGGACGTGTTGCGTCTGTAGGTATGGGTGAAAGACCGTCGGAAGACCGCTCGCGCCATGGTGGTGCGGACTGAAGGGACTCCAGGGTGATGAGAAGACCGGAGGCTTTGGCTGGAAGCTGCAGGATGGATACGAGTCGGGGATCGGATGCTCCGACGGTGCTGCGGAGCCGGGCTGTCTTCCCCCCGCTACAGCAGCAGAGCTTGAGCCGGAATATTGGACGCTGGGAAAATGAGCTGGGGTCGGGAGTTCACCGCTGTCTTGACTTATGATGGAGTCCACGTAATAGTTGCTCAGAGTCCCAGAAATAGACATTCTCGGACATTATCTGTGAAACACGACGAGTTCACTAAATGGAGAACAAGGAGATAGACATTCGGAGATTTCTCTCTCCCTTCTTCTCCTCATCTGCCCTTTGCTACTTCGCCTCTCTCGTTGCCTCCCCCCCCCCCCCTTCTCTGCATCTCTCGCTCCCCCCCCCCTTTTTTTTCTAAGCAAGTTGCTCTCCAGTGAAACAAGTGTTGCAGCTTTCATTCTCAGAGAAACTGATTGGCCGATTCCGACAAAGGGTTAAAGCTTCCGTGGAGCGTAAATCAACCCCTCTCACACCCCCCTCGAATACATTGGGTTCTCGATGCCCACATAGATTTTCACGTTTATATCATGTAATATATAAAATATTTTGCCAGTTCGTCTTCAATATTTAGGTAAAATTAAGACTTTTTCACTGAGTACACTGAAAAAAGTCATATGAATTTACTTAGTTTGAACATGTGGGTTGTACATAAAATAAGTTAAACAAACATATTTTATTTGATTATTTTCGAGGGCAAGACAGGAAAATTACATCAGTTTACCACATTTTAATTACGTGCAACCGAAAATTAAGTACTTTTTTTTCCAGGATGACGGCGGATAATTGCGCAGTTGTTGTTTTTAAAAATCTACGGCCAATGTGTTTATTCATGATTTATTTAATTCATATCCAAATCAAAACAAATGCACTCACAGCATGCTCGAAATCAATCTCATTTGACATCAGAGTGGACTCGGAAGCATACAAGTTTTTTTCAAAACGACTTTTTTTACTACCCATGCACGGCAAAATACACGTATAAAAAGCATTTAAATTTCGGTTGCACGTCATTAAAATATGGTAAACTAACATAATTTCCTCTTCTTTTCCTTAAAAAATCTAATAATATACGTTAGATTAACTCATGTACAACCGATGAAAATGTTCGAATTAAGAAAATTCAAATATATATTTTTCTCCGTGATAGTTGTTTATCACCTTCTGCATTTCAAAAAATAAAAAATAAAAATTCCCGGACATTGTTTTATTGGCATATTAACAGTCATTTTTGTTAACGAGCACCATTAAACCAGGCCACGTGGTCATGCCCTTGCCTTTGCCGGCAACCCACTTCTTCAACTTTTTTTTTTTTTTTTTTTTTAAACCATAATAAAATTCATGGCGACTGCTTAAGGTTTTATAGTGCTGATATATGACTTGCACTAGTGCAGACTGTAAACACTAGTACTGGGATTGTTGCAGCCTTATTTCTGCTCGGGAAAAGGGCACATCTCACTCAGCGGTCAGGCTGCTACGTGTTAACACCTCTTGGGTGGGGGATCTCCGTGGAAGTCTTCGGGATATCATTTTTTTCCGTGGAAGGGAATAAAAGGCCCACGAACTCACGCTGACTGTCCGATTCAAGGGATACAATCTTTTTTTTTCTTTTTGGTGATGGTGCTGGTGCGGGGCAATAACATCGGACCAGTGGGCCCACTTGATTCTGGACTTGCTGCTGACCTCTTATCAAAGGAGAATGTTAAGTCTTGGTATTTTCTCAAATGATCGGTCTTGAATTATTGATCTTAACAGGCTGCTAATCTGTGCGGTAAATCTAATGTTGGCTTTCATTTACATCTGACGCCCTTAAATGTGAGCTCCGCATATCTCGTTGGACCATCGTGGTTATTTATTATGTATAAGGCTGAGGGTACTTTCAGATCTGCCGAGGGGAGATGATGGGAATGGAAGAGGGCACGCATGGCTTTGAGGAGGAGGAGTGGACATTGAACCCAACATGGCGCCCGAGTTAAACGTGAGTTGCGCTTCTGATTCCAAGCGTTTAGCTTTGATATTGAATTCGTTCCATGCATCTATCCTTCAGATTTAGTAGTCCCGTTTCCACCTCAAGTTGATACCTTCCGTTGGTAGGCAAGCTCAAAAGATATTCGAAGAAATTTACACTTTTGCCCTTGATATGTGGTAGGCTATGCATCTTGTCCATATGAGCGAGGAAGAATGGGTTTTGCGAGCTTAAGTCAACGAGGGGGGACAAGGGGGGGGGGGGGGGGGGGGGGGGGACACGTAGGTCAAAAATATACGAAATAATGACACATTTGTTTGCTGCAGTCTCCCAAAGAAAATTTTCTTTTTCGGGTCGACATTTAAATATGAGTGGCATCCTCCAAACCACATATAGGCCGGGCTGCGAATTCAAAATCTTACGAAACTAGGCGGTGGTGTATGGGGATTGAGTCAAGATATTTCTACTCCTGCTCCCTTGGTTACCTCGCATGTTTGATGAAAATATTTGACAATTAACAAAAGTAACTATATTATGTTTTCATATAATTATTTGTTTAAAAAAAAGAAAGGATGCATAATTAACACCCTTTTTTCTAAAGTTACTACGAAAAGTGATGTAATGTTCTGCAACCATTTTACATTTTCAGTCTGGCTAATAGGACTTCATGCTGGTAGTTTATAGGACACATAAACACACACACGCACGCACGCACGCACGCAAGTACGCGCGCACGTTGAGAGATGAAGAGAATGAGAGAAAGCGAAAGAGAGTAATCAGATAACTTATTAAAATACGATAGCAGGATGTTACTATTTTACGGTTTTAAAATCTCAATATCAGCTTATTAAAATTAAGACAACTGTGTTAAAATAGTCACATTTGAGTATTATCATGAATATTTGAATGTGACACGAACACTGTCACACAAGGGTCGCGGGAGTGCTGGAGCCTATCCCAGCTATCTTCGGGAAGGAGGCGGTTAACTGAAATAATTATCCCAATTTTCGTCCGCTTTTTATTTTAATTATGCGCGTGGCCGAATCTTTACAGTAGAATTAGTAGCTGAATCCATGGCTTAAGAACAAAGACGAAATTGAAAATATCAGGTAGGAAAAAGAAATAACCACCGTCAATTTATATTTGGGCCTTTTAAAACAACGGAGGTGATCGTGGTTTTTATTTCAACTTTGGAAAGTATTTTGAGAGTTGAGAGGAAATATATTTCGTTTTCGTAAGACCTGTAAAAAACACAGATTGGTCAAATATGCATGATTCCCTCAAATGTCTCCTTTAATGAAAATAGATGTCACAAGGACCCCCGTAAAAACAAACAAACAAAAAAACCAAACAAACAAATATAACCCTCAGATTCCCGACCCGCTCAAATGTCATCATAATTTTTCGGAGGTTTCACGTTTAACTTAAATGCTTTTCTCAAGCGGTACAATTGTATACTGTCGCGGTTTTGGTGTTTGGCATTATGACAATTATAATTATAAATAAGACATATTAACATACATAATAAGACATATTAAATGTGAACATGATGTAAAAAGGTAGCCTACAATATATTGTCATGTTGACAGAATAATTTCCAGGTCCCACTTTGTTAGGGCTAAAACACTATATACTAATAAATGTAATAGGCCTACTTATAGCATTGTTTCTCTGCAGCAAAATGTCCCTGTTTGTATCTGCCTTTATAGTTATCAACCTTGTCAAAAACAAGGCCCAAAGGCCAGAACTGGCCCGCCGCATCATTTTATGTGGCCGGCTACAGTTTATCATGTGCGTCTACTTCGCGTTTCTTCCCAAAAATGTGTACCAAAACTTTCAAACTGCCTAAACTTGTAAAAACGAGGTATTGCAAGCACTCTTTGTCACCAAATTGAAAAACCGAACAAACTATTTTCCTTGACTTCTGATTTCAAAACTAGCTCATTAGTTTGTTGTGTATATGTAATACTATGATTCAATGATTATATATTTACATGGTTTGCAGTCATAACGGCCATGTGAGGGGAAACCCTAACAACAATGACCTGCAGGAAAAATTAGTATATATCACACCCGCTTTGTTTGTATGTACAAATATTGAAGTGCTGATGAATAGTAAACCTATAATTTTATAATACGATGTTAATAAATAAATACATTAATTAATTAACTATCCATCCATCCATCCATTTTCTGAGCTGCTTCTCCTCACTAGGGTCGCGGGCGTGCTGGAGCCTATCCCAGCTGTCATCGGGCAGGAGGCGGGGTACACCCTGAACTGGTTGCCAGCCAATCGCAGGGCACATACAAACAAACAACCATTCACACTCACACCTACGGGCAATTTAGAGTCTCCAATGCATGCATGTTTTTGGGATGTGGGAGGAAACCGGAGTGCCCGGAGAAAACCCACGCAGGCACGGGGAGAACATGCAAACTCCACACAGGCGGGGCCGGGGATTGAACCCCACACCTCAGAACTGTGAGGCTGACGCTCTAACCAGTCGGCCACCGTGCCGCCTAATTAATTAACTATGTAAATGTAATTGATTATCATTACAAGTTACCATGTTCGAAATGTAATAGTATTGTAACTCTTTCAATTAGTTTGTCAAAGTAATACAACTAATTAAATTTGGATTACTTTTCTTCATCCATTTCCCATTGACCATTTCATTTTGAATTAATGCATCAACAGTACCCTTGGATGTTTCTTCGGGAAAAAAAGTGGAATAAAATCAAAGAAACTTTTTAAAAATCTCAGACAAACTAAAAGATTGCACCACAAGATGGCGCTTCAATGTCATACTTGGAAAAACTATGTCATGTTTGAGACGATGGTAGAATGGCACATATCACAAGCATCGGCTTTAGAAGGAGGAAGTGATATGAAAAAAAAATTGAGCTTTTGCGGCTATTTCTCAAACGTAACTAAAATTGTAATCATGGAAACTTCCAAAAGAAACTATATTTTAATTTCACATTTTCTTCCAGTAATGTAATGGATTACAATTACATACATCTTGTAATTCATCCATCCATCCATCCATTTTCTCCCACTTCGGGTCACGGGGGCAGCAACTTAAACAGGGAAGACTATACTTCCCTCTCCACAGCCACTTCGTCCCGCACTCTTCCTGGTGCCAAGGTGTTCCCAGGGCAGCCGGGAGATTTAGAGCCAATCCCAATTCTATCCCTTCCCCTTCGTCTTACCCCTTCCCCTTAGCCCTTCATTTGGAGGGACAAGATGAAGGGGTAACTAGCCTTATGAATTAGGACGACATGTCAACACTCCTTACCTCCTGCTGGCTGTATCGTAGGCAGATGCGACAATTGTTTACATTTCCAAGACGCCATCTTGTGTCAAATGAATGTAAATAAAATGTGTCTGTTTGACTGGTGACTAGTATTTTAAAATTGGTTAGAATAAATATTTCCTACCACATGACAAGTTGCATATATTTCTATATTTCATTTTTATCTACTCGAGAAAAATATTTTTGAGAGGAAAATATTTTGACAAACTGACTTTATGGCCTAATGTCGGCCAATAAATAACACCAACGAAAACCATCACAAAACACATATGGAGACATTTGTAAACACACACACAAAAGAGAAAATACCTCAACCAGAATAGAATAGGGCGGCACGATGACCGACTGGTTAGCACATCTGCCTCACAGCTCTGAGGGGTTCAAATCCCAGCCCCGCCTGTGTGGAGTTTGCATGTTTTCCGCGTGCTTGCGTGAGTTTTTTCCGGGTACTCCGGTTTCCACCCACATCCCAAACACATGCGTGGTAGGTTGACTAAAGACTCTAAATTGCCCGTAAGTGTGAATGTGAGCACAAATGGTTGTTTGTTTCTATGTGCCCTGCGATTGGCTGGCGACCAGTTCAGGATGTACTCTGCCTCTCGCCCGAAGATAGCTGGGATAGGCTCCAGCACGCCCTAGTGAGGATAAGCGGGACAGAAAATGGATGGATGGAAGAATAGAGTACAAAAAAAAACTTCATTGTCACTGGAACAATGATTATCAGTTAGGCAACTCATAATTTACGGTGTGGAGGTAAAACAGAAGCATGCAATTATCAAAAAGACACTTATTTACAGAACATACAGTTATTGACACTTGGGAGAATTTCCATATTATGAAATAATGTTAATAGTGTGATTATTTACTTCTAAGTATTGCAGATTTTTTTATTTGCAAAATTTAAAATATGTATATAGGAAATGTATCAAACAAATAAAAATATAGTTCATATATATGAAACAGAAATAATATAATTTACCACTACTAAACAGTATCTAGATTTTAACTGGAAAGCTGTAAAATATATATATATATATTTTTCAGTCTCATGCCGTTTTTGTTCATATTTTTCAAAAAGGAATTTTATAATTGCATTTTGTTACGGTGGTCATTTTGGCACTGGGCTTTTATTTCAGGAGGTTTGTGTGCTGTTGTAGAAAACGGTTGTATTGTAAGCAAGTGGGGGTGGAGTCCTATACCCCTCGCTTTCAAGTGAGCTCCCCGACCACACTTGGTTTCAAAGGCTTTACAGCATTTAGCCCTTTCCATAGGAATTGGGATACCCTTTCATTTACGCCCAAGCGCAAAACCAAGGGCTAAAATGAAGGGGAAGGGCTAAGGGGTAGAATTGGGATTGGCCCATATTCTCTAGAGTGTCCTGGGTCATCCTCAGGGCCTCCTCCCGGTGGGAAAATGCCCTGAACACCTCACCAGGGAGGCATCCAGGGGCCATATGCCTAAACCAGCTCATTTGGCTCCTCTCAATGCGGAGGAGCAGCGGCTCGACTGCCTTGGATTACCAAGCTTCTCACCCTATCTCTGAGGGAGACCCCGGACACCCTGCGGAGGAAACTAATTTCGGCCACTTGTATCTGCGATCTTGTTCTTTCGGTCACGACCCACAGCTCGTGACCATAAGGACTTGATAAGTAGCTTGCATTTGTTGAGGTATGGTCATGGGGATTGACAAGATGTACACACGTTGTTAGGATTCTCTCATAGTTTCTAGGCCGGACACGCTCCACTGCAACATGATTGGCTCCTGTGTCGAGGGAAGGGCAGGCTCCGCTGATGTAATGATATGACCATCCCAAACGTGTATCACATTTGTACAAAATAAAAACAACAAAGTTTTTTATGGTTAGGTTTAGGGCCAGGGTTGGGGTTTATGATGATCGGCTTTAATGTCATAATTTGCCGATCCGATCAATGACGTCGGCGGTGTGGGACAGACAACTCGTCTGAGACAGACAACACGTAATGCCCGAATCAGATACAAGACAAATTTGCTCTTTCACGATTGCACTATGTCAGACTACTACAATAAAATCTTATATTCCGATACCACCGCATCCCGTTTTTTTACGATCATTGGGCTTTATCTTGTCAAATGCGACCGGATACACTCGTTACCGTGGCGACGACAACAAGAGTGGATCGCGCCGACTGTATTATAAGGACAAAATGGGGAAAAACGTGTGTTGGTGGTCACCGGTGCTCAGGACAGGAGATGACGTTCGTTTAAGGCTTGCTCGAGGTATGTTCACGCACCTTTAATATGATACGGCTCATAAGCAAGCAACAAAACGTTATGTAGCCTAGCAACCTAGTAAACATGCCGCCGTTCTGTCGAATCATGCTCTAAAGTTTCAGTGTGGGTGAAGTAATTGAATTACAATAAAGTAATTTAATTACAGTAAGTTAGCACCCATTATTTCTGTCATGTTGTAATGTTGGTTTGATCTGACTGATTAGAATAAACGATCTGACTAGACCAGTGATTTTCCACATATTATGGAGCCAAGGAACATATTTTACAATTGAAAAATCTCACAGCACACCAACAAAAAAAAATGTCAAAAAAGTGGATACATTAATTGTGTGAATGCTCAAGAATTCACACATATGTTATTCTACCTTTATTTTTATCTTTTTTCTTTTTATTATTCTGCCGCGTTTTTTTGAAGGGCTTCTCCTTCGCCATTTTATATCCGATTCACTCTGTTCCAACTTCGACATGTTCGAAAAATTCACACGACACGTGCTATTACTCATCTAAGACGCAAACCTTTTCAGATTACCCACAATTCCACATTTTACACCCAAAAAATTCCCATTCATTCCAATGACACTTTCAACAAAATACTTTAACATCATTCTCTTTCACTTTTAAAACATTCAGCTCATTCAGAAATTCTTCAACACATATTCCCGTATTCCCCACATTCCCATATTACCCACATTCTACATTCTTCACCCACATATTACTATTTTAACACCCAAACTCTTCCCCATTCCACTCTATTCTGCCTTGTTCCCCCCTGCTTCCACATTTGTTCACCAATTCAAACCATTCCACTTACAACATGTTTTCCACATTCCCCATATTCCCCACATTCCCACACTACCGACATTCTACACTGTGCATCACTGAAATACTCGCATTTTAGCCACAATAAGACAAATTCTACATTTTTATACAGTTTCCTTATTTCTCAACCAATTTGCACCATTCCAACTTCTACATGTTCAGATCATTCAGCTCATTCAAACCAACCTGTGAACACCCATTCCTGAAATTTCACAAAATTTAAAAATAGAAGCCAGAAATTACTAATTTTTTACAAATTTTGCCATAATGTCCTTATTTCTCAACCGATTCCCACCGTTCCAACTTCTACGTGTTCAGCTAATTCAAGCGCATGATTGCAATCATTGCAGCATCATGCAATTTCTCCAGGAATTGCACCTTCTAGTTATTGTATGTACTTCCTGCCATTTAATAGAAGACCATTCATTTGTTCTGTCTGTCACTATGCCTCACTGGCATTAATAGATGAACAAAGATACATTATTTATTGTAAATATAATTTTTTTAGCAATTAATTACACAAGTATATACAGCAAAGGAACAGGTCATTTAAATAGACACATTGCTCCATGTTGTGATCAGATCGGTGATCGGTTATCATTTTTTTAAACACGCTGATCGGTGATTGGTGATCGGCCCCAAAAATCCTGATCGTGAAAAGCCTATTAATATTAAGATGTAAAAAGAACAATACGCTGCACACATTATTTTACAATCATTATTTTACTTCCAGATGAAGATAGCTTAATAAAAGGTGATTTACAATATATTTTTTAAACATTGTTACATGTAAAAATAAGGTAATCATTATAAAACATAACAAAAAAACATTTTAATTCTGCACATGCCTACGGTTTGACTAGAGTCTAAAAGTAACATGGTTTAATTTAAATGGATTTTAGTGGAGGACTGAATCAAATAATTGACACAGACAGCAATGTTGTTAACTTTGGTAAAATGCATTTAATTGCATTTCAATACAAAACAATAGAAAAACAAATGAAAAATATCCCGAGGCAAAATATTAATTCATTAAATCGATGTATCAATTCATATTCCTAAAATCCTACTGGGTCGATCAGTGCTCAGCAAGGTAGTCTTCCAAACAAAAATATATCGATTGAAATTATTTTTAAAAATGTAACTAATCAATTGTATCGATACTAGGAAATAACGCATTGGATTTACGCACGGAACAGTTTACATGAAGGTGTGTATTTGTTGTATTTCCAAGAAACATGGCTGTAATTCCTTTTACCTCGCTGTATTTTTCAGTTACCACACGACTATGAGGGGCCATTAGGGACATTATTCAGGATTAGCTCTCACACTTACTATTCAAATTCTTTCACACACACACAAACTACTGAAAGGCTCTCATAAGAACTACTCAAACACTCTCACAAACACGAGTCTTGCTCTCATTAACGCTTCTCAAATGCTCTCATATACACGACTCTTGCTCTCATTAACACTACTCAAATGCTCTGATTAACACTAATCAAACGCTCTCATCAACACTACTCAAATGCTCTCATACACACGAGTCTTACTCTCATACTTACTCAAATCCTCTATCTATTTATCCATCCATCCATCCATCTATCTATCTATCTATCTATCTATCTATCTATCTATCTATCTATCTATCTATCTATCTATCTATCTATCTATCTATCTATCTATCTATCTATCTATCTATCCATCCATCCATCCATCCATCCATCCATCCATCCATCCATCCATCTATCCATCTATCTATCTATCTATCTATCTATCTTAAAATAGATCTCCCAATATTTTTTTTGTCGTATACTTGTTGATTACTGTGTTAGAATAACGCTTTTATTCATTGATGTAAAATGGCTGCTTTTAATGTGTAAGTGCTGTAGGATAGGACGTAATGGTTGGCCCATCACAAGCCGTGATGTGATTGACGTGCTCGCGTGAACGCATTTGAGTAGTGTTAATGAGAGCAAGACTCGTGCGTATGAGAGCATTTGAGTAGTGTTAATGACAGCATTTGAGTAGTGTTAATGAAAGCAAGACTCATGAGTGTGAGAGTGTTTGAGTACTGTTAATGAGAGCATTTGATTAGTGTTAAGGAGAGCAAGACTCATGTGTATGAGAGCATTTGAGTAGTGATAATGAGAGCAAGACTTGTGCGTATGAGAGCATTTGAGTAGTGTTAATGAGAGCATTTGATTAGTGTTATTGAGAGCATTTGTGGAGTGTTAATGAGAGCAAGACTCGTGTGTATGACAGCATTTGAGTAGTGTTAATGAGAGCAAGACTCGTGCGTGTGAGAGTGTTTGAGTAGTGTTAGTGTGAGCATTTAAGTACTTTTAATGAGAGAAAGACTCGTGTGTATGAGAGCATTTGAGTAGTGTTAATGAGAGCAAGACTTGTGTGTATGAGAGTGTTTGAGTCGTGTTAACGAGAGCATTTGAGTCGTGTCAATGAGAGCAAGACTCTTGAGTATGAGAGCATTTGAGTAGTGGTAATGAGAGCAAGACTCGTGGGTAAGAGAGCATTTGAGTAGTGTTAATGAGAGCATTTGAGTACTTTTAATGAGAGCAAGACTCGTGCGTATGAGAGCATTTGAGTAGTGTTAATGAGAGCAAGACACGTGTGTATGAGAACATTTGAGTAGTGTTAATGAGAGTATTTGAGTAGTGTCAATGAGAGCATTTGCGTTGTGTTAATGGTAGCAAGACTCGTGCGAATCAGAGCATTTGAGTAGTTTTTGTGAGTGTGAAAGCATTGAATAGTAAGTGTGAGAGCCAATCCTGAATAATGTCCCTAACGGCCCCTCATTAGTTAGCATTGTCAAGGCTACTTTCTTCTTCCTTTTGATTTCTGTGCCACATATCTCGTCACTCCTTTCCATAGTGGTTGGACGAGACACCACAGTACGTGTGTGTGTGCGTGCGTATGTGTGTGCTTGCGCGCGCATGTGTGTGTGTGTGTGTTGCTTTCTAAGCACATTTATTGATGTTTAAGATGCCTGTCTGGTGGATGGCAGATGAGAAGAAGGCCAGTGAGGAATTATCAATAAGGATGGTGTGTGTGACTCGCGGCACTCAACCGTGCACGTTGAAGCTTTTAAAGCTGGTTAGCTCAGCTAAGCTCGCTAGCCGCAAACAGAGAAGGGATGCGTTTCAACACATCGTTCAGGAGCTAGTGGAAAGTGTTGTGAATGTGATTATCGTGTCAAAATATGTACAGTAGAAATGCTGAGAGCGTATCTGAATGCGCAACCAAGCGCGGCTGTCGAATAAATATTTGTAGCTTTTGAAAAAAACAATAACAAGCGTACAAGGAGGGAATGAGCGACAACGTCAACGACTGGATGCTGTTTCCAAGGCTCACGATTGTGCGACAAAGAGCAGGTATGTTGATTTATTTATTGCACAATGTATTATAAAAACTATTCCAAAAATATTTTCGTGAAAACCTCACAGTGCTTCCTTTCGAGCCATTAGTATTTGACTGTATAAAACAGGGATTCTCAAACTTTGGGTCCAGCTTGGGATTCTTTACAGTGGAGTAATTGTTGAAGTACACCCTCATAATTTTAATGGCAATTAAACATATCTTTTATCTTTTCGATGAAAAAACTGGCCGAACAAGTAAAACCATAGATGAAATAATGTAAATATCGCTAAGTTGCTGTTTTCCCCCTTTGTTTTATTGCAAAGCAACACAAGTAAATCAAAACTTTGTATTTTATTTTACATCCATCCATCCATTTTCTACCGCTTATCCGAGGTAGCAGTAGCTTAAACAGGGACGCCCAGACTTCCCTCTCCCCAGCCACTTCATCCAGCTCTTCCGGGGGGATCCTGAGGCATTCCCAGGCCAGCCGAGAGACGTAGTCTATCCAGCGTGTCCTGGGTTGTCCCGGGTTCTCCTCCCGGTGGGATGTGCCTGGAACACCTCAACAGGGAGGCGTCCGGGAGGCATCCTAATCAGATGCCCCAGCTACCTCATCTGGCTCCTCTCAATGTGGAGGAGTAGCGGCTCTACTCTTAGCTCCTAGGAAACGCCTTCTCCAAGTCCATAAAACACATGTAGACTGGTTGGGCTAACTCCCATGCACCCTCAAGGACCGTGCCGAGTGTAGAACTGATCCACTCTTCCACTGCCAGGACGAAAGCCACAATGCTCCTCCTGAATCTGCGATTCGACTTCCCGACGGACCCTTCTCTCCAGCACCCTGAATAGACCTTACCAGGGAGGCTGTGTGATCACCCTGTAGTTGGAACACCCTCCGGTCCCCGTTCTTAAAAAGGTGGCCCACCAACCCAGTCTGCCATTCCAGAGGCACTGTCCCCGAAATCCACGCGATGCTGCAGAGGCGTGTCAACCAGGACAGCCCCACAACATCCAGAGCCTTTAGGAATCTCATCCACCTCCAGGGCCTTGCCACTGAGGAGTTTTTTAACCACTTCGGTGACCTAAACCCCAGAGATATGAGAGCCCGCCTCAGAGAACACAGACTCTGCTTCCTCATGGGAAGGCGTGTTGGTGGAATTGAGGAGGTCTTCAAAGTATTCTCCCCACCGACTTACAACGTTCCGAGTCGAGGTGACCAGCGCCCCATCCCCACTATACATAGTGTGGATGGTGCACTGCTTCCCCCTCCTGAGACGCCAGATGGCGGACCAGAATTTCCTCAAAGCCGTCCGGAAGTCTTTCTCCATCGCCTCACCGAACTCCTCCCATGCCCGAGTTTTTGCTTCAGCGACCACCAAAGCTGCATTCCGCTTGGGCAGCCGGTACCCATAAGCTGCCTCAGGAGTCCCACAGGCCAAAAAGGCCCAATAGGACTCCTTCTTCAGCTTGACGGTATCCCTCACCGCTGGTGTTCACCAATGGGTTCGGGGATTGCCACCACGACAGGCACCGACCACCTTAGGGCCACAGCTCCGGTCGGAGGCGCGGAACATGGTCCACTCGGACTCAATGTCCCCCGCCTTTCCCGGAACATGATAAACCATAATTACATTTTACCTGATTCCCTTATAAGAAATAACAGGAATCTAGGAAATTTCACATGTACTGTCCAGTATGCAGGTATTTGTTTCACAGTCACACTGGAGTAATTTTTGTCGAAAAAGTTACTGAATCATTTTGGATCGTAGCGTTCTAAATGAACCAATGTCTTCCTTGAATCAAATTGGTAATAACGAATAATGATACAAATCGAATTCTCACTAAAATGAATCGTTACACCCCGAATATATACAGTGCTGTGAAAAAGTATTGGCCCCCTTCTCAAATTCTTATTTTTTTGCATATTTCCCCACTCTAATCTTTAAGATCATCAAACAAATGTAAATATCAGACAAACACAATCCAAGTCAACATAAAGTCTTCTTCTTTTCCTTTCGGCTTGTCCCGTTAGGGGTCGCCACAGCACGTCATCCTTTTCCATGTAAGCCTATCTCCTGCATCCTCCTCTCGAACACCAACTGCCATCATGTCTTCCCTCACGACATCCAACAACCTTCTCTTTGGTCTTCCTCTAGCTCGCTTGCCTGGCAGCTCCATCTTCATCATCCTTCTACCAATATACTCACTATTTCTCCTCTAGACGTGTCCAAACCATCGAAGTCTGCTCTCTCTAACTTTGTCTCCAAAACATCGAACCTTGGCTGTCCCTCTGATGAGCTCATTTCTAATTTTATCCAACCTGGTCACTCCGAGAGCGAACCTCAACATCTTCATTTCCGCCACCTCCAGCTCTGCTTCCTGTTGTCTCTTCAGTGCCACTGTCTCTAATCCATACATCATGGCTGGCCTCACCACTGTTTTATAAACTTTGCCCTTCATCCTAGCAGAGACTCTTCTGTCACAGAACACACCTGACACCTTCCTCCACCCATTCCAACCTGCTTGGACCCGTTTCTTCACTTCCTGACCACACTCACCATTGCTCTGGGTGGTTGACCCCAAGTATTTAAAGTCCTCCACCCTTGCTATCTCTTCTCCCTGTAGCCTCACTCTTTCCCCACCACCCCTCTCATTCATGCGCATATATTCTGTCTTACTTCGGCTAATCTTCATTCCTCTTCTTTCCAGTTCATGCCTCCATCTTTCTAACTGTTCCTCCAGCTGCTCCCTGCTTTCACTGCAGATCACAAAGTCATCTGCAAACATCATGGTCCACGGGGATTCCAGTCTAACCTCATCTGTCAGCCTATCCATCACCACTGCAAAAAGGAAGGGGCTCAGGGCTGATCCCTGATGCAGTCTCACCTCCACCTTAAATTCGTCTGTGACACCTACAGCACATCTCACCGCTGTTCTGCTGCCCTCGTACATGTCCTGTATTATTCTAACATACTTCTCTGCCACTCCTTACTTGGCATGCAGTGCCACAGTTCCTCTCTGGGTACTCTGTCATACGCTTTCTCTAGATCTACAAAGACACAATGTAGCTCCTTCTGACCTTCTCTGTACTTTTACATCAACATCCTCAAGGCAAATAATGCATCTGTGGTACTCATTCTAACTATGAAACCATACTGTTGCTCGCAAATACTCACTTCTGTCTTGAGTCTAGCCTCCACTACTCTTTCCCATAACGTCATTGTGTGGTTCATCAACTTTATTCCTCTATAGTTACCACAGTTCTGGACATCACCCTTGTTCTTAAAAATGGGCACCAGCACACTTTTCCTCCTTTCCTCAGGCATCTTCTCACGCGGTAGAATTCTATTGAACAAGCTGGTCAAAAACTCCACAGCCACCTCTCCTAGATGCTTCCATACCTCCACAGGAATGTCATCAGGACCAACTGCCTTTCCATTTTTCATCCTCTTTAATGCCTTTCTAACTTCCCCCTTACTAATTATTGCCACTTCCTGGTCCACCACACTTGCCTCTTCTACTCTCCATTCTCTCTCATTTTCTTCATTCATCAACTCCTCGAAGTATTCTTTCCATCTAGCTAGCACACTGTTGGCACCAGTCAACATATTTCCATCTCTATCCTTAATCACCCTAACCTGCATGACATCCTTCCCATCTCTATCCCTCTGTCTGGCCAGCCTGTATAAATCCTTTTCTCCTTCTTTAGTGTCCAACCTGCCATACATGTCATCATATGCCTCTTGTTTAGCCTTTGCCACCTCTACCTTTGCCCTGTGTCGCATCTCAATGTATTCCTTTCGGCTCTCCTCGGTCCTCTCAGTTTCCCACTTCTTCTTAGCTAACCTTTTTCCTTGTATGATTTCCTGTACTGTGGGGTTCCACCACCAAGTCTCCTTATCTCCTTTCCTGCCAGAAGATACACCAAGTACTCTCCTGCCTGCCTCTCTGATCACCTTGGCTGCAGTGGTCCAGTCACCAGTCAACATAAAGTGCAGTTTTTGAACAGTGATTTTATTCTGTAGGTAAAGAAATATTTAAAGTTAACTGGCCCTGGGTGAAAAAGTAATGGCCCCTTAAACCTATTAACTGGTTGGGCTGCCCTCAGAAGCAATAACTGAAATGAAGCATTTTCTATATTTTCAGTCCTTCATATTTCTCTATGAATCTTTCACATCTTTGTGAGATATTTTGGCTCACTCGTCCTTGCAGATTTTTTAAAATTCAGCAACACTGGAGGGTTTTCAAGCATTTAACACCCTTTTTAAAATCATGCCACAGGATTTCAATCAGATTAATTTTCAGAGTTTGACTAGACCACACTAAAACTTTATTATTATTATTTTTAAGAATATTTTTTAATCCATTAAAAAGTTGACTTGCTGGTGTGTTTTGGATCATCGTCCTGCTGCAGGACCCAAGTGTACTCCAGCTTGAGGTCACAAACTGATGGCCAAAAATTCTCCATCAGGATTTTCTGGTAAAGAGCATAATTCATGGTTCCATGAATCACAGCAAGTCGTCCAGTTACTGAAGGAGCAGACTACCACCCCCATGTTTGACAGTTGGCATGATGTTCTCTTTCTAAAATACTGTGTTACATTTATGCTCGCTGCTACGGGCAGACACCTTCCAAAAATTTCAATTTTCGTCTCGTCAGTCCATAGAATAGTCTCCCAAAAGTCTTTGGAATCATTCAGAGTTTTTTTTAAATTAAATTTAAGTAAGACGACCCTTTGTTCTTTTTGGTCAGCAGTGGTTTTGGCCTTGAAACTCTGCCATGGATGCCATTTTTGCCCTGTCTCTTCCTTTTTGTTGAGTCATGAATACTGACCTTAATTGAGGCAAGTTAGACCTGTAGTTCATTAGATGTTGTCCTGTGTTCCTTTGTGTCCTCCTGGATGAGTCGTTGCTGTGCTGTAATTTTTGTAGGCTGGCCAATACTGGAAAGGCGCACCACTGTTCCATGTTTTCTCCATTTGAGGATAATGGCTCTCACTGTGGTTCGCTGAAATTCTAAAGCTTTAGAAATGACTTTATTACCATTTCCGTACTGATAGATGTCAATTACTTTATTTCTCTCTTGAATTGCTCGAATTGCTTCAGATCATGCCATTGTAGTGTATATTGGTTTGGATAAAAATGGAATTAATTTAGGAGAAAAGAATAAGATGGAAGCGATGCTGGCCATGATTTTAAGTTTAAGCATGAAAATAAAATTATTTTATCACGAAAAGGGGCACCACGTCTCTTTTTAGATGTGTAAAACTTCAGGACAAAGTGACGAAAGACCTCTATGTCTCGTAATCTGAAGGTTGCTACAGGAATTAGATGAGTTCTCGATAACCAGAGGTCTTTTGTCGAACCCAAACACACACAAATGATACATCCATTTTCCGGGCCGCTTCTCCTCACTAGGGTCGCGGGCGTGCTGGAGCCTATCTCAGCTATCATCGGGCAGGAGGCGGGGTACACCCCGAACTGGTTGCCTGCCAATCGCAGGGTACATACAAACAAACAACCATTCTCACTCACAGTCACACCTACGGGCAATTTAGAGTCTCCAAATGATATAGATAGTGAATTTTTCGATAAAATGTAATGAGATCTAATAGGAAAATCTACAGGGGAACAATGCAGGGAAAAGCAAAACAAAGGACAGACAAACATTGGTAGAAGGAGGCTGAACTTGTGCTGTGAGGGTGGAGAGAGCCTGCGTGGTGACAATGCATAGAGCTGAGGATTCCTATTCTCGTTAATTTAAACCCAAACATGCACCAATCTGAACTTTTGTAGACCGCAAATTGGACTTACGTGTGTGGAACAAAATTTACGCAGGCTGGTCGATCTCCTGAATGTTTGGCCAGTCCGGTCCACAAGGGGAACAGGTGGATTTGGCGGAAAAAGGAGGAAGGAAAAAAGAAAAAGCTAAGTTGACTGGGGCTTTATGCCCCTGGCAGCGTCACCCATGGCAAACAGGTCCTAGGTGAGGGACCAGACAAAGCATGGCTCAAAGACCTGTTATGATGACAACAAACAATGGACTCAGTTTTCCCTTGCCCGGACGCAGGTCACCGGGGCCCCCCTCTGGAGCCAAAGTGAGGTGGCGCTCGAAGGCGAGCGCCTGGTGGTCGGACCTGCACCCATGGCGCTCGGCCGGGCACAGCCCGAAAGGGTAACGTGGGTACCCCTTCCCATGGGCTCACCACCTGTTGGAGGGGCCATAGGGGTCGGGTGCAGTGCGAGCTGGGCGGTGGCCGAAAGCGATCCGATCCCCGGCTACAGAACGCTCTAGGGACGTGGAATGTCACCTTTCTGGCAGGGAAGGAGCGCAAGCTGGTGTGTGAGGTTGAGAAGTTCTGACTAGATATAGTCGGACTCACCTCCACACACAGCTTGGGCTCTGGTACCAGTCTTCTTGAGAGAGGTTGGACTCTCTTCCACTCTGGAGTTGCCCACTGTGAGAGGCGCCAAGCACGTGAGGGTATACTTATTGCCCCCCGGCCCGGCGCCTGTACGTTGGGGTTCACCCCGGTGGACGAGAGGGTAGCCTTCCTCCGCCTTCGGGTGGGGGGACGGGTCCATACTGATGTTTGTGCCTATGCACCAAACAGCACTTCAGAGTACCCACCCTTTTTGGAGTCCTTGGAGGGGGTGCTGCAGTGTACTCCCGCTGGGGACTCAATCGTTCTGCTGGGGGCTTCAACGCTCATGTGGGCAATGACAGTGAGACCTGGAAGGGCGTAATTGGGAGGAACGGCCCCCCTGATCAAAACCCGAGCGGTGTTCTGTTATTGGACTTCTGTGCTCATCACGGATTGTCCATAACGAACACCCTGTTTTGGTGTCCATACATGCACTTGGCACCAGGACACTCTAGGTCGCAGTTCTTTGTGGTCATGTCCTCAGACTTGCGGCCGCATGTCTTGAACACTCGTGTGAAGAGAGGGGCGGAGCTGTCAACTGATCACCACCTGGTAGTGAGTTGGCTCCGATAGTGGGGAAGATGCCGGTCCGACGTGGCAGGACCAAACGTATTCTGTGGGTCTGCTGGGAACGTCTTGCAGAATCCCTGGTCAGAAGGAGTTTCAACTCCCACCTCCGACAGAACTTTGCTCACGTTCCGGGGGAGGCAGGGGACATCGAGTCCGAGTGGACCACGTTTCGCACCGCCATTGCTGAGGCAGCCGACCGGAGCTGTGGTCGTAAGGTGGTCGGTGCGGCAATCCCCGAGCGAGGGATGCCGTCAAGCTGAAGGAGTCTTATCGGCCTTTTTGGCCTGTGGGACTCCTGAGGCAGCTGATGGGTACCGGCTGGCCAAGCAGAATGCAGCTTTGGTGGTCACTGATCCAAAAACCCGGGTATGGGAGGGGTTCGGTGAGGCCTTGGAGAAAGACTTCCGGACGGCTTTGAGGAAATTCTGGTCCACCATCCGGCGTCTCACGAGGGGGAAGCAGTGCACCGCCAACACTGTGTATAGTGGGGATGGGGCGCTGCTGACCTCGACTCGGGACGTTGTGACTCGGTGGGGAGAATAATTCGAAGACCTCCTCAATTCCACCGACACACCTTCCCATGAGGAAGCAGAGTCTGGGTTCTCTGAGGCGGGCTCTCCTATCTCTTGGGTTGAGGTCACCGAGGTGTTTACAAAGCTCCTCGGTGGCAAGGCCCCAGGGGTAGATGAGATTCCCGCAGAGTACCTAAAGGCTCGGAATGCTGTGGGGCTTTCCTTGTTGACACACCTCTGCAAAATCGCGTGGACATCGGGGACAGTGCTTCTGGATTGGCAGACTGGGGTGGTGGTCCCCTTTTTAAGAAGGGTGTGTTCCAACTACAGGGGGATCACACCCCTCAGCCTCCCTGGTAAGGTCTATTCAGGGGTGCTGGAGAGGAGGGTCCGTCGGCAAGTCGATTCTCAGATCCAGGAGGAGCAATGTGGTTTTCGTCCTGGCTGTGGAACAGCTCTACACCCTCGGCAGGGTCCTCGAGGGTGCATGGGAGTTCGCCAATCCAGTCTACATGTGTTTTGTGGACTTGGAGAAGGCGTTTGACCATGTCCCTCAGGGAGTCCTGTGGGGGAGTATGGGGTATCGAACCCCCAGATACGGGCTGTTCGACCGGAGTCAGAGTTTGGTCCGCATATCCGGCAGTAACTCGGGCTCATTCCCGGTGAGGGTTGGACTCCGCCAAGGCTGCCCTTTGTCACCAATTCTGTTCATAACTTTTATGGACAGAATTTCAAGGCGCAGCCGAGGCGTAGAGGGGGTCCGGTTTGGTGGCCTCAGTATTGCATCTCTGCTTTTTGCAGATGATGTGGTTCTGTTGGCTTCATCAAGCCGTGATCTCCATCTCTCACTGGAGCAGTTCGCATCTGAGTGTGAAGCGGCTGGGATGAGAATCGGCACCTCCAAATCTGAGACCATGGTCCTCAATTGGAAAAGGGTGGCGTGCCCTTTCCGGGTCGGGGATGAAATCCTGCCCCAAGTGGAGGAGTTCAAGTATCTTGGGGTCTTGTTCATGAGTGAGGAAAGACTGGAACGGGAGATTGACAGGCGGATAGGTGCAGCGTCTGCAGTGATGCCGACTTTGTATCGGTCCGTTGTGGTAAAGAAGGAGCTAAGCCGAAAGACAAAGCTCTCAATTTACCGGTTGATCTACGTTCCTACCCTCACATATGGTCAGGAGCTGTGGGTCGTGACGGAAAGAACAAGATCCCGGATACAAGCGGCCGAAATGAGTTTCCGCCGCAGGGTGTCCGGGCTCTCCCTTAGAGATAGGGTGAGAAGCTCGGTCATCCGGGAGGATCGCAGAGTATAGCTGCTGCTCCTCCGCACTGAGAGGAGCCAGATGAGGTGGCTGGGGCATCTGATTCGGATGCATCCCAGACACCACCCCGGTGAGGTGCTCCGAGCACGTCCCACCAGGAGGAGACTCTGGGGACGACCTAGGACACACTGGAGAGACTACGTCTTTCGGCTGGGCTGGGAACGACTCGGTATCCCCCCAGAAGAGCTGGATGAAGTGGCTAGGGAGAGGAAAGTCTGGGCGTCCCTGCTAAAGCTACTGCCCCCGCGACCCGACCTCGCATATGAGGTAGAAAAGGGATGGATGGATGGAGTGTACATTTCAACATTCGACATACGTTGTCTGCTTCAATTTACGTTGCCGAATTCAACATTCAGTTGCAAATTCAACATTCAGTGTATTTTTCCTAAAAATGTCACTTCCAGGGTGCGTTCCATTTGAACTCTGATTTCCCACTCAGAAAGTCTAAGATTTCTTACCACCCCTGAGTGGCTTTCAAAGATGGCTTCCACGAGTGTAAACAATAGTAGAAGCTCCTTTAATAATACATTTCTCATCACTTCTGAATAGTTTTTGTCACACTAAATCGGCCGTATACATAGTATTGTGCAACGTATATATATTATTGCTGTAGTACAAAATACCTTTTTCATTATCCGAGCTACCAATACAGCCCGTGCTAACAACGACTAACATCAGCCAGGTGGCTTCGTGCTAGACATGCTGTTTTCATTTATGTTTTCGCGACCTGTTTATGTGGAGAATGTTTCAAAGTAAAATACTGTGTAGCAGTGAATGGCCTCTGGACTAGGGATGCACATTCTGAATATTGTTTTTATTGATCAATTGTTTATAAACAACCATAGCATATCCTTCTGGATATAACATAATTTTTTATTCCAAAAATATTTGTGATATAAAAAAAATACTGAGGGAAATAACTGTAATGTATACATGCAATGTATAATGTATGTAATGTATACATCCATTGAAGGCTAAGGGTGGAAGGTCGCCAAGTGCTTGTCGGGATGCCGTGTTCTGGTGCGTGCCCTTTGGGTTGGGGGGCTGTGGGCTTGGAGCAGGGGTTCAGGTTGGGGCTTGTCCTTATGGACCATTTAGCGTGGTGGGCCAGTCCCGGGTACCCCTCCCTCCCCCGATTCAGGTTCCGTGCAGTTCTCGGTTCCGTTTCTTGCGGGGGGCTGGGTCGGGGAGGATTGCGTGGTTTGGATTGGGGGTGTCCGGCTTATGGGCGTCCACTTTCTTGGGGGCCCGCGGCTTGGACTGGGGTGGGCATTTGGCTCGGGCTGGGGACTAGTGTGTGTGGGGTGGCCCCATCGACTTGGTACTCATTGGTTGGTGTTATTAATTAATCATTATTAATCAGTTTATTTGAAAGGGGACAATGCAATTTCATAAAACACATGAAGTACACATGGTTAAAAAAGCCAGAATTAGCCAGAAGGCTAGTTTTCATCTGTAGTCCCCTGGCCATGATGTAAAAAAGCAATAAAATACATCTACAAGACAATATAATACAGGATACATAATCAAAGACTTACTATACTATTAAGAGAGAATAAAACCACAAATCATTTGATCATAACAAAAAACATCATAACATACTTGTCTTTTAGTGTTGGCAGCTATAGGTGTTAACTCGCCACATTTTCAGTTTTTTTGTGAAGGCCTTGTATGTTGTAAGCAGTTTAACCTCCTCAGATACTGAATTCCACTCACCAGCGCTCCTCACTGACTAGGCTGACTTACTGAAAGTGCTCCTGTGCAGAGGAATGAGACAGTCACACTCAGAGCTATTTCTTTGGCTGATGAACTCAGCCAGAGGAGCTGGAGCCAAATCATGCAGTACTTTATAAATTAAATTTAAATCTGCAAATATGTGAAGACTGTCCCAGTTTAAAATACTGTATTTTTTTAAAATTGCACAGTGATGATAGTGCCTTGTTTTTTTTATCCATCACTTTAATTACTTGTTTGTACAAAACTTCCAATGGTTTTTTTGCATTCTGACCAGCCTGGGACCAACTGGTAATGCAATAGTTAAAGTGACTAAGAGTCATTGAATGCAAGTACATTTTTGCAGTTTCAGTTGACATTTAATTTTGAATTGCACGAAAATTTGCGAGGTTTAATTTGATGTTTTTACACAATTTGTCAATATGGGCTTTAAAGGAAAGCTGTGAATCTATTATTAACCCAAGATATTTGTATTGGCTGACAATTTGCATTTTTTCTCCATTAACAAGTATGTCGGGGTCAGGTGATACTCTATTTGTTTTAGTGAAATACATGCCTACAGTTTTAGAAACGTTTAGCTGTAGACAGCACTCCTGCAACCAAGTTGTGACAATGGACATTGTATTAGTGAGTTTAGCAGCAACAGTATCTTTGGAGCGACCATGAACAAAGAAAACCGTGTCGTCTGCATACATTACGCACTCAACTTCAGAACAAACAGTGGGCAAATCGTTGATATGAAGACTAAATACAAGGGGGCCTAATATTGATCCCTGAGGGACTCCAGAGGTTAGCCTAAGAGACTCAGATCTGCAGTTGTTAACTGATACAGATTGTGTTCGGTCATGCAGATATGATTCAATCCAGCTCACAGCTTTGCGAGAGAAGTTAAATTTTGAGAACTTGGTAAGAAGAACAGAGTGATTTACTGTATCGAAAGCCTTCCTGAGGTCCAAGAACACCGCCCCTACAACACCACCCTTGTCGAGAGAAGACTTTATTTTCTCAATGAAGAGGCATGTAGCCATTTCAGTGGAATGCTTGGATCTGAAACCAAACTGCATGGCGTGGAGAGAGGGGGAGCTGCTGTTTAAATAATGGACAATCTGCTCTGACACTAATTTTTCTGCAATTTTGGAAATGGCTGGAAGAATGCTTATAGGTCGGTAGTTATTCAGAGAAGTTGAGTCACTGGATTTAAAGACAAGGGTAACAATAGCAGATTTTCAGGCCTTTGGAAAGTGACCAGATGAAATTGAAAGATTAATGATTGAGGCAATAGGAGTAGCAAGAGTTGAACCTAGATCTTTGAGCATGTTCGTGTTCATTCCAAAAACATCATTTGCCTTAGATGGTTTGAGTGAATGAATTAAATCGATAACTTTGGTCTCAGTAATATTTGTAATAGTAAAGAACTACGTTGCAGACAATGCAGGGTATTCCTTCCTTTGTTTTACTGCAAACTTAGCAGAGATTTCTGACACAGATTCAATGAAGTAGTTGTTAAAAGCATCAGCCATCACTTGAGGTTCGTACAGGATGTTTCCATTTAATTGAATTTGGATTAGTTTTGTTTTTTTATTTTGTGTATCACCCAATAGTTTTTTTTTTATATAATTCCAGGTTATTTCAGAATTTCCCTTTGCACTATTCAAAGCAGTAATGAAAAAGTCAGCTTTAGATTTTCTTATTTCTTTCACTACCCTATTTCTCAGTGAAAAAAGTGGTGTCTATTGTATCCTGATTTGACCGACAACTTCAAGGAATGATCTCGTTCTTTCATCAGTTTCAGAATAAATGTGTTTAACCAAGGAAGGCCATTCTTTCTAGCTTTTAGTTTAATTATCCGTGTAAATTGAATAATATTTTTTTGTATTTTGTTGGCAAATTTAGAACAATCCTCATCTAAATTCTTGCCAGCGAGTTATACATCCCAGTTTACTTCTTAGATAGAATCTTGGAAATTGTGTTGTTCATGTTTTGATATCCTATAGGATTCAGTGGTGGCCAAGGGTTTGAAGCGCTTTTTCTTAAATTTTCTTGTGACCATTATAAGATTGTGATCAGACAATCCTGTGAGCATATTGTATGGCTTCAAGATCCTTTATGGCCTATTAGTAAAAGCTAGATCAATCTGAGTGCGGGTGGAGTTTGTAATTCTCGCAGGGCCATTAATTACCTGAGTCATCTCCATATCATTCATAACCCTTTTCGATTTTTTCCTAAATTTGTTAACTTCCCAATTAACATTTAGGTCACCCATATTATCACCTCTTTTGCAAGATTGAGTTGTTTCAGTAAAATTTCCAGCTTTTCATAAAAATCTGCATTTGATGAGGGAGGCCGATAAATAACTACAAGAATAAAATACATTTGCTGTGACAAAGAAACAGTTAGTCCAAGAAATTCTAATCCATTCTCATCTGTAACATGTATTTCATTACAATTAAAAGTGTCCTTGGCATAAATCATAACACCTCCTCCCTTAGAACCCTGTCTGTCTTTTCTAAACATTTTATAACCAGGTACAGATAGTATTGCGGAGGGCGAAGATTCATGGAGCCATGTCTCAGATAGGCAGAGGAAGTCAATATTTGAGTCAGTGAGAAGGTGATTGACCTGATCACTTTTCGTTAAAATGCTTCGTATATTAAAGTGTGCATAAAGAATGACTTTTGGTTTATGTGTTGAGTCCCATATTAATTTAGAGTTATTAACGGTTTGGAACACCCTGCATTTCCGGTGCTTTAGTATTGCGGGGTTTGGCAGCCCCCTGTTTCTTTTATTGGCAATGTTTGCATATAGCTTTATGCTCCCAGCTTCCGCATCAGCCAGAGCAGTGGTGGAGGCCCAGCTAGCAGAGGTGTTAGCCCCGCTAGCAGAGGTGGAAGCCCAGCTAGCAGTGGTGGAGGCCCAGCTGGCAGAGGTGGAGGCCCAGCCGGCAGAGGTGGAAGCCCAGCCAGCGGTGGTGGAGTCCCAGCCAGCAGTGGTGGAGGCCAAGCCAACAGTGGCGGAGGCCCAGCCAGCAGAGGCGGAAGCCCAGCCAGCAGAGGCGGAAGCCCAGCTAGCAGTGGCGGAGGCCCAGCCAGCAGTGGTGGAGGCACAGATAGCAGAGGTGGAGGCACAGCTAGCAGAGGTGTAGGCACAGCTAGCAGAGGCAGAAGCCCAGCTAGCAGAGGTGGAGGCCCAGCCAGCAGAGGCGGAGGCCCAGCCAGCAGAGGCAGAAGCCCAGCTAGCAGTGGTGGAGGCCCAGCTAGCAGTGGTGGAGGCCCAGCTAGCAGAGGTGAAGGCCCAGCTAGCAGTGGTGGAGGCCCAGCCGGCAATGGTGGAGGCCCAGCTAGCAGTGGTAGAAGCCCAGCTAGCAGAGGTGGAGGCCAAGCCAGCAGAGGCGGAGACCCAGCCAGCAGTGGTGGAGGCCCAGCTAGCAGAGGTGGAGGCCCAGCTAGCAGTGGTGGAGGCCCAGCCGGCAATGGTGGAGGCCCAGCTAGCAGTGGTGGAGGCCTGGCCAGCAGTGGTGGAAGCCCAGCTAGCAGAGGTGGAGGCCTAGCTAGCAGAGGTGGAGGCCCAACCAGCAGAGGTGGAGGCCCAACCAGCAGAGGTGGAGGCCCAGCCGGTAGAGGTGGAGGCCTAGCTAGCCATGATGTTAGCTGATCTAGCAGTGGTGTTAGCCCGGGTGCTCGAGGTAAAGGCCCAGTTGGCAGTGATGTTGGCCCAGGTAGCAGAGGTGGAGACCCAGCTAGCACTGGCCCAGGGTTTAGTTCAACATCACCAGACAAAAGAAGTATCAGCAAGAGATTAAAAACACCCAGGAGTGGTTTGCCTGTGACAGCCTGTTCCTGGTGGCCTGTCATGGCCATAGTCCAGTACCCTTGTGAATAGCATGTGCTGACTCCATCTGGCTAGATACAAGTTTATAGTGTCCCTTTTTCTTGGACATGTTGAATTTAGCAGAAGATAGAGGTTATCCAAACAGAAAAGGAATACGTTGATAGCATAATCCAAGGTCCGATTTGATCTTTGGATGACTTTTTAAGCAAACACACAGGAACCTGCCAAACTGTGTGTCTGCACCCCGGCAGTTTCGGCTGCGGTTGGATGTAACGTTGTTGGGGTGGTTATTTGGGGTTGTTACATCACGTCGGGTGGTTTGCATGTGCGGGTTTTGGCTTGGTTTCCTGTTTTGGGCTTGTGGCTTTTTGTTTTGGGGTGTGTGCGCCGGAGCTCAGCATATTGGCATGGGGGGGTGGCATTGCAAAAAAAAAAAAAAAAAAAAAACAATTATTTACTCATTTATTTTTATGTATTTATTTTATATTATTTTAATTTATTTTATTTTTCTTTAGATGGAACCAGGTGCTGTGGGGCGCTGCCTCCTTTCAGTTTGCCACGTAGGCTGTCTCGGTGTTGGCATGGATGTGTTCTGTGGTTTCACTAGCCTGGTTGGCTGGGAGTTGGCTTCACTGGGGCTCGGGGCGCATTGGGCACTGCGCGTTGTGGGGGCATCCTTTGCGCGGTATGGTTTTGTTCCGGGTGTTGTGCTGGGGCGAGTGGTCATTGATTTTGGCAGGGTTGGGGCGCGGTTTTGTTTGCCTCCGCCGCTGTTGGGCGCAGGCGCGTCTTCTTGCACGCTCTTCTTCGTTGGTTATCGCATGTTCTTCATTGTTTCTCGCCGCTTCTTCTTCTTCGGGGTGGGTGGGCTGTGGGCGTCGGGGTTGGGGGATGGGGTTTTTAGTTTTGGTCGGTTCTGGGGTGGCCAGGACGTCGGTCCCGGTTACGGTCGTTTCTCGATGCCCAGGCCTACTCATGACGGCCGCTTAGTTATGACCGTTTTTTTGTTTTCTTTGTTCTGGTGTGGTGGCTGGCTCCTGCGCTGGGCCCTGTTGGTGTCTGGGGTCCCCATGCTGTCCAGGGGGTGGGGGGGGCGGTGGCGGCATTGGTCTCGCTTGTCGGGCATGGTGGGCGGTGGTCTGGTGCCCTTGCCCTTCCCCCTTGGGGCTGGTCGTGGCGCTTTGGTCAGGCTTGGGACCTCCATGGGTCCTGGGTGGTCGGTGGCGTCCCCTCGGTTGGGTACCCTCGTGGACGGGCTCGCTGACTCAATTATTTAAAGTAAATATGAAGGGCAAGGTGAAACACATTTAATTTTATTTTAATGGGATTCAAATTAAACTGTCAAGCATTCAGAAAAGCATTATCATTAAACAAAACATAACCATAAAGAAATTAATGATGGTTGTTGTTCAGTCATCCATCCATCCATCCATTTTCTGAGCCGCTTCTCCTCACTAGGGTCGCGGGCGTGCTGGAGCCTATCCCAGCTGTCATCGGGCAGGAGGCGGGGTACACCCTGAACTGGTTGCAGGGCACACACAAACAAACAACCATTCGCACTCACAGTCACACCTACAGGCAATTTAGAGCCACCAATTAATGCATGTTTTTGGGATGTGGGAGGAAACCGGAGTGCCCGGAGAAAACCCACGCAGGCACGGGGAGAACATGCGAACTCCACACAGGCGGGGCCGGGGATTGAACCCGGGTCCACAGAACTGTGAGGCTGACGCTCTAACCAGTCGGACACCGTGCCCAGTCATATTAAAAAGTAATAATAAATAACAATATTTCACAAATTCTGCCAGGGTATGTAAACTTATGAGCACACCTGTACATACAGTATATGCAGTCATACGTACCCCTGCCATATTGGAATGAAAGTGTAGGCTACACCATTTTCATAACCTCTAGGTGGCAGCATATTAGAATGAAAGTGTACATCTTTCTCATAACCTCTAGGTGGCGGTGACATTGGAATGAATGTACAGCTTTTTCATAAACTTGAGATGGCGGCATACATTTATAAAATGTGAAAGCTTTTTCATTTACCCTATATCTATGTAAAATGCGCACTATTGACTTTTGACAATTTTTTGGGGGGGAAAATGCACATTATACATGAGAAATTACGGTACATACAGTAATTCATGTATCCACTTATTGTGACATTTTGGTTTGTTGGTGTTCCGTGAGATTTTTCAATTATAAAATATGTTCCTTGGCTCCATAAAGGTTGGAAATCACTGCTCTAGTCAGATCATGTATTCTAATCAGTCAGGTCAAACCAACATTACATGACAGAAATAATGGGTGCTAATTTACTGTAATTAAATTACTTTCTTTTTAATTAAATTACTTCACCCACACCGAAACTTTAGAGCATGATTCGACAGAACGGCGGCATGTTTACGTCCAACCATTCGTCGTACCACAAGCTTATTAGGCTACATACCGTTTTGTTGCCTGCTTGCGAGCCATATCGTATTACTAGTACGTGCACATACCTCAAGCAAGCCTTAAACGAACGTCCTCTCCTGTCCTGAGCACCAGTGATCACCAACACATGTTTTTCCCCATTTTGTCCTAATAATACAAAGTTGTCGTCGCCACGGTAACGAGTGTATCCGGTCGCATTTGAGTTGACAAGATAAAGCCCATTGATCGTAAAAATGATCGTTAAAAAAAATTATCGTAAAAAACGGGATGTGATGGTATCGGAATAAGATCTTGGATTTAATTGAAAAGAAAAAAAGATTGATTACCACAAACAAAACAAAAACAACTATACCTATATAATATACAAGCAGTACAAATGTATTTATTGTCCCACCTAATCGTGATTTACATTTATATTGATACTACTACCTCCTCATATTTGGTAATGATACTTTGTGTTTTTAAACTGATTGATGTTTATACATTGTTTCAGCTCCACACTAATCTGTTCTCTAGTCTCACTCTATTATTTGAAAAGCAGAATTTATTATTGTGGTTCTTCATTTTTGACAAACTTTGGCTTATTTCTGAATTCATACTCCCTCTTTTTTCTTGAAACATTTTCAGGATGAAGTGCAAGTGGAGGTGCCTACGAGATCTGCAGAACAACCAGATTGATGCAATAGTGACGATCATAATGCCGGCCTGTTTTCTCCAAAACATGTGCATCGGTGCTTCAGAGATATGTCAGGAACACCCAAATGGATGCCCAAGACAGGTAGATGAAAATTAGTAGAGGACACACTACAGATGTCACGAGGCCATACTATGAAATTATCCTGTTCTTTCTTAAAATGTTCATATTGTAATAATGCCCTGTTTGTCATTCCTTTTTTGTGCCAATAAATGTGTTTATTGTTTTTATTGCTTGTTTTTCTTATTTACTGCAATGACTCCAAGTAAAAATATAATACAGTTTAATAAAATATTTAAAAAATCAGAACAAAGATGCAAATGGGGCAAAATAGGTTTCTCTCAGTTATAAAGTAGTGAAAGGTGTAAACATAAAATGCAAACTATAAGAAACCTGTCATCAATTAACTCTTACAGTTGATCAACAGTGGGTACAGAAAGTTTTCAAACCCTCTTAAATTTTTCACTCTTTTGTTATATTGCAGCCATTTTCTAAAATCATTTAAGTTCATTTTTTTCCTCAATGTACACACAGGACCCCACATTGACAGAGAAGAACAGAATTGTTTAACTTTTTGCAGATTTATTAAAAAAGAAAAACTGAAATATCACACAGACCCTTTGCTCAGTATTTAGTAGAACCACCCTTTTGAGCTCATACAACCATGAGTCTTTTTGGGAATGATGCAACAAGTTTTTCACACCTGGATTTCACACCTTCTTACAGATCCTCTCCAGTTCTGTCAGGTTGGATGGTGAATGTTGGTGGACAGCCATTTTCAGGTCTCTCCAGAGATGCTCAATTGAGTTTAAATTAGGGCTCTGGCTGGGCCATTCAAGAAAAGTCACGGAGTTCTTCTGAAGCCACTCCTTCGTTATTTTTTTTGTTTTTTTTTTGTTTACTGCTTATCCTCACTAGGGTCGTGGGTGTGCTGGAGCCTATCCCAGCTATCTTCGGGTGAGAGGCGGGGTACACCCTGAACTGGTCGCCAGCCAATCGCAGGGCACATATAAACAAACAACCATTCACAGTCACACCTACGGGCAATTTAGAGTCTTCAATCAACCTACCATACATGTTTTTGGGAGGTGTGAGGAAACCAGAGTACCTGGAGAAAACCCTCGCATGCACAGGGAGAACATCCAAACTCCACACTGTGAGGCAGATGTGCTAACCAGTCATTCACCGTGCCTCTTGGAGGCCTTCAGGTGTTTTTGTAGCAAACTCCATGCGGGCTTTCATGTGTCTTGCACTGAGGAGAGGCTTCCGTCGGGCCACTCTGCCATAAAGCCCCGAGTGGTGGAGGACTGCAATAGTTTACTTTCTAGAACTTACTCCCATCTCCCGACTGCATTTCTGGAGCTCAGCCACATTGATCTTTGGGTTCTTCTTTACCTTTCTCAACAAGGCTCCTCTCTTCCAATTGCTCAGTTTGGCCGGACGGCCAGCTCTCTGAAGGGTTCTGGTCATCCCAAACGTCTTCCATTTAAGGATTATGGAGGCCACTGTGCTCTTCGGAACCCTAAGTGCAGCAGAATTGTTTTTGTAACCTTGGCCAGATCTGTGCCTTGCCACAATTCTGTCTCTGAGCTCTTCAGGCAGTTCCCTTGACTTCATGATTCTCATTTGCTCTGACATGCACTGTGAGCTGTAAGGTCAGAAGGACATGTGGGTGGCTTTCCTAATCAAGTCCAATCAGTATAATCAAACACAGCTGGACTCCAATGAAGGTGCAGAACCATCTTAAGGATGATCAGAAGAAATGGACAGTACCCGAGTTAAATATGAGTGTCACAGCAAAGGGTCTGAATACTTATGGCTGTGTGATATTTCATTTTTTTTCTATTAATAAATCTGCAAAAATTTCAACAATTCCATATTTTTTCTGTCAATATGGGGTGCTGTGTGTACATTAATGAGGAAAAAAACAAACTTAAATGATTTTAGCAAATGGCTGCAATATAACAGAGTGAAAAATTTAAGATGGTCTGAATACATTACGTTCCCACTGCATCAGGGCCTCAAACACTTACTGGGCGACTTCAGTTAACCCAGCAACTCTTTGTGGAGCCTCTGACTGGCATCCTCGGGTTCACGGAGGAATTGGAGGGCGTCATCATTTTCCCGCCAATGCTTATGAGGCCTTGTGGGTGTTGCTGCCGTCTGGGTGCTGGAGAAAGAGGCAGGGGAACACCTGAAGATCCAAGCTTTCTTGGTCTTCTTACTTTCACCCTCACTGATGTGCCAACCACAGGAAAGACAACATCATGATGTCCTCAGATAAAAAAGAAACAGCCTCTCGTCCCTATTATAGCCTTCATTTGCAGGCATGGCAGGAGATGAAAGGCTGAGGGTGCAGGCAGCATTCTCCTCCAAACTCTTGACAATAAATATGAATAATTGGCTATCGAACATTGTAATATAGACATACATTTTGTAACTTTTATTATTTATTTCTAACCTGTTGTGATGTGACTGTCCTCAGCCAGTCCTCGTAGCTGCATTGTGTGTTCTCTAGAACAGTGGTCCCAAACCACCGGTCCGCGGACTGGTACCGGGCTGTGAGGCAGTTGTTACCAGGCCACAGAGAAAGAATGACCAATTTATATAATTGCTGTAAAATTGCAATTCATGTGTCAATGTGTTTTATTTTGAAAATTGACCGGATCTTCTCTGCCGCAACAGCTGCGTGTCTCAATTGACACGTCATGACTGCACAGAATGCTTCCGTTTCCGGTCCGAGCGGGCTGGGTAACTGCGGCAGAGCCCAAAGAAGAAAATCATTTCATAAACTAATTCAGCTCATTATGTTAACTGAAAAGATTTGTTCTTTTGAACGAAACGTTCGTGAACGAAACAACACTATATCAGGAGTCCTACTTAAAATACGGGTTTATCGCAACAGTTAACTCTCACACACCAATTCCGCTCTGATACAGACACAGTCGCAGGTTGCTGCTCGACACAAGCAGAACGGAGTTCAAAGTCTACTCTCACAGGCAGAACGGAGTTCAAAGTCTACTCTCATTGAGGAGCCACGGAACTGCAGTCTGGTCTGGCTGCCTACAACAACTCCGACCCCCACTCCTGCATCGCACCCACAGTGGACGCGCCACGAACGGCGAAGGAGGAAGCAGAAGCGAGGTAAGCGTGTGTGTGTGTGTGTGTGTGTGTGTGTGTGTGTGTGCATGTATGCGTGCATGTATATATATATATATATATATATATATATATATATATATATATATATATATATGTAAAATGCAGCCCTATGGGGGGCACAAGCCAGTGCAAACTTTTGGCCGGTCCCAAGCCCAGATAAATGCGGAGGGTTGCGTCATGAAGGGCATCCGGCTTAAAACTTTGCCAAACATATATGTGCGTTCATCCAAAGAATTCCATTCCGGATCGGTCGTGCCCCGGGTCAACAACGTCCGCCACCGGCACCGCCAACCTGCCGGGCGCCGGTGGAAACTCAGCTACTGTGGGTCGAAGTCCAACAAGAACAAGAGGTGGAAAGCGGGTTCTTCGGCAGAAAGAGAAGAGGAAAGCACAGAGCCTAGAACTGAATGTGGGGACTTTGAATGTTGAGACTATGACAGGAAAATTTCTGGAGTTCGTTGACATGATGATTAGGAGAAAGGTTGATATACTGTGTGTCCAGGAGACCAGGGGGAAAGGCAGTAAGGCTAGAAGTTTAGGGGCAGGGTTTAAATTATTTTACCATGGTGTAGATGGGAAGAGAAATGGAGTCAGGGTTATTTTAAAAGAAGAGTTGGCTAAGAATGTCTTGGAGGTGAAAAGAGTATCAGATCGAGTGATGAGGCTGAAACTTGAAATTGAGGGTGTTATGTATAATGTGATTAGTGGCTATGCCCCACAGGTAGGATGTGACCTAGAGGTGAAAGAGAAATTCTGAAAGGAGCTAGACGAAGTAGTTCTGAGCATCCCAGACAGAGAGAGAGTCGTGATTGTAATGTACATGTTGGTGAAGGACATAGGGGTGATGAAGAAGTGATGGGTAAGTACGGCATCCAGGAAAGGGAGGCACTTGGAAGGACAGATGGTGGTAGACTTTTAAAAAAGGATACAAATGGCTGTAGTGAACACTTTTTTCCAGAAGAGGGAGGAACATAGGGTGACCTACAAGAGCAGAGGTAGAAGCACGCAGGTGGATTACATCCTGTGCAGACGATGTAATCTGAAGGAGGTTACCGACTGTAAGGTAGTGGTAGGGGAGAGTGTGGCTCGACAGCATAGGATGTTGGTGTGTAAGATGACTGGTGGTGGGGAGGAAGATTAGGAAGACGAAGGCAGAGCAGAGAACCATGTGGTGGAAGCTGAGAGAGGACGAGTGTTGTGCAGCTTTTCGGGAAGGGGTGAGAAAGGCTCTCGATGGACAGGAGGAGCTTCCAGAAGACTTGACCACTGCAGCCAAGGTGATCAGAGAGGCAGGCAGGAGAGTACTTTGTGTATCTTCTGGCCGGAAAGGAGAGAAGGAGACTTGGTGGTGTAACCTCTCAATACAGGAAATCATACAAGGAAAAAGGTTAGCTAAGAAGAAGTGGGAAACTGAGGGACCGAGGAGGGGTGAAAGGAATACATTGAGATGTGACATAGGGCAAAGGTAGAGGTGGCAAAGGCCAAACAAGAGGCATATGATGACATGTATGCCAGGTTGGACACGAAAGAACAAGAAAAGGATCTATACAGGTTGGCCAGACAAAGGGATAGAGATGAGAAGGATGTGCAGCAGGTTCGGGTGATTAAGGATAGAGATGGAAATATGTTGACTGGTGCCCAGTAGTGTGCGAGATAGATGGAAAGGATACTTCGAGGAGTTGATGAATGAGGAAAATGAGAGTGAATGGAGAGTAGAAGAGGCAAGTGTGGTGGACCAAGTGGCAATGATTAGTAAGGGTCAAGTTAGAAAGGCATTAAAGAGGATGAAAAATGGCAGTTGGTCCTGATGACATTCCGTTGGAGGTATGGATGCATCTAGGAGAGGTGGCTGTGGAGTTGTTGACCAGCTTGTTCAATAGAATTCTAACGCGTGAGAAGATGCCTGAGGAAAGGAGGAAAAGTGTGCTGGTGCCCATTTTTAAGAACAAGGGTGATGTCCAGAACTGTGGTAACTATAGAGGAATAAAGTTGATGAACCACACAATGACGTTATGGGAAAGAGTAGTGGAGGCTAGACTCAAGACAGAAGTGAGTATTTGCGAGCAACAGTATGGTTTCATAGTTAGAATGAGTACCACAGATGCATTATTTGCCTTGAGGATGTTGATGTAAAAGTACAAAGAAGGTCAGAAGGAGCTACATTGTGTCTTTGTAGATCTAGAGAAAGCGTATGACAGAGTACCCAGAGAGGAACTGTGGCACTGCATGCGGAAGTAAGGAGTGGCAGAGAAGTATGTTAGAATAATACAGGACATGTACGAGGGCAGAAGAACAGTGGTGAGGTGTGCTGCAGGTGTGACAGACGAATTTAAGGTGGAGGTGGGACTGCATCAGGGATCAACCCTGAGCCCCTTCCTGTTTGCAGTGGTGATGGATAGGCTGACAAATGAGGTTAGACTGGAATTCCCGTGGACCATAATGCTTACAGATTATATTGTGATCTTCAGTGAAAGCAGGGAGCAGGTGGAGGAACAGTTAGAAAGATGGAGGCATCCACTGGAAAGCAGAGGAATGAAGATTAGCCGAAGTAAAACAGAATATATGTACATGAATGAGAGGGGTGGTGGGGGAAGAGTGAGGCTACAGGGAGAAGAGATAGCAAGGGTGGAGGACGTTAAATACTTGGGGTCAACTGTACAGAGCAATGGTGAGTGTGGTGAGGAAGTGAAGAAACGGGTCCAAAGCAGGTTGGAACGGGTGGAGGAAGGTGTCAGGTGTGTTATGTGACAGACGTGTCTCTGCTAGGATGAAGGGCAAAGTTTATAAAACAGTGGTGAGGCCACCCATGATGTACCGATTAGAGACAGTGGCACTGAAGAGACAACAGGAAGCAGAGCTGGAGGTGGCAGAAATGAAGATGTTGTGGTTCGCTCTCGGAGTGACCTGGTTGGATAAAATTTGAAATAAGCTCATCGGAGGGACAGCCAAGTTTTGATGTTTTGGAGACAAAGTTAGAGAGAGCAGACTTCGATGGTTTGGACACGTCCAGAGGAGAAATAGTGAGTATATTGGTAGAAGGATGATGAGGTTGGAGCTGCCAGGCAAGAGAGCTAGAGGAAGACCAAAGAGAAGGTTGATGGATGTCATGAGGGAAGACATGAGGGCAGTTGATGTTCGAGAGGAGGATGCAGGAGATAGACTTACATGGAAAAGGATGACGCGCTGTGGCGACCCCTAAAGGGACAAGCCAAAAGGAAAAGAAGAAGACACGACCCCATTTCCAATGAAGTTGGGATGTTGTGTTAAACATGAATAAAAACAGAATACAATGATTTGCAAATCATGTTCAACCTATATTTAATTGAAAACACTGCAAAGAGAAGATATTTAATGTTCAAACTGATAAACTTTATTGTTTTAGCAAATAATCCTTAACTTGGAATTTATGGCTGGAACACAAAAGACTGCGAAAGTTGAGGAATGCTCATCAAACACCTGTTTGGAACATTCCACAGGTGAACAGGCTAATTGGGAACAGGTGGGTGCCATGATTGGGTATAAAAGGAGTTTCCCTGAATTGCTCAGTCATTCACAGGCAAAGATGGAAGAGTTTCAGGACAATTTTCCTCAACGTACAATTGCAAGGAATTTAGGGATTTCATAATCTACGGTCCATAATATCATCAAAAGGTTCAGAGAATCTGGAGAAATCACTGCAAGTAAGCGGCAAGGCCGAAAACCAACATTGAATGCCCGTGACCTCAGGTGGCACTGCTTCAAAAACTTCAGAAAACCAATGTCAGTAAATACTGTTCGGCGCTACATCCGTAAGTGCAACTTGATACTCTACTATGCAAAGCAAAAGCCATTTATCAACAACACCCAGAAATGCCGCCGGTTTCTCTGGGCCCAGCTCATCTAAGATGGACTGATGCAAAGTGGAAAGGTGTTCTGTGGTCCGACGAGTCCACATTTCAAATTGTTTTTGGAAATTGTGGACAATTGTGTCCTCCGGGCCAAAAAGGGAAAGAACCATCCGGACTGTTATGGACGCAAAGTTTTTCATGGACACCCCTGGTTATTTCAGCAAGACAATAACAAACCACATTCTGCACGTGTTACAACATGTCTTCGTAGTAAAAGAGTTCGGGTACTAGACTGGCCTCCCTGCAGTCCAGACCTGTCTCCCATTGAAAATGCGTGGCGCAATATGAAGCGTGAAATATGACAACGGAGACCCCTGACTGTTGAACAGCTGAAGCTGTACATCAAGCAAGAATGGAAAAGAATTCCACCTAAAAGGCTTCAACAATTAGTGTCCTCAGTTCCCAAACGTTTATTGAATGTTGTTAAAAGAAAAGGTGATGTAACACAGTGGTAAACATGACCCTGGAACGTGTTGCAGCCATAAAATTCCAAGTTAATGATTATTTGCTAAGAACAATAAAGTTTATCAGTTTGAACATTAAATATCTTCTCTTTGTAGTGTATTCAATTAAATATAGGTCGAACATGATTTGCAAATCATTTTATTCTGTTTTTATTTATGTTTAACACAACGTCCCAACTTCATTGGAATTGGGGTTGTATGTAGACTCTCACTATTGTTCTGCTGTGGTTCTCATCCCTAGTCCCCTTGTCCACTCTGTCCCCGTCTGTCCCCTAAAACCCTTTTCTGTCCGGCTGAATCTTCAGTAAACATCAGATTAATTAAAAATAATAATAATAATTAAGCAGAGGGAGTATTCCAAACTCCTCTGATACACAGCAAAAGTGCTCCAGCATAAAGGCATACAGATCCACCATTCTGCAAGGCCATGCAGCTGAACAGGAGAGTTTAAAAAAAAAAAGAATTGAGACATTCTTTCGGGTTGTAGATGCTGCAGGTGTGTTGATGGAAGCTCTGAAAACCTCACCTCCCCGGAACTTTCAGCTGTCAATCAAATCAGAAGAAGAATCAGAATCAAGAATCATCATCTTTTATTGTCATGAACATGCATGCATGTACACAAAATTTGCTCTCTGCATTTAACCCATCACAGAGAACACATACACGTTAGTGGAACACACTGGAGCAGGGGGTAGCTGAAGCGCCCGGGGAGCATTTCTGGGTATCAGTGTCTTGCTCAAGGACACCACAGCCATGAGTCTGGGGGATGTTGGTGGGTGGTCCAGTCAGGGTCTTGAACCTAGGTCCCCCACGGTGGCAGGCGATGATCTTAACCATTGGGCCACGGCTGCCCAAATCTGTTCCTTCCCTCACAGCTCCTAACCCGGAAGGGCAGAAATCCCCCAATCTCACTCACGGGCTACAGAGAAGCAGCCACTTAGCCCGCATCATGACCATAAGCCGCGCCGCCAGGACAATTTTACCTACTTTGAATTTCAGCAGGACAACACACATCTGTGGCCGCCGAAGGGTGCGCCATAAGCGGCCACAGCCACGCGACGCGCACCAGTCCTCGTGGATGAATGTTTTTCCTTCCTGCTCCTCGCCCCACAATATGCAGCCGACAACTGTGAGGTTAACAGCCGTTACGATGTTGTGCCGCACTTCCGGCAGCTTCTCTAACTGTTGTCGGGCTAGCAATGGGCTGCGGCGGTTCCCATCCATTTTGTCACTGCCTCGCAACGCAATGCGCGTGCTGCCAGATGGCAAGACACTGTCGCGCAAATAACACAAAACATATGACACTTCAGGGAAGATGTATTTTATCGAGTTGTAGGCATTGTTTGATGCCCAATTGTATGCTATACTGGTAGTAATGGGTTAAAGGTTATCATGAATGAGGAATTGGCAATTCCGCCAAATGGCCACTGCATGGAATAACGGCTCTTGGTGTTTAAATAGCGGGGGAGGGCCTCATGCTAGAAAGTCTACGCCCCAGCTCGCTGTCGTCATTGGGCTAGTTTTAAGGCCTGTTGCAAAAATCTGGCCAACTGAGACGATGAAAAATAATGATAAGCTATATTTCAATAATTCAGAATTAAGTAGTTCTGTCTTTACACATTTTCAGCACTTAACTTCAAACATATTGAATGTATTTAGAAACAAAATACGACTACGAGTTAGTTCAACTTTAAGTCCATCCAAATTGAGCCACGAGTACCTGAAATTTATCATCATCATTTGAGTTTTACATACAGTGCCGTGAAAAAGTATTGTCCCCCTTCTCAAATTCTTATATTTTTGCACAATTTTCCTATATTAATGTTTAAGATTATCGAACAAATGTAAATATCAGACAAATTATAACCCAAGTGAACTTAAAATGCTGTTTTAAAGAATTTCATTTATTAAGGGAAAAAAACTATTCAGTTACCTGGCCCTGTGTGAAAAAGTAATTACACCCCTTGTTAAAAAATCATGAATTAATTGTGGTTAATCACAACCTTTGGTTAATTTTCACTAAACCCCGATTATCTTAAAACCTGTTTAATCAAGAACTCACTTAAGCAGAACCTGTTGAACAAAATCAAGCCAGACAAAAGATCTAAAAAAGATGCAACAAAATGACACGATCCAAACAAATTCAAGAACAGTCAAGAAATAAACTAATTGACATCAGTCAGTCTGGAAAGGGTTACAAAGCCATTTCTAATGCTTTAGGATTGTAGTGAATCATAGAGCCATTAACCTCAAATGGAGAAATTATGGAACAGTGGTGAACCTTCCCAGGAGTGGCCGGCCTATGAAGATTACCCCAACAGAACAGCAATGTCTCATCTAGGAGGCCACAAAGGAACTCACGACAACTTCTTAATAACTGCAGGCCTCCCTTGCCTCAGTTAAGGTCAGTGTTCATGATACAACAATAAGGAAGAGACTGGGCAAAAATGGCTTCCTTGGCAGAATTCCAAGGCGAAAAATATTGCTGACTGAAAAGAAAATCAAGGCTCGTCTTACTTTTGCAAAAAAAGAAAAAACAACAACAACAAAAAACATCTGAATGATTCCCAAGACTTTTGGGAGAATATTATATGGACTGACGAGATAAAAGTTGAGATTTTTTGAAGGCGTGTGTCTCGTTACATTTGGGGTAAATGTAGCACAGTATTTCAGAAAAATAACATCCTACCAACAGTCAAACATGGTGGTGGTAGTGTGATATGATTGATGGAGCCATGAATTTTGCTCTATAACAGGAAATCCTGAAGCCATAAGGTTGGTGACCTCAAGCAGAAGCACACTTGGGTTCAGGATAATGAACACACCAGCAAGTCAACTTCTGAATGGCTTAAAAACATTAAAAATGAAGGCTTTTGAGTGGCCTAGTCCAAGTCCAGACTTGAATCCGATTGAAATGCAGTGGAATGACCTTAAATAGGCCGTTCATGCTCGAAAACCCTAAATTTTTGCTGAATTCAAACCATTCTGCAAGGAAAAGTGGGCAAAAATATTTCCACAGAGATGTGAAAGACTCATTGCCAGGTATAGAAAACGTTTGATTTCAGTTGTTGCTGTTGAGGATGGACCAACCAGCCATTAGTTTTTCACACAGGGCCAGGTAACTGAGTAGTTGGTTTTCTCCTTAATAAATGAAATCATCATTTTAAAAACAGCATTTTACAGTTCACCTGGGTTATATTTGTCTATTTAGGTTTGTTTGGTAATCTGAAATATTAAAGTGGGGAAACTGTGCAAGAATGTAAGAAGTTGAGATACTTTTTTCACGGCACTGTAGGTATTTTTGAATCTTCACAAAGAATGAACTAAAAAGAGCAGCTAATCATTAAACAGCCACGATACAAAATTGGGATGTGAACTAAAAATGTGAACTAATGCATCTTTGTCCACATTTTGGTCATGCCACGTGTTAAAAATACATGTTTTTCTCTTCTGTATTCACCTCCTCAAGTCAAGACACCACTCATCTGTATCCTCTTCCTTGTGATCTTGTGATCATCATTTCATCATTACTAGAATGATTTGTGCTGAGAGCTGTGCTGCATTCCTTTAGAAGATAATAAATATGTTCCTCCAAATATATCAAGGCTTGTGCTACTTGGCCTGCAGCCATGCATTCAGACACTGAGGAACATATGGTTTTAATTTGAGCACAACTGTGAAATATGGCTGGAGTTAGCCTTTACGGAGCCTGCAGTCAATTTTCCATCTTAAAGAAAGAAAACGCGATGTTTGGAGATGGTGATGGGATGAGGACTTCCGCTGCTCTTCCATCCTTACTCTATATTTGCCCCCACCCCTACACACACACCTTCCCCAAACCCCACTATACAAACATACACGATTCATAAAATGCAAAGATACATAATGTGATTGGGGGAAGACCACCACAATTGTCTGGTCTATTTACCTGCTGGTTTAGAGTGGTTCAGCTATGGGATGTGGTCAAGTTGAGAATAATGCAGGAGCATAACTCATAAATACCACAACGCTAGCTGCACCCAGGTGTGCACAAGATGACGTTGTATCCGCACAGCTAAACAAGTAGTACTTCAATGGATGAGCCAGACAAAGTGTTGTAATAATTGCTACTCATTTGGGTACTCACAGCTGCAAAAGATTAGAAGGGGTTAGAATTCACATTTTTTAATCCCACAAGAAAGGGATTAGTGTGGCAGCAATGATAGGAAAATGGTCCTGCTGTACATTTTGTCTCTCTGAGTTATTGTATACTCACAGTTACCAATTTACCCATTTCTATTGTAGTTTATATCAGAGCTACACTCCTCTGTCTCATTTAGAAAGAGACAAATAAGGCGGGACAAGGTGAGTTGTTGTCTGCTACTCAGCTCTCTCTTTATCCTTCTATGTCGCTCATTGATTGGATGTGGTACTCCATTCACTTTTATAATGTTTATTAACACAGTATAACTAAAAGTGCAGACAGACAAAATAAAAGTGTCATGAACGGAACAGAGGATAGGACCCAAAAATGCACGACTCCAAAACAAATTGACAGTTTCCAAAAAGAGAGGTTTAATAGACGGGCATAGGTCGGTACACAGGCAGGCAATCCAAAAGAGGCAACAGTATCCAAAAACATGAGGCAAAGAGACAAGGTCGATAATCGGAACAGGGTCAGGTCTTACTGTGAATCTATGACGTGGAAACAAGGAATGCTGGAACGCGACGACAAGGTACAACGAACTGGCAACGAGAGGAAATGAGACACGAGGTTATATACAAGGGGTAATTAGGGTGAACGAGGCACAGGTGATGAAGATGCTCACATGAGCAGGTGTGTGTGAAACAGGGGGGAAGACAAAACCCGGAACACACACACATATGACAGTACCCCCCCCTTAACGGCCGGCCCCAGACGGCCCTGGGGCCCCTGGATGCGCAACGTGGAAGTCCCGAATGAGCGAATCATCCACGATAAACGCAGACGGTACCCAGGAACGCTCCTCAGGCCCATAGCCCTCCCAGTCCACCAGATATTGAAACCCCCTGCCCCTCCGACGAGATGACAACAGCCGCTTCACAGAGAAGACAGGGCCCCCATCCACAAACCGGGGGGGAGGAGGGGGCCTGGAAGGCGGGACCAGAGGGGACTCCCGGGCTGGCTTGAGTAGGCTGACGTGAAAAGTAGGGTGGACCCGCATAGACCTTGGGAGCCTCAGCTTCACGGTGACAGGGTTGATTATTTTTGTGATGGGGAAGGGCCCAACGAACCTGGGAGCGAGCTTCTTGGACTCCACCCGGAGTGGAATATGTTTGGTCGAAAGCCAAACTCGCTGACCCACTTTGTAGTTCGGGGCCGGTGTCCTCCGACGGTCAGCAGCGGCTTTGTAGGACCGTCCCTGGCGCAGCAGCATCTGGCGGGCTCGCTCCCAGGTCCTCCTGCAGCGTCTCACCAAGGTTAATGCCGCTGGAACTGTGGATTCTGGGGCTATGGCAGGAAACAGAGATGGTTGGTAACCATGCACAACGTGAAAAGGCGATAGACCAGTGGATGCAGAGGGGAGGGAATTGTGGGAGAATTCGACCCAAACCAGTTTCTGAGACCAGGATCGCGGCTCCTGTGAAGCGAGACATCGGAGCCCCGTCTCCAGGTCCTGGTTCAGCCTCTCGGTTTGGCCGTTGGTTTCAGGATGAAACCCGGATGACAGACTGACGGTAGCACCTATGAGTTTACAAAACTCCTTCCAAAATTGCGAAATGAATTGGGGACCCCTATCAGACACCACATTCTTGGGGAAACCATGGAACTTAAAAACCTGATTAATCATTAGCTCGGCAGTGTCTTTAGCTGAGGGGAGTTTTGGAAGTGCAATGAAGTGCGCCATCTTAGAGAACCTGTCAACAACTGTAAGAATGGTGGTATTGCCTTTAGAGGCCGGTAATCCTGTAACAAAGTCTACGGAAATGTCTGACCAAGGACGTTGTGGTATTGGCAGGGGTCGCAACTCCCCAGAAGGACGTTGATGAGAGGCCTTGTTAGCAGCACATACCTGGCAAGCATTGACGTAATCGCTAACATCCCTCCTAACATTAGGCCACCAAAAGCGCTGTTCGACCACCGATAGCGTCTTGGCAATGCCTGGGTGACATACCGTTCGGTTCGTGTGAGCCCAGTGGATGACTTTTCCCCTTAAGGTCGGAACCACATAAAGCCTGTTCTCGGGGCAATCTTCAGGGCTAGGAGTGTCTTTCAGAGCCCCTTCAACCGCAGTCTCAATGTCCCAAACAAAAGCGGAAATGAAGCATGACTTAGGCAAAATAGTCTTAGGGTCGGACAAAGAACTCTCCTCGGAGAAAATGCGTGACAAAGCATCTGGCTTACCATTTTTAGAACCCGGTCGGTATGATAACGTAAAATTAAATCTAGAGAAGAAAAGAGCCCATCTAGCCTGCCTCGCATTTAATCTTTTGGCAGTTTTAATATATTCAAGGTTCTTGTGATCTGTCCATACTAAAAACGGAGTATGTGCCCCCTCTAGCCAGTGCCTCCACTCCATCAAAGCCACCTTGACTGCCAACAGTTCACGGTCGCCAATGTCATAATTTTTTTCAGCTGGGGTCAATTTTTTGGAGAGAAACGCACAAGGATGTAACTTCTCATCCTTGAGAGACTTCTGGGAGAGCACTGCTCCTATTCCGGCATCAGACGCATCGACTTCTACCACAAACTGCTGTTTGAGATCTGGCAAAGTAAGGATGGGAGCGGAGGTAAAGCTCGACTTAAGTCTTTGAAAAGCTGCATGACAAAGCGGGTTCCATACAAAAGGTTTGTGTGGCGAGGTAAGATCATGCAAAGGAGAGGCTATAGAACTGAAATTCCTGATGAATTTCCTGTAGAAGTTTGCGAACCCCAAGAACCTTTGTACATCTTTGCGTGACGTGGGAGTAGGCCAATTAATAACGGCATCGACTTTGCAAGGGTCCATCTTGACTTCACCTTGAGCCAGGACGAAACCCAGAAAAGAAACGGACGCCTGGTGGAACTCACATTTCTCAGCCTTGACATAGAGTTGATTCTGCAGTAACTGCTGCAAAACAGAGCGGACATGAATAATGTGAGTCTCCTCATCCGGGGAGAATATCAGAATATCATCTAAATAAACAAAAACATAAACATTCAACATGTCGCGCAGGACATCATTGACAAGGTTCTGGAAAACAGCTGGAGCGTTAGTAAGCCCAAAAGGCATTACCAAATATTCATAATGTCCCGTTGGTGTGTTAAATGCTGTTTTCCATTCATCCCCCTCCCTTATCCTGACTAGATGATATGCATTTCTTAAGTCCAGTTTTGTGAAAATCTTGGCTCCCTCCAGGAACTCAAAGGCGGTGGAGATGAGAGGAAGAGGGTACCTGTTTTTTACCGTGATCTCATTGAGACCCCGGTAATCGATACAGGGTCGCAGGGTCTTGTCTTTCTTGTCCACGAAGAAAAATCCTGCTCCCGCAGGGGATGAAGATGGGCGAATGATCCCAGCTGCCAGTGATTCTTCTACGTATTCCTTCATGGCCTTGTGTTCCGGCCCTGAAAGAGAGAACAACCTCCCTCGTGGGGGTGTGGTTCCAGGCAGCAAGTCAATAGCACAGTCATAAGGTCTGTGGGGTGGAAGGGATTTGGCCTTGGACTTGGAAAAAACATCTTTAATATCCTGATAACAGGTGGGCACTTGAGATAAATCAGGAGAGCCTAGTGTCACTTTAGGAAGAACCCGTGTAGGGTCTTCCTTAATGAAATTCAGACTCACCTCTCCCGTGCCCTGGCTACCGGCACCGGCAACTTTGACGTGACAGTTTCTCACGGAATGACCCAACTGACCGCAGTAGAAGCACCGCCCTTCCCTCAGCCGGCGTTGACGTTCCTCAGAGGAGAGACGGAACCTGCCCCGTTGCATGGGCTCATCCGTGGTGACGCTAGCCAGTGGATTGAGACTGGCAGCAGGGAATCTGCCTTGGTTTGGCTTGTCACCGAGGCTCGTCCTCCAAGTGCGCGGTGAAGCATCCTTCCGCCGATCTCCTTCCAGCTCGCGATCCAAAAGCCTTCTGTCGATCTTGAGGGCGAGAGCGATGAGAGTGTCCAAGTCGGGTGGCAGGTCTAGCGGGACTAAATGATCCTTGACGGCGGGGGATAGTCCTTGAAAAAAGGCATCAAGTAGCGCCGGATTATTCCAATGAGTCTCAGCTGCTAGAATGCGAAACTCAATCGCGTAATCTGACACCCTGCGCTTGCCTTGTTGTAAGGTGACAAGGGAGCGAGCTGCCTCACGATCAGGAGTGGAAAATTGAAAAATTTGCTCCATAGTCTTGACGAAAAAAGCCCATGAATGACACGCGGCGGAATTGCGGCTCCATTCAGCAGTAGCCCACGCCTCCGCACGACCAGTCAGGTGGGAAATGACGAATGCGATCTTTGCCCGCTCGGTGGGGAAGGCGGCTCCCTGCAGTTCAAAGTGGAGTTCGCACTGCGTGATGAACGGCTTAATGTTCCCAGATTCTCCAGAGAACCTCTCCGGTCGAGAGAGCTGTGGGCAGACAGCAGCGGAGGTGGCAGGTGGCTGCATGGTGAGTACTTCACATGGAAGTACCGTGGCGGTACTGGGTGTGGTGCCAACTGGTTCCTTCTCTTGAAAAAATTTCATAAGAAGTTCAAACTGCGAGGCCACCTGTCTCATCATATTGTCCTGATAACTTGACAGTCCCTCTAGATGAAGGTGGAGGGCGGCAATCTGCTCATCCTGCTTCGCGAGGCGTTGACCCTGCGCTTGAAGGGCTTTGCGCACCGGGTCTGAGTCTGCTGGGTCCATGTTCTGGCCAGTTCGTTCTGTCATGAACGGAACAGAGGATAGGACCCAAAAATGCACGACTCCAAAACAAATTGACAGTTTCCAAAAAGAGAGGTTTAATAGACGGGCATAGGTCGGTACACAGGCAGGCAATCCAAAAGAGGCAACAGTATCCAAAAACATGAGGCAAAGAGACAAGGTCGATAATCGGAACAGGGTCAGGTCTTACTGTGAATCTATGACGTGGAAACAAGGAATGCTGGAACGCGACGACAAGGTACAACGAACTGGCAACGAGAGGAAATGAGACACGAGGTTATATACAAGGGGTAATTAGGGTGAACGAGGCACAGGTGATGAAGATGCTCACATGAGCAGGTGTGTGTGAAACAGGGGGGAAGACAAAACCCGGAACACACACACATATGACAAAAAGACAGCATCACATATTAAATCATTGGAAAAATAGCATTGCTTTCTACTGATGCCTGTACTGATAAAAAATACATAGCGTACTGAAGACTAGTGTGCTTCATCTCCCAGAGGCAATCTTCGCAGTCAAGAAATATGGTGAAGCAAACGCCACGAAGAATGCTGTGAATAAAACTGAATGTGGGTACTTTGAATGTTGGGACTATGACAGGAAAACTTTACCATGGTGTAGAAGGGAAGAGAAATAGAGTAGGGGTTATTTTAAAGGAAGAGTTAGCTAAGAATGTCTTGGACGTGAAAAGAGTATCAGATCGAGTGATGAGGCTGAAACTTGAAATTGAGGGTGTTATGAATAATATCATTAGTGGGTATGGCCCACAACAAGGATGTAACCTCGAGGTGAAAGACAAATTCTGTAAGGAGCTAGTCAAAGTAGTTCTGAGGATGCCCGACAGAGAGAGAGAGAGAGTCGTGATGTGTGTAGATTGTAATAGACTTTGGTGAAGGAAACGGGTGATGAAGAAGGAATTGGTAAATTCGGAATCCAGGAAGGAACTTGGATGGACAGATGGTGGTACACTTTGTAAAATGGATGGAAATGGATGTGGTGAAAAAAAAATAATAATAATCCAGCATCAACCAGCATGGATTTTTTGCTGGTGTAAACTGGTTAATGCTGGTTTGTGCTGGTCAGATGCTGGTGTTACTGCTAGACCAGCATGGGATGCTCGTGGACCAGCATGGAATGTTGGTGGACCAGCATGGATTTCTGATTTGAATGATAGTGGAACAGTATGGGATGCTGGTCAAGCAGATTTACCACCACAGTTGTTCCCATGTTACTGAATGGGTCCACATTGCCATCATAGTCAACCAATTGGTTCAGCTTAATGGTTTGAGAGTTTGATGTCTTGAGGCAATCCTTACCATAAGAGCACACCTCACAGGTACGACTGCTCTCCAGGGAAGGGGCATAGCACCAAATCCTGAACCCCGATACTCTTGAAGAGTTGCCCCACCTCACCTAAAACTCACCTCCACTGCGCCCTATACACACACTGTAGTCTATCCCTTACTTGTTTTATTATGTTTTGTAACTTGTGTTTTAAGTTTGAGCTCACAATATTGTATATCAAAAGGCTGGCCCAGTGGCATGCAAAGACTGGGGTGAACGGTGCAGTGGCCTCAGGCATCCATCTAAACGGGTTGGGGTGGGCATTGATGTAACCCCCGCCCACCACCGCTGACATTTATTTTTTAAGGGGGAAAATCTTCCATCTGTGCTGTTGAACGTAACCTCTGTGAAACAATAATTAAAAAATGTTATATTGATGTAATTCACCAATCCCTCACTTCATTCGCTCCGCCACAGCTAACACAACACCATCCTGTATGCTAGCTGCTTACTGATGGAGCAATGCTCCTCCATCTGTCTGGACCTTTTTACATGATGGTGGGCAGGGGCAGTTTCTGATTTGAATGATACGGGCCGCCGCCCATGGCGGCATTCTGTTGGGGGTGGCCAATTTGCCAGAAAAATGCATCCAAACTAATAAGGAGAAGCTTTGTCATGCAACAAGACAATGACCCAAAACACACTGCTAACACAACATAAGACTTCATCAGTGGGGGGGGAGTGGAAGGTCTTAGACTGACCAAGTCAATTGCCAGACCTTAACCCAATAGAACATGCATTTTACCTCCTGAAGAGGAAAGTGAAGGGAGAAACCCCCAGAAACAAACAAGAATGTAAAGAGGCTGCAGTAAAGGCCTGCAAAAGTATTTCAAATGAAGAATGGAACCGTTTGGTGAAGTCAATGGGTCGCAGGCTTGATACAGTTATTGCAAGTAAGGGTTATGCCACCAACTATTAAATGTTATTGACTTTAAGTTAATTTAATCATGTCTGTTTCAATACTTTAGCTCACTAGGAAAGTGGGTGGGTTCTCTGTCCTGAGTTGTTTTAACACATCTAGATGTAAATACCATGAAATGAAAGTTGGAATTCTGAACTTTTGTCTCATATTCATCTTTTGATTTGAAACCCAAATGTCTTCAGTATACAAGAAAAAAAAGGAATTGACATTGCTGTTCCAATAATTTTGGAGGGGACGTATATGAAAAAAATCTTCAAAACTTTACAAAAGTACAAGGCCTCCTCCGTGTTTGAGGCCCCACTACAACATTCCAATAACGCCCCCCCCCCCCCGCCCCTTTCCCCTCCGGTAAGTGGCGGAAATGCGCCAAACTCGAGTTTGCCAACCAGCAATCAAACTCAAGAAGGAGAATTCAAATGTTTCCGGTGGTAAACTGCCAGCTGCGCACCCAAGTCGACCACAGCTTTTCATGGATTCACACGGTAAGCCACTTTATTTAAATACATGGCCGTTTTTTCTCCTATTAAAAATATTTCTAATTAGGTTAACTGAAATCACTTGCTGTTGTGAAAAGCTAACGTTTTTTGTCATACAAAAGATTGCTACAGTCTACTGGAGTTAGTCTGCTAGCTTGTTTCCTCTGTGCTGTTAATATGGGCAGCTCTTTTTTTGGGGGGGGGGGGGGGGGGGGAGAACGTTGTTTGGATGCATGTCTGTTTTTTCTGTTTTTTTTCCTCTTCCTGACTCTTTTACTCCGGAGCAGTTTATAATCCAGAAAATACAGTACTATACTCGATAAACTGTATTTTCCAGACTAGAAGTCACACTTTTTCACTGATCCTGCAACTTATAGTCAGGTGTGACTTGTGATTATTATTATTACTTTTTTTTTAAATCCTCTTCATTATGCGTTTTTTTGACTGGAGTGATTTATGCTCACGAGTGGTCTGGAAAATACAGTACATGTATTTGGGAATTTGCACTTGTGTGTTAATGCCATCTATGTGTCTCAGATGACTCCATGCCCAGAAGCTTTCAAGGCTTGGCAGCAGAAGACATCTTGGACAAGCCCGACAACGTTTGTGTGTTGCCTATAGCTGTTTGATTTATAATTTTTCCCCCTTGATTTTTCGTTTTTAGGGTCATATCTATTTTTTATATAAATATAATTTTTTTTTTTTTTTTTCCCCTTTTTTCCCCCACCTCAGCGCCTTCTGTAGCAGTGTAGCTTGCTGATGCACACTCTGGCAGAGCAGTCCCGTAGCAATGTCCACTGGACAGAATCCCTGTTTTACTCATGCTATTTCTTGGGGTGGTACTCAATCACAAAAAATAATCAAATTAATTAAAGGCTTTGTAATTAATTAATATCAATTAATCACATTTCACTGCGATTGGCTGGCAACCACATTTTACTTCGATTGCCTCTCGCCAAGAGGTAGCTGGGATAGGCTCCTACTCGCCCGCGACCCTAGTGAGGATAAGTGGTATGGAAAATGAATGAATGAATGAATCGTTGAACAATATTTGTCCTAAAAACCCACATGGTTTCTTTAGATGGAAGTTAGGCTTTACAACGATCAGGATTTTTGAGGCCGATCACCGATCAACAAGTTTAAAAAAACGATAACCGATCACGATCCGATCACAAGATGGAGCAATGTGTCTATTTAAATGACCTGTTCATTTGCTGTATATACTTGTGTATTTAATTGCTCAAAAAATTATATTTACAATGAATAATGTATCTTTCTTCATCTATTTATGCCAGTGAGGCATAGTGACAGAACAAATGAATGATCTTCTATTAGATGGCGGAAGTACATACAGTAATTAATGTATCCACTTTTTGTGACATTTTTGGTTGTTGGTGTGCCGTGAGATTTTTCAATTGTAAATTATGTTCCTTGGCTCCATAAAGGTTGGAAATCTCTGCTCTAGTCAGATCGTGTATTCTAATCACTCAGGTCAAACCAACATTACAACATGACATAAATAATGGGTGCTAACTTACTGTAATTAAATTACATTATTGTAATTAAATTACTGCACATGCACCAAAACTTTAGAGCATGATTCAACAGAACGCCTGCATGTTCGTTTACAACCGTTAGTGCAAGCACTTAGCTTGCTAGGCTCCATAACGTTTTGTTGCCAGCTTGCGAGTATTAAAAGTATGTGAACATACCTCAAGCAAGCCTTAAACGAACTTCTTCTCCCGAGCACCAGTGACTACCAACACACGTTTCCCCCCATTTTGTTCTTACAAACATACAGCGTGATCCATTATTGTTGTCGTCGCCATGGTAACGAGTGTATCTGGTCGACAAGACAAGATGAAGCCCAGTGATCGTAAAAAACAGGATGCGGTGGTATCCAAATGCAAGATTTTATTGCATTCCATTTTTGTAGCCAAGCTCTGACATGTTTATCAGTGTAATCGGTGTACCGGGAAATTGTGCACTGACAAAGGTTCAATGTTGTTTGGAACACAAAATGCAATTAAAATTGTATTTTTTTTAACAAACCTTTTTTATTATTATTAATTGTGATCAATGGGTTGAAGTCCCACCCCTAGTTATTTCTCTTTATCGGTTTATCGATTAATTATCAGTGCAATAATTATTAACAATAACATTTAAAATGGGGCGGCACGGTGGGCGACTGGTTAGAGAGTCTGCCTCACAGTTCTTAGGACCAGGGCTCAATCCCCCGCCCCGCCTGTGTGGCGTTTGCATGTTCTCCCCGTGCCTGCGTGGGTTTTCTCCGGGCACTCCGGTTTCCTCCCACATCCCAAAAAAAACATGCATGGTAGGTTAATTGACGACTCTAAATTGCCCGTTGGTGTGAATGTTAGTGCGAATGGTTGTTTGTTTGTATGTGCAGCATGTTACAATGGAATTGTAAGTTAACTGTTTAAGAAGTTAATGACAAGAGGGAAGAAGCTGCTAGTTTTAATTTGCATAGTTCAACAGCGCCGACCTGAGGGAAGGAGCTGGAAGAGGTGGTGACCAGGATGTGGAGGGTCCAAAACGATTTTGCATGCTCTTGTCTTAGTTCTGGCAGCGTGCAAGTCCTCAAGGGTTGGTAGGGTGGTACCGATAATAATTTAAGCAGTTTTAATTGTCCGTTGCAGTTGGAGTTTGTCCTTTTTTGTGGCAGCAACAAACCAGACTGTGATGGATGAACACAGGACTGGTTCGATGACTGATTTGTAGAACTGCCTCAACAGCTCCTGTGAGAGTCCGTGCTTCCTCAGAAGCCGCAGGAAGTACATGCTCTGCTGGGCCTTTTTTCAGATGGAGTTGATGTTGGTCTCCCACTTCAGGTCCTGAGAGACTGTAATTCCCAGGAACTTAGTCTCAACAGTTGACACAGATGGACAGCGTGAGGGGCAGCTGTGGCAAAGGATGCCTCCATAACATTACTGAAGTGCGCATGCATGCACACATGGTCTGAACCAGTTTGAACTCGACCGAACGCACCTTCTACTGAACCTCAGCCATGTGATAGTAGTCCGTCGACAATTTCTGTACTGAAACCCCCCCAAGAAAACTTGACCAAACCTGGACAGTTGGATGTGAACTGAATTGTCAAGGTTTTTTTGTTTTTTTTCCCCACAGTGTTTGATGAGGCCAATGACTGTCGTGTCATCTGCAAAATTTGGCAGCTGGGTGCGTTGAGGGGCAGTTGTTCATGTAGAGAGAGAAAAGCAGCGGAGAGAGGAAACATCCTTGGGGCGCCCCGGTGCTGGTGGCCCGTGTAGATGAGGTGGTGTACCCCAGCCTCACCTGCTGTGTCCTGCCCGTCAGGAAGCTGTAAATCCACTGGCAGATGGCAGGTGTGACGATGAGCTGGAGAAACTTGGAGGAGAGGAGAAGTACAATGATGGAGAAGTACAAAGAAGGTCAGAAGGAGCTACATTGTGTCTTGCAGATCTAGAGAAAGCCTATGACAGAGTACCTAGAGAGGAACTGTGGTACTGCATGCGGACGTCAGGAGTGGCAGAGAAGTATGTTATAATAGTACACGGACATGTAGAGTATGAGGGCAGCAGAACAGCCATAGATGGACGCAACGTCAATGCCCTACATTCAACATGGCCGCCACGTAGGCATGGTAGGTACTACTTTTGGAATTGGATCTAGTCATATTGTATATCTGTGACCTGGAAATACAGTACGTCAGTCCCATTTTCTGTCTGCATTGCGACACAGTGTCAGTAAAAAACAACGGTCCATTTGGAACTAACAGACTTTGTCAATGGCAGTTTAAGTGAGAAATGTAAACGATTTTTGGACGCATTGTTCAGTCCTGAAGGTCCATTTTATCCGATATCCGTTATATCGGTTTCCGTTTAATTGAGCTTCCACTGTATATACAGTATGTATCTGTCGAATCGTTTCCAGCAGCAACTAGCTTATATATTGGATTGGGTGGAAACAAACTATTAAGAATCAGAATCAGTATCAGAATCATCTTTATTTGCCAAGTATGTCCAAAAAAACACACAAGGAATTTGTCTCCAGTAGTTGGAGCCGCTCTAGTACGACAACAGACAGTCAATTTACAGAGAACACTTTTGAGACATAAAGACATTGACAAAAAAAAAAAAAGTCACTGAGCAATAAAGGGTTGCTGGTAAAGCCGGTAAATTTTTTTTTTTTTTTTTTTTGACAATTGTGCAAAAGATGCAGAGTCCTCTAGTACTTAGAGCAGTTCAAATGATTAATATTAATATTAGTCTAGAACTAATACAGATTCTGATTCTGATACCAGGATTCTTCTTTTCCTTTCAGCTTGTCACATTTGGGTTCGCCACAGCGTGTCATCCTTTTCCATGTAAGCCTATCTCCTGCATCCTCCTATCGCACACCAACTGCCATCATGTCTTCCCTCACTACGTCTATAAACCTTCTCTTTGGTCTTCTTTTAGCTCTCTTGCCTGGCAGCTCCATCTTCATAATCCTTCTACCAATATACTCACTCTCTCTCTCCTCTGGACATGTCCAAACCATTAAAGTCTGCTCTCTCTCTAACTTTGTCTCCAACACATCTAACCTTGGCTGTCCCTCTGATGAGCTCATTTCTAATTTTATCCAACCTGGTCACTCCTAGAGAGAACCTCAACATCTTTATTTCTACCACCTAGAGCTCTGCTTCCTGTTGTCTCTTCAGTGCCACTGTCTCTAATCCGTACATCATGGCTGGCCTCACCACTGTCTTATGAACTTTGCTCTTCATCCTTGCAGAGACTCTTCTGTCACATAACACACCTGACACCTTCCTCCACCCGTTCCAACCTGCTTGGACTCGTTTCTTCACTTCCTTACCACACTCACCATTGCTCTGGACTGTTGACCCCAAGTATTTAAAGTCCTCCACCCTCGCTATGTCTTCTCCCTGTAGCCTCACTCTTCCCCCACCACAACTCTCATTCATGTACATATATTCTGTTTTACTTCGGCTAATCTTCATTCCTCTGCTTTCCAGTGCATGCCTCCACCTTTCTAACTGTTCCTCCAACTGCTCCCTGCTTTCACTGCAGATCACAATGTCATCTGTGAACAACATGGTCCACAAGGACTCGTCTAACTTCATCTGTCAGCCTATCCATCACCACTGCAAACAGGAAGGGGATCAGTGCTGATCACTGATGCAGTCTGTCACACCTACAGCACCTGTTCTGCTGCCCTCATACGTCCTGTACTATTCTAAAATACTTCTCTGCTTTTCCAACTCCAGACTTTCACAGTACAGCAGTTCCACTCTGGGTACTCTGTCATAGGCTTTCTCTAGATCTACAAAGACACAATGCAGCTCCTTCTGACCTTCTCTGTACTTCTCCATCAACACCCTCAAGGCAAACAATTAATATGTGGTGCTCTTTCTTTCTCATACTGTTGCTCAGAAATACTCACATCTGTCCTGAATTTAGCCTCCACTACTCTTTCCCATAACTTCATTGTGTGGCTCATCAACTTTATTCCTCTGTAGTTCCCATAGCTCTGCACATCACCCTTGTTCTTAAAAATGGGCACCAGCACACACACTTTTCCTCCATTCCTCAGGCATCTTTTCACCCGCTAGAAATTGAATCTCAGATTCAGTAGGAGCAGTGTGGTTTTTGTCCTGGCCGTGGAACAGTGGACCAGCTCTACACCCTCGGCAGGATCCTCGAAGGTGCATGGGAGTTTGCCCAACCAGTCTACATGTGTTTTGTGGACTTGAAGAAGGCGTTCGACCGTGTCCCTCGGGGAGTCCTGTGGGGGATGCTTGGTGAGTAAAGGGTGCCGAACCCCCTGATACTGGCTGTTCGGTCCCTGTACGACCTATGTCAGAGTTTGGTCCACATTGCCATCGGACTCGTTTCCGTTGAGGTTTGGACTCCACCAAGGCTGCCTTTTGTCACTGATTCTGTTCATAACTTTTATGGATAGAAATTCTAGCCACAGCCGAGGCATAGAGGGTGTCCTGTTTGGTGGCCTCAGTATTGCATCTCTGCTTTTTGCAGATGATGTGGTTCTGTTGGCTCTGTCATTAAGCAGTGATCTCCGACTCTCACTGGAGCGGTTCGCAGCTGAATGTGAAGTGGCTGGGATGAGAATCAGCACCTCCAAATCTGAGACCATGGTCCTCAGTCGGAAAAGGGTGGAGTGCCTTCTCCAAGTCGGGGATGAGCTCCTGCCCCAAGTGTAGGAGTTCAATTATTTTGCGGTCTTGTTCACGAGTGAGGAAAGAATGGAACGGGAGTTCAACAGGCGCATGGGTGCAACATCTGCAGTGATGCGGACTTTGTATCTGTCCGTTGTGGTGAGGAAGGAGTTAAGAAGAAAGGCACTCACCTATGGACACGAGCTGTGGGCCGTGACCAAAATAACAAGATCCCGGATACAAGCGGCCGAAATGAGTTTCCTCCGCAGGGTGTATGGGTCCTCCCTTACAGATAGGGTAAGAAGCTCGGTCATCCTTGTGGGGCTCAGAGTAGAGCCGTTGCACCTTTATTCAATTGAGAGGATCCAGATGAGGTAGCTCGGGCATCTGTTTAGGATGCCTCCTGGACGCCTCCCTGGTGAGGTGTCCCGGGCACATCCCATCGGGAAAAGACCCCGGGGACATCCCAGGACACACTGGAGAGACTACGTCTTGCCTGGGAACGCCTCGGGATTGCCTCGGACCCGACCTCAGATACGCTGAAGAAAATGGATGCATATATATATATATATATATATATATATATATATACGTATATATACGTATATACGTATATACGTATATACGTATATATATACGTAACAATGTATATGTGTAGATATACATATATATATACCTATACGTAACAATGTATGTGTATATATATATATATATATATATACACAACACCAATTCCAATTAAGTTGGGACGTTGTGTTAAACAAATAAAAACAGAATACAATGATTTGCAAATCATTTTCAACCTATATTTAATGGAATACACTACAAAGACAAGATATTTAATGTTCAAACTGATAAACTTTATTGTTTTTAGCAAATAATCATTAACTTTTAAAAATGTTATGGCTGCAGCACGTTCCAAAAAAGCTGGGATAGGGTCATGTTTACCACTGTGCTACGTCAACTTTTCTTTTAACAACATTCAATAAAGTTTGGGAACTGAGGACACTAATTGTTGAAGATTTGTAGGTGGAATTCTTTCCCATTCTTGCTTGATTTACAGCTTCAGCTGTTCAACAGTCCGGGGTCTCCGTTGTCGTATTTTACGCTTCATAATCCGCCACAGATTTTCAATGGGAGGCAGGTCTGGACTGCAGGCCAGTCTAGTACCCGCACTCTTTTACTATGAAGCCACGCTGTTGTAACACGTGCAGAATGTGGTTTGGTATTGTCCTGCTGAAATAAGCAGGGGCGTCCGTGAAAAAGACGTTGCTTGGATGGCAGCATATGTTTCTCCAAAACCTGTATGTATCTTTCAGCATTAATGGTGCCTTCACAGATGTGTAAGTTACTCATGCCATTGGCACTAACACAGCCACATACCATCACCGATGCTGGCTTTTGAACTTTGCATCCATAACAGTCCGGATGGTTCTTTTCCTCTTTGGCCCGGAGGACACGACGTCCACAATTTCCCAAACTATTTGAAATATGGACTCGTCTGATCACAGAACACTTTTCCACTTTGCAATAGTCCATCTTAGATGACCTCGGGCCCAGAGAAGCCGGCGGCGTTTCTAGGTGTTGTTGATAAATGGCTTTTGCTTTGCATAGTAGCGTTTCAAGTTGCACTTACGGATGTAGCGCCAAACTGTATTTACTGACATTGGTTTTCTAAAGTGTTCCTGAGCTCATGTGGTGATATCCTTTACACATTGATGTCGGTTTTTGATGCAGTGCCGCCTGAGGGATCGAAGGTCATGGGCATTCAATGTTGGTTTTCGGCCTTGCCGCTTACATACAGTGATTTCTCCAGATTCTCTGAACCTTTTGATGATATTATGGACCGTAGATGATGAAATCCCTAAATTCCTTGCAATTGTACGTTAAGGAACATTGTCCTTTAACTGTTCGACTATTTTCTCATGCACTTGTTCACAAAGAGGTGAACCTCGCCCCGTCTTTGTTTGTGAATGACTGAGCAATTCAGGGAAGCTTCTTTTATACAATATCATGGCACCCACCTCTTCCCAATTAGCCTGTTTACCTGTGTGATGTTCCAAACAAATGTTTGAAGAGCATTCCTCAACTTTATCAGTCTTTTTTGCCACCTGTCCCAGCTTTTTTGGAACGTGTTGCAGCCATAAAATTCAAAGTTAATGATTATTTGCTAAAAACAATAATGTTTATCGGTTTGAACGTTAAATATCTTTGAAATGTATTCAAGTAAATATAGGTTGAACATGTTTTGCAAATCATTGTATTCTGTTTTTATTTGTTTAACACAATGTCCCAACTTCATTGGAATTGGGGTTGTATTTAAACACAAGTAACATTACAACAGCTATTTGTAGATTGGGGCATTGGAAGGGGGGGGGGGGGGGGGGACATCCGGTGAGGACAGAACCAGATAAGAGAGAACAGAAAACAAGGACAAGATGTGGGGAAATGAGGAAGGCAGTGCAACTGTGGAGTGGTGCAACCAACAATAGAGGTTCCATCCAAATCTGATTCAAAATAAAAGTCCACTGAAATTGGTATATTTAACTGTCATGAACACGGATTTCAAAAATTATTTAAAAAAAATCTATGAGATATCGCAACACCAGTCCAGTTCTGGGGGACACTACCCCACCCCAGGTATCCAACAAAAGTGGTCCCACCCAAGTCTGATGTCCAACCATCCATCCATCCATTTTCTACTGCTTATCCGAGGTCGGGTCGCTGGGGCAGTAGCTTTAGCAGGGACGCCCAGACCTCCCTCTCCCCAGGCACTTCATCCATCCTCCCAGATGGCTGAGCTTCTAACCTTATCTCAAAGGGAGAGCCTGGACACCCTGCGGAGGAAACTCATTTCGGCTGCTTGTCCTGGATCTTGTGCTTTCGGTCACGACCCACAGCTCGTGACCATAGGTGAGGGTAGGAACGTATCGACCGGTAAATCTACCACAACGGATCGATACAAAGTCCGCATCACAGCAGACACTGCACCGATCCGCCTGTCAATCTCCCGTTCCATTCTTCCCTCACTCATGAACAAGACCACAAGATACTTGAACTCCTCCACTTGGGGAAGGATCTCATCCCCGACCTGGAGGGGGCATGCCACCCTTTTCCGACTGAGGACCATGGTCTCAGATTTGGAGGTGTTGGTTCTCATCCCAGCCGCTTCACACTCGGCTGTGAACTGCTCCAGTGACAGTTGGAGGTCACGGCTTGATGAAGCCAATAGATCCCCATCATCAGCAAAAAGCAGAACGAGTCCAACTTACTGCCGGATATGCGGACCAAACTCTGACTCTGGTCGTACAGGGACCGAACAGCCCGTATCAGGGGGTTCGGTACCCCATACTCCCGAAGCACCCCCAAAGGACCCCCCGAGGGACACGGTCGACCGCCTTCTCCAAGTCCACAAAACATATGTAGACTGGTTGGGCGAACTCCCATGAACCCTCGAGGACCCTGCCCAGGGCTGGTCCACTGTTCCACGGCCAGCACGAAAAATAACACTTAAATCAAGACAGGTTGTTAGTGAAATGCTATTCTGCTCCCTCTAAACCAGGGGTTCTTAACCTTGTCGAAGGGACGGAACCCCGCAAGTTTCATATGGAGTGCACGGAATCCTTGAAAATCCTTGAAAAATAAAACAATGTTTATTTGAAATTAAAAACAGGTATATATTTTATTGTCTGTATAGATTCTTAGTCATCCAGGTCATTCGCAAAATGAAACATGCATCAGTTGCACACAAAATCCCTGTGTTAAAAGAACAAAACTAACAAAACATGAATTTCACACAAAAAACAAACAGAAAATTCAATTCAATGAAAATTTACTGTAAGTGAATGTGAATCACTAGGTCGCAGGTCGATGATCGACTTTGTGGTCATGTCATCGGACTTGCGGCCGCATGTCTTGGACACTCGGGTGAAGAGAGGGGCGGAGCTGCCAACTGATCACCACCTGGTGGTGAGTGTGCTCCAATGGTGGGGGAAGATACCGGTCCGACGTGGCAGGCCCAAACGTATTGTGAGGGTCTGCTGGGAACGTCTGACAGAATCCCCTGTCAAAAGGAGTTTCAACTCCCACCTCCGACAGAACTTTGCTCATGTTCTCGGGGAGGAGGGGGACATCGAGTCCGAGTGGACCATGTTCCGTGCCTCCATTGCTGAGGCGGCCGACCGGAGCTGTTGCCATAAGGTGGTCGGTGCCTGTCGTGGCGGCAATCGCCGAACCCATTGGTGGACACCAATGGTGAGGGATGCCGTCAAGCTGAAGGAGTCCTATCAGGCTTTTTTGGCCGGCGGGACTGCTGAGGCAGCTGATGGGTACCGGCTGGCCATGCGAAATGCAGCTTTGGTGGTTGCTGAAGCAAAAACTCGGGTATGGGAGGAGTTCGGTGAGGCCATGGAGAAAGACTTCTGGACGGCTTCGAGGAAATTCTGGTCCACCATCCTGCGTCTCAGGAGGGGGAAGCAGTGCCCATCAACACTGTGTATAGTAGGGATGTGGCGCTGCTGACCTCGACTCAGGACGTTGTGAGCCGGTGGGGAGAATACTTCTAAGACCTCCTCAATTCCACCGACACGCCTTCCCATGAGGAAGCATAGTGTGGGTTCTCTGAGGCGGGCTCTCCTATCTCTGGGGTTGAGGTCACCGAGGTGGTTAAAAAGCTCCCCGGTGGCAAGGCCCCAGGGGTGGATGAGATTCGCCCGGAGTTCCTCAAGGCTCTGGATGTTGTGGGGCTGTCCTGGTTGACACGCCTCTGCAACATCGCGTGGACATCGGGGACAGTGCTTCTGGATTGGCAGACTGGGGTGGTGGTCCCCCTTTTTAAGAAGGGGGACCGGAGGGTGTGTTCCAACTACAGGGGATCACACCCCTCAGCCTCCCTGGTAAGGTCTATTCAGGGGTGCTGGAGAGGAGGGTCCGTCGGGAAGTCGAATCTCAGATTCAGGAGGAGCAATGTGGTTTTCGTCCTGGCCGTGGAACAGTGGACCAGCTCTACACCCTCGGCAGGGTCCTCGAGGGTGCATGGGAGTTCGCCCAACCAGTCTACATGTGTTTTGTGGACTTGGAGAAGGCGTTCGACAGTGTCCCTCGGGGAGTCCTGTGGAGAGTGCTTCGGGAGTATGGGGTACCGAACCCCTTGATACGGACTGTTTGGTCCCTGTACGACCAGAGTCAGAGTTTGGTCCGCATATCCGGCAGTAAGTCGGACTCGTTCACGGTGAGGGTGGGACTACGCCAAGGCTGTCCTTTGTCACCGATTCTGTTCATAACTTTTATGGACAGAATTTCAAGGCACAGCCGAGGCGTAGAGGGGGTCCGGTTTGGTAGCCTCAGTATTGCATCTCTGCTTTTTGCAGATAATGTGGTTCTGTGGGCTTCATCACGCCGTGACCTCCAACTCTCACTGGAGCAGTTTGCAGCTTAGTGTGAAGCGGCTGGGATGAGAATCACCACTTCCAAATCTGAGACCATGGTCCACAGTCGGATAAGAGTGGTGTGCCCTCTCCAGGTCGGGGATGAGATCCTGCCTCAAGTGGAGGAGTTCAAGTATTTTGGGGTCTTGTTCATGAGTGAGGGAAGAATGGAACAGGAGATCAACAGGCGGATCGGTGCAGCGTCTGCAGTGATGCGGACTTTGTATCGGTCCGTTGTGTTCAAGAAGGAGCTAAGCCGAAAGGCGAAGCTCTCAATTTACCGGTCAATATACGTTCCTACTCTCACCGATGGTCACGAGCTGTGGGTCAGATCCCGGATACAAGCGGCCGAAATGAGTTTCCTCTGCAGGGTGTCCGGGTTCTCCCTTAGAGATAGGGTGAGAAGCCCGGTCATCCAGGAGGATCTCAGAGTAGTCGCTGCTCCTCCACATCGAGAGGAGCCAGATGAGGTGGCTGGGGCATCTGATTCGGATGCCTCCCGGACGCCTCCCTGGTGACGTATTCCGGGCATGTCCCACCGGGAGGAGACCCCGGGGACGATCCAGGACACGCTGGAGAGATTACGCTGTTTTTTTATTATTGGATGCGCTGTCTGACGGCACAGCAATGCTACTCAACTCAACTGTATCATTGAAATGTTGTTAAATAAAGATAGTTTAAAAAAGAACAAAGCATTTCAACTCGAGGCACAGCACCAGAATGGTAAACGGCAATTTTTAGCCTCCCTTGCGTTTTGAACGGCATGAACAATGCATTCAAAATGCAGTGTAAAAGGGCTTTTACGGATAAAGCACACACGCACACGCGATGTGTGTCGAAACCCCAACGACTGCCTCACCCGCCTGTGTAGAGTTTACATGTTTTTCCTGTGAATGAGTGGGTTTTCTCCGGGCACTCCGGTTTCCCCCCACTTCCCAAAAACATGCATGGTAAATTAATTGAAGACTCTAAATTGCCCATAGGTGTGAATGTGAGTTCGACTGGTTGTTTGTTTATATGTGCCCTCCAATTGGCTGGCGACCAGTTCAGGGTGTACCCCGCCTCCTGCCCGAAGATAGCTAGGATAGGCTCCATCAGCCCGCGATCCTCGTGAGGATAAGCGGGAAAGAAAATGGATGGATGGATGGATTAAAAATTACTACATATTGTTACTACATATTGTTAAACACTAAGTAATCCAAATCAAAACCTTACAAATTTATCAAAACATTAAAAATTACTCCATGTTGTTAAACACTAAGTAATCATAATCAAAACATAAAAAATTGAATCATAATATTAAGTTACTACATATTGCTAAACACTCAGTAATCAAAATCAAAATATTAAAAATTAAACATTAAAATTTCATCAAAATGATATAACAGTATAATATGTATTAACAAAACAAACCAAAAGTCATCCAGAATTTCACACCTCAGGTTTAAGAAAATCCTTCATAAGCGGGTTGTAAGTCAGTCATGCAACAAAGTTAAACTGAAGAATATGAATCACAGTCAACATTTGAGTTGTCAATGTCATCCAAGCAGTCGGATTGAGGGAAAAGGTGTCATGGGTGTGTGTTCCGGTTTTTGTCCTTTGTTTTGTTTCATACATACCTGCTCCTGAGAGCATCTTCATCACCTGTGCCTCGTTCACCCTAATTACCCCTTGCATTTTACCTCGTGTCTCACTCTTTCTCGTCGCCAGTTTGTTGGATTGCCTGCCTGTGTACCGACCTCTGCCCATATATTGAACCTCTCTTTTTTAAACTGTCCATTTGTTTTGGAGTAGTGCACTTTTGGGTCCTATCCTCTGTTCCGTTCATGACAATCGCAAAGGGTAGTGATGTTTTTAATGCCACTGGCTATGAAGCTTGTATCATTGTCAGAAATGTATGTGCAACAGGTTTGGTTTGGTCAAGAGAGTACAAACACCGCCCTGAGAAGCCAATAGAAGATCAAGTGTCATGCGGTTTTGGAGGGCTATTTCACGAATTGCATTCATTTCCACACGTGAAGCCTCAAGATTGGTCAGGGTAGTGTTACCAAAACTAGAAAAATGATAACTTAGAGTTTGATATCGTAACATCAATTTGCCCACCCCAAATTGAGGAAATAGTAAGTATAATATCTTAGTACCTGTACTCCAAACCTTGTGACCTTGTGGGGTCATCTGTGCCCCAAACTGGATCGTGTTCTTTAAATTGGGCCTATCCGCGATGACGGGAACGAGATGTCGTAGAGATAATGTATGAGTGGTCTGTCAAAGCAATAGTGGCCAATCAGGAATGATTCTAGTGTGGACAAAGTCAGTTCACACCCTCAAAAGGCAACCTGCCCAACCGGTCAGGTGCTGACATATAGGAAAGACAGGTAGTATTAGAAAGACTTTGGGAATTGTTCAGAGAGGAATTAGACACAAAGGTTGTGCATGCTACAGATATAGATTGGCAATAAGATTTTGGTACCTTCCCAACATACACACGCTGGCCAAATAGGGTCTTCTTCATTGCAAAACAGTCGAATTTAACTCCGGGGCGAATGTGAACTGGGCCAAACAAAGGCACCCTACCTGAATCATTAGTGGGTTTAAAACCATCAAAATTTTGGGTCACATTGATGTAGGGGAGATGAGAACCTGTTTCAGCAAAGATGGTTTGTTTAAGGTATTGTGGACTGACAAGAAAAAGTAATGATGCATTAGGATGTGGGTAAGGCACAACGTGGGTTTGCAGCAGCATGCAGCATGAAAGAATATACATACAGTTAGAACGATTTTGAGAATGTGTTTAATGAAGGGCATACAGGAGCCAAACATTCATGGAGGTGAAATTAGCAGAAGTTGTGGCAATCCTATGTAACCAAAGAAGTTCGTCATAGTTGTCACGTCTCATAAGGTACAAAATTGTGTCAACTGTCAAAGTGGGAGCATCAATGCAGAATTTAATCACAATAACTATGGCAATTACTGCCAAACCACCAAGGAGACCCCCGGAAGATGACATCATCTTCTTTTCTTTTGTTGAGTTACGCAGTTGCGCGCATGTCTGTATGTGTGGTGTGCGCGTCAGTTCAGACAGATTGGTCGTTGCTCGGCTTTTATGACCTATCTTCTGCTGCTCTATGACCTATCTGTCATGTGTGTGTGTTCCGGGTTTTGTCTTCCCCCCTGTTTCACACACACCTGCTCCTGTGAGCATCTTCACCACCTGTGCCTCGTTCACCCTAATTACCTATTGTATTTAACCTCGTGTCTCATTCCCTCTCATTGCCAGTTCATTGTACCTTGTCGTCGCGTTCCAGCATTCCTTGTTTCCACGTCACAGACTCACAGTAAGACTTGACCCTGTTCTGATTATCGACCTTGCCTCTTTGACTCATGTTTTTGGATACTGTTGCCTTTCTTGGATTGCCTTCCTGTGTACCGACCTATGCCCGTCTATTAAACCTCTCTTTTTGGAAACTGTCCATTTGTTTTGGAGTCGTGCATTTTTGGGTCCTATCCTCTGTTCCGTTCATTACAGAACGAACTGGCCATAACATGGACCCAGCAGACTCAGACCCGGTGCGCAAAGCCCTTCAAGCGCAGGGTCAACGCCTCTCGAAGCAGGATGAGCAGATTGCTGCCCTCCACCTTCATCTAGAGGGACTGTCAAGGCATCAGGACAATATGATGAGACAGGTGGCCTCGCAGTTTGAACTTCTTATGAAAATTACTCAAGAGAAGGAACCAGTTGGCACCACACCCAATACCGCCACGGTATTTCCATGTGAAGCAGTCACCATGCAGCCACCTGCCACCTCCGCTGCTGTCTGCCCACAGCTCTCTCGACCGGAGAGGTTCTCTGGAAATTCTGGGAACATTAAGCCGTACATCACGCAGTGCGAACTCCACTTTGAGCTGCAGGCAGCTGCCTTCCCCACCGAGCGGGCAAAAATCGCTTTCGTCATTTCCCACCTGAGGAGGCGTGGGCTACTGCTGAATGGAGCCGCAATTCCGCTGCGTGTCATTCATGGGCTTTTTTTGTAAAGACAATGGAGCAAATGTTTCAATTTTCCACTCCTGATCGTGAGGCAGCTCGCTCCCTTGTCACCTTACAACAAGGCAAGCGCAGGGTGTCAGATTACACGATTGAGTTTCGCATTCTAGCAGCTGAGAGTCATTGGAATTATCGGGCGCTACTCGATGCCTTTTTTCAAGGACTATCCCCCGCCGTCAAGGATCATTTAGTCCCGCTAGACCTGCCGACCGAGTTTGACACTCTCATCACTCTCGCCGTAAAAATCGAAAAGAGGCTTTTGGATTGCGAGCTGGATGGAGATCGGCGGAGAGCTGCGTCACCGCGCACTTGGAGGACGAGCCTCGGTGACCAGCCAAACCAAGGCAGATCCCCTGGTTCCGGTCTCAACTCACTGGCTAGCGTCCCCACGGATGAACCCATGCAACTGGGCAGGTTCCGTCTCTCCCCTGAGGAACGTCAACGCCGGCTGAGGGAAGGGCGGTGCTTCTACTGCGGTCAGTTGGGTCATTTCGTGAGCAACTGTCACGTCAAAGCTGCCAGTGCCGGTAGCAAGGGCACGGGAGAGGTGAGTCTGAATTTCATTAAGGAAGACCCTACACGGGTTCTTCCTAAAGTGACACTATCCTCTCCTGATCAAGAAATTCATACACCTGTATTAATTGACTCTGGTTCTGACGCAAACTTACTCAACTCCATCCTTGTTAGACGTATGCACCTTAGAACCTTTGAAATAAAACGCCACCGCAACACCTATCCTGCAGACAGCAGTTTTATGGGCAAGATCACTCACCGGACCCAAACACTCACATTGACATTTCCTGATTCTCACTCGGAACGCATTTGTTTTCATGTTTTTGACGCCATGAATCATAACCTTCTCTTAGGGAACCCATGGTTAAAATTACATAACCCCCACATTGACTGGTCCTCTGAGCAGGTTATGTCATGGGGCAGCAATTGCGCCCGGAACTGTTTCAAGCCGCCATGTGATGTTCAGGGCTATGTTTCTAAGGACAATCCACAGACCCCATCTGGGGATCCTGATTTATCTCATGTGCCCACCTGTTACCAGGATATTAAAGACGTTTTTTCCAAGTCCAAGGCCAAATCCCTTCCACCCCACAGACCTTATGACTGTGCTGCTGACTTGCTGCCTGGAACCACACCCCCACGAGGGAGGTTGTTCTCTCTTTCAGGGCCGGAACACAAGGCCATGAAGGAGTACGTGGAAGAATCACTGGCAGCCGGGATCATTTGCCCATCTTCATCCCCTGCGGGAGCAGGATTTTTCTTTGTGGACAAGAAAGACAAGACCCTGCGACCCTGTATCGATTACCGGGGTCTCAACGAGATCATGGTAAAAAACAGGTACCCTCTTCCTCTCATCTCCACCGCCTTTGAGTTCCTGGAAGGAGCCAAGATTTTCACCAAACTGGACTTAAGAAATGCATATGATCTAGTCAGGATAAGGGAGGGGGATGAATGGAAAACAGCATTCAACACACCAACGGGACATTATGAATATTTGGTAATGCCTTTTGGGCTTACTAACGCTCCAGCTGTTTTCCAAAACCTTGTCAATGATGTCCTGCGTGACATGTTGAATGTTTATGTTTTTGTTTATTTGGATTACATTTTGATATTCTCCCCGGATGAGGAGACTCACATTATTCATGTCCGCTCTGTTTTGCAGCAGTTACTGCTGAATCAACTATATGTCAAGGCTGAGAAGTGTGAGTTCCACAAGGCGTCCGTTTCTTTTCTGGGTTTCGTCCTGGCTCAAGGTGAAGTCAAAATGGACCCTTGCAAAGTCGATGCAGTTATTAATTGGCCTACTCCCACGTCACGCAAAGATGTACAAAGGTTCTTAGGGTTCGCAAACTTCTTCAGAAAATTCATCAGAAATTTCAGTTCTATAGCCTCTCCTTTGCATGATCTTACCTCGCCACACAAACCTTTTGTATGGAACCCGCTTTGTCAGGCAGCTTTTCAAAAACTTAAGTCGAGCTTTACCTCCGCTCCCATCCTTACTTTGCCAGATCTCAAACAGCAGTTTGTGGTAGAAGTCGATGCATCTGATGCCGGAATAGGAGCAGTGCTCTCCCAGAAATCTCTCAAGGATGATAAATTACATCCTTGTGCTTTTCTCTCCAAAAAACTGACCCCAGCTGAGAAAAATTATGACATTGGTGACCGTGAACTGCTGGCAGTCAAGGTGGCTTTGATGGAGAGGAGGCACTGGCTAGAGGGGGCACAGACTCCGTTTTTAGTATGGACAGATCACAAGAACCTTGAGTATATTAAAACTGCTAAAAGATTAAATGCGAGGCAGGCTCGATGGGCTCTGTTCTTCACTAGATTTAATTTCACGTTATCCTACCGACCTGGTTCTAAAAATGGTAAGCCAGATGCTTTGTCACGTATTTTCTCCGAAGAGAATTCTTTGTCCGACCCTAAGACTATTTTGCCCAAGTCATGTTTCATTTCCGCGTTTGTTTGGGACATTGAAACTGCGGTTAAAGGGGCTCTGAAAAACACTCCTCGCCCTGAAGATTGCCCTGAAAACAGGCTTTATGTGGTTCCGACCTTAAGGGGAAGAGTCATCCACTGCCATCCATTAACCTTGGTGAGACGCTGCAGGAGGACCTGGGAGCGAGCCCACCAGATGCTGCTGCACCAGGGACGGTCCTACAAAGCCGCTGCTGACCGTCGGAGGACACCGGCCCAGAACTACAAAGTTGGTCAGCGAGTTTGGCTCTCGACCAAACATATTCCACTCCGGGTGGAGTCCAAGAAGCTCGCTCCCAGGTTCGTTGGGCCCTTCCCCATCACAAAGATCATCAACCCTGTCACCGTGAAGCTGAGGCTCCCAAGGTCGATGCGGGTCCACCCTGCTTTTCACGTCAGCCTACTCAAGCCAGCCCGGGAATCACCTCTGGTCCCGCCTTCCAGGCCCCCTCCTCCCCCCCGGTTTGTGGATGGGGGCCCTGTCTTCTCTGTGGGGGAGGGGGTTTCAATATCTGGTGGACTGGGAGGGCTATGGGCCTGAGGAACGTTCATGGGTACCGTCTGCGTTTATCATGGATGATTCGCTCATTCGGGACTTCCATGTTGCGCATCCAGGGGCCCCAGGGCCGTCTGGGGCCGGCCGTTAAGGGGGGGGGGGGGGTACTGTCATGTGTGTGTGTTCCGGGTTTTGTCTTCCCCCCTGTTTCACACACACCTGCTCCTGTGAGCATCTTCACCACCTGTGCCTCGTTCACCCTAATTACCTATTGTATTTAACCTCGTGTCTCATTCCCTCTCATTGCCAGTTCGTTGTACCTTGTCGTCGCGTTCCAGCATTCCTTGTTTCCACGTCACAGACTCACAGTAAGACTTGACCCTGTTCCGATTATCGACCTTGCCTCTTTGTCACATGTTTTTGGATACTGTTGCCTTTCTTGGATTGCCTGCCTGTGTACCGACCTATGCCCGTCTATTAAACCTCTCTTTTTGGAAACTGTCCATTTGTTTTGGAGTCGTGCATTTTTGGGTCCTATCCTCTGTTCCGTTCATGACACTATCAATGTCCAATCAGTTACTCGCACTGATTGTAGCTAAAAGTGTATGCTAAAAGTGAATCCTCTTTCTTAGAGGTGGTTACTTAGCCTCATTAGGCCGAGCGTCATAGAATGTAAGGGAAATGGAGGAGTCGGGACCGTAGGAGGCGCTGGGACCTTCTTGCAGTGTGACGCATGAACCCACGTAGCTCTTTCACCCACCTTCACTGCAGTGTTGGTTACGAGGAGGACTTGGAAAGGCCCCAACCAGCGCTGATGTCTCCACGTTTTCCGCTGTAAGTTTTCAATCAGCACAAAGTCACCGGGTTTGATGTCATGAAGGGGTCCATCGGCCGCCCTTGGCAGTGGTGAATGAACATGTTTCCTGACATCAGAGAGCAGGTTTGTCTAAGACGTGCAATAGCTGGTCTTGTCCTTGCAAAGGTGTGTGTCCATTGGCAAGCCTGGAGGATGCAGTCCAACATTCGGAGGGCCTGCAAGGACCATCTCAAAAGGGGACAAATTGTGCCTAGGACGCACGCGCATCCTCATATACATCAACACGATTAGTAGACCCTTAATCCAATTAAATTTTGTGTCTTTACAACATTTACTTAATTTAGCTTTTAGAATCCCATTTTCTTTTTCTATTGCACTGGCAGACTGGGGATGGTAACTATAATATGTTTTGAGGTCAAATTGTAGCCTGTCCGAAAGCTGTGTCATAACTTTACTTACAAAGTGCGTGCCATTGTCAGAATAATCTGGGAATAATCTCAGTCAATAATGCTTTTGCCACCGTAGATCCAGATACATGTTTTGCTGGAAATACTTCAATCCATTTTGAAAACATGTCTACCATAACTAGACAGTATTTCTTGCCTTCACAGGGTGTTAATTCTATGAATTCCATCATTACATGTTGGAATGCTTGTGTAGGCGGTGGGTGCGCTGCCTGTTGGGTGAGTGGACGTGGTCTACCAGAATTGAAAAGAGCACATGTGAGGCAGGGTTGACAAAAGTTGGCTGCAAAAGTGGAAAACCCTTTCATGAACCATTATTTTTTGCACTGCAGAAACCATCCCCCCTTTTGAAACATGGTCTAATCCGTGTGTCATTTTAGCGTAACAAAAGAATAGATGCCGAGGGAGACAAGGCCCATTCATACGCCGTCATCAAAAGTTGCCCCGCACTCTCGCCACAAAGTGCGCTCAGCGGAAGTAGACAGTGAGTGAAGCTCAGCGAGAGTAAGGGAGGGGGGTGAGTGAGAAGTGGAAAGGGGTAGAGGAGAGGGAAAAGGAGAGGTGGAATGATGGAGGAGGTAGGCGCGATGCAGCTTGGCGGTGGCATCTGCACGTGCATTCCCTTGAGAGACAGGGTCAGACATGTTGGTGTGTGGCGTACATTTGCAGACCGCAATGGCAGAAGGTAGAAGAATGGCATCAAGAAGAGCTGCAACCTTGTTGTGGTGAAGAATAGGGTTGCCATCAGATTTCAAAAATTTGCGGTGGCGCCAAAGTCTTGGACCAGCATGACGGGTGTCTGTGTAGATTGAACAGATTTTCCTTCTGCTAAACGACAAGCCTCTGTGAGCGTTGCTCCTGCAAGATAGAATTTACACAGTCGGGAACATACAACGTGAGTGGGGTGTACCACACATAGTCATGTGTAGCAAGTACAGCCTGTTCACAGGCTGCCACCGCGTGGAGCCATGCAGGAAGGCCCCGAACCACCGGATCAAGTTGACGAGAGAAATACCCCACTGGGCGGAGACGGTCGCCATGGCGCTGAAGTAACACAGATGTCATGTTGCCATGGCGTTCTTCTACAAACTGAACAAAGGGCTTGGTTGAATCTGGAAGCCCATGAGTGGGGGAGGACTGCAAAGCACACTTCAGATGTTCAAAGGCAGTGGTAGCCTCAGGCGTCCAGTTAACGTGTGATGAGGTAGTGAGTGACTTGTCCAGGGTGAAAGAGCGCACAGCAGAGTGAGTCAGTGAGTCACATTGTGTTCATCACTATAGTGAAGTCACATTCGCAGCATAGATGGTAAATGGAGATGCTGGGGTTTGAACCCAGGAACTCATACATGCAAAGCACGTGCTCTACCAATGAGCTACATCCCCATACAGCAGAGTCATAATCAGAATATTTCGGGATGAAATGTCTACAATGAGAGCAATAAATGTCCACATTCCTAAAAAAGTCAATACCTGTTTCTTTGTGAGTAGTTTGGGTGTGTCAACAATAGCCTGCACTTGGGCTGGAGAAAGTGTTTTCCCCTGAGGAGTGAGGATGTGTCCCAAAAACTTAACCCTTTGAGACACAAACTGCCATTTTGACAAATATGCTTTGTTACCATCCAATGCAAGGTGTTTTAATAAAGCGATCGTATTAGTCTCACATTGTTCTTTGATGGGTGCGCCAATCAACAAGTCATCGACATACTGTAATATAGCTGTGCTGTGTGAGTGTCAAAGGTTCAAGACTGCGGGCGAGTGCCTCACAAAAGAGGGTGGGGCTGCACGTCAGCTCCTGGCATAAGCGTGTCCATGTTATTCCCGTCAAATGTAAAAGCGGACCAAAATTGTGACTCTTTGTGAACCGGTACTGAAAAATAAAAAAAGCATTCCAGAGGTCAAAAACCGACAATCATTTTGTGTCAAGTGGAATTTGGCCCACAATAGTGTATGGATTTGGCACGCGAGGAGGTGGAGCTTTTATCGCAGCATTAACAGCTTGCAAATCTTGAACAAAGTGCCACTCAGTTAGTTGGATGACCATGAGGTCGAATTTTTTTCACCGGAAATATTGCAGTTTGAATTGGTGAATAGTCACATCGTGCAATTATTACAGCTTTGAGCAACACTTCAAAAACTGTCAGAATACTGTCAACAGCGTCTGCATATTACTCCAATTCTAAAGTCTTTACAGTGGCTTCCAGTCAGCTTTAGAATAGATTTTAAAGTTCTGCTACTGGTCTATAAATCACTAAACGGTTTAGGTCCTGAAAACATGAAAGAAATGCTAATGGAATATAAACCCAGTACGGATCTGAGATTGACAGACTCAGGTCAAATAGTGGAGCACAGAGTCCAAAGCAAACATGGTGAAGCAGCATTTAGCTATTATACTGCACACAAATGGAATAACTTGCCAACAGAAGTGACGTTAGCCCCAAATGTGAATGTTTTTAAGTTCAGGTTAAAAACTCTTCTTTTTTCTCATGCTTCTTAGAGCATTTCCACTTTTAAATGATATTTCTTGCACTCTACGCCATTTAAATGTTCTCTTTTTTCTCTTTGTTATAAATGTTTATAAGCTGTTTTTTTTCTTTGTTTTTAAATGCTTTTACCTTGTGTATGAAATGCGCTATATAAATAAATTTGCTTTGCTTTGTTTTGCAGCGATAGCATCGTACACAGCCAAATCAATTTGGATTATCGAATCATAACTAAATTTAATTCATCAAAGCTAAATAAATGAATTTGTTGAATTAGTCAAAACTTCAAATTTAGTTAACAAGCTGATTCATTTCACTCCACGTAAGTGCCCCTGCAATTGTTTTAAATCAAAGATCAAATTGCCAACCCTCACGCAGCAATTTTCATTTGATCAAATTAATTTTGGGCACAAAATTTTACGTCAGCAATTTTGTTCTATTCGATTACTGCTTCTATGTACATTCTTAAACACTTTTCAAGTTACGTGATGAACCTTGAGACTATAGTTTGCGAACGCTATTTAATTGTTTAACAATGAATTACCCCCCTTATTTTGTGTCTCTATTCCAAATTAGACGCACCGCTTAAACAAGCTTAAATCATCAGCAATCTAGTGGCGTGCAACGTCCAGCTAGTGCACACGCAACGCAATTATGGCAGAACTTGTAATAAGTCTCAGTCATTAGGACAATCTAGACACGTTAACACAGCTTGTAAGTAAATTTACTAAAGATCTCGTCCTGGGTTATGCAGAATCAGTCAAAGATGCTAACCTCGGAGTCCTCAATAGCAACATGGCACAACTTAGGAGTGACGTTGAGCACAAAACTTTAAAAGATAAAAATCTCACTCGAATGCTCGGTTGCATAGCTGTAAACTTAGTGTCACAGTTGAAATGAAGCGATAGGAAGGATAACCAAATGAAACTCAAACTAGAAGCAGAACAGCAACAACAAATAAACTTAACAACACAGCGAACACAGTCCAACACTCGTTTAAACCTTGCACAAGCCCGCCGAGTGGATGTTGAGGCTCAGCTTGAGGATGCAAAGTGCAATGTGCACCTTACCCCCAGTGCCGGCGCTGGTCAATAGACGCTCTCCACTCACAGTGCCGCACTGGACTGTGAAAATTAGCGGAAACAAGCTCTTGCTTCGTTCACAAAAACTAACCAGACACAGGAAACACTGTTGCAAACCGCCGCATCCGAAATTTCGCAACTCAAAAGCAATCTGTCAGAGTTGACTGATCATCCCTTAGAAGTCAGATTAAGCCAAGCCAAAGCGGCAAACAAGCACACAGAGTGGTTCCTTGCGTAGCGCCACTGATGATATCAGCCAGCTCAAACATACTGTGGAGATGCTCAAAGAGGAACGCTCTGAAAGCGAGTACTCATGTAAACTCATGTCACAATTGACAGCACTAGAATCTGACATGCGCCTCCTCAAAAGCTAAAGCTAGAACAGGACCCCGAAATAACACTGGTTCGACGGGAATTACAGGCAACCCGCTCATTAATGGTCAACCAGCAACAACACTTCCTATAGCAAACACTGCCTGATGAAATCAGTGAGCGCACACCTGTCAGTCTGTCTCCCAGATTCGACGCAGCAGTCCCAGTGCTTGATCCAGACCTCCCTGGGATACTGTCACAGGCCAGCCCCCCTCTGTCCCTGGCACAACCGCCACGACAGTCCTCTGCCCCAAGTGTAGCCCGCCTCAACGACTCCCCTGCGTCTGTCGTTTTTCCGGGCATCTCTGCAGGTATAAACTTAAAAGACTTAGAATTGTGTGCAGTAGACCGAGGTTCGAACCTAAACCAAACGGGTCACACGACACAGCCACGTACCTTAGAGACCTCGAATTTCAACTTAAACGATTCCCTTCTGCTACTACTGACGACAGATTGTACCTTATTAAAGTTATGTTGAGCCGAGAAGTATGTAGCTTAATTGAACGACAACCAGCTCCTGTACTGGCCGATTACCCGGTTCTCTGCCAGGCATTGTCTCAAGAATTTGATGATCCAGAGGCCGCAATCAGCTTATCTGCAGCCCTCACAGTTAAACAGGGGAGACTTGAGACACCACAAGCTTACTACTGCCGTTTACGCAAAGCATATTTCTGGTTTCTCAATGAACCGAACATGGAAGAAGACATATATTTTAAAACGCTTTCTGTTGAAAACATGCACCCAAATGTTAAACACCATTTGGGAGTGGCGGTATGCCCTCGCACGTTGTCCAGCTCACATCTGCGAGACCTAGCCGCTAAAGGCTTCGCTAAGCATAAAAAGACCAACACGTAGCTGTCACAATATTTTTGGTTAGAGCTACCAAAATAATGACGCGTGCCTAAACTTTTAACACTTCAGATAAAAACAGACTCCCGACCCTGTTCACTCGAACGCGACAAGCCCAAAAGGCATGCATCCTCCTTCTCAATCCCACAAGGGGCCGTTAACGGAGAATTTGGTACTGCTGCACATGCTATTCTTGAGATCATCCGCAGCTTGGCAAATAATATGAAGCAAGACCCACGACAGCCTGAGCCCTTGCTTGGAGGCGACGCCCCCGAGCCTGGCCAGACTGCTGTGATAGTCTGTTCTGACCCCGACGTCTCCGTGCATTCGCCTGATTCTCCAAACGGCGAAGACAAGCATCCCATCCAACAGACTGTGGGCATGCACATAACCGACCACTGTGATGACCAGGTACCACACGTTACTAAAATCTAAATTAGCAGACCAAAACCCAGTTCAACAATTAGACCTTGACAGTCTCCGACCATGTCCTGTGGCTCACTGAATGACTCCAGCGACCTGTCAAACAAAAAAGACAAGCAGCCATTTCGGCGCCTTATAGGTGAGCTCACCGTTAATGACACGTCAGGGAAATTTTACTTGACAACCACAATTGAACATACGTTCCAATATGACAAACTCGTGGATACTGCAGCAGACATCACAGTCATGTCCAAGGACGTGTTTGACTTACTGCATGACAAATTACAGCAGGAGGGTTGGACACTCAACCTCCAACACTGCGAAATGACAATTCGCCCCTTTGCCCTAGTGAACACCCAATTAGACTCGCTCGTGCGGTTACATTAGACAATAGGTCCACATTCCATAAGTCATCCTGTGTTCATGTCACCTGTCAAGTCAGTACCTTTGCTCATTGGACAAGATCTGGTAAGCCATTTCATGCCATTTATTGACTATACTAGATGCGAGATTTATGCACAGGTCCGGAGACCCCTGCGAAGACCAGAGCACACTAGAGAAACCACGAAGTGCTACACTCTGAGCCTCCTGGATGCACCGCCTCTACCAAAACTGCAGCCAGATGACATCTTGACAAAAGTGGGGTGCACACCGGTAATGCTGACGATGTCCACCAGTGGTCGCTCTCGTGACACTGGCCATTCTTTCAGGCTTTTGAGACCACAGGACTCCTTGGTGAGAAGCAAAATTGCGCCCTCTGAGACGCATATTGTGGGCCCTGTCCCTAATCATTGGGCCACCTATTCAGCTGTCACGCTAACCTTGATTGTGTCTTTCCTGCTTAGCTGGCCGTCACTCTCGGTGTCTGCTAAGTCGTTGTGCTTTTTTCGTGACTTTTACACATGCATTGCTTCAAAAGCACAGGACGTGGGCTTTGTCTCTTCTCAGAGACCTCAGACTTCCCGTGCACTTCCTCTCTACGCCTTGCAAAGCGCACCTCAGTGCCATTTTCAACACTCCGCCCACCCTTTCGTTTCCCAGGCCACGCCTTGAACCCGACTCTTCTGTTGCACCTGCAATGACCATTTGGGATGTGCATTTTATTCTGCGTTTTCCGTGATGTCGATAGTGACACTCTTTTAATTTTTCCTTCCTGTGCGCTGCGCAAGCTTTACTGTGGTTTCTCCTTGACTTCGCACCTGCTCATTTGCATTATCGTGGACTTTTGTTATTGCGCCACCATGAAGCGCACGTCACAGCCGCTCGTTGCCTCACGTAGCAAAAGGGGGGTCACACAAGCATCCACCCACAATGCACCATGCACGAAACGAAGGATGGTCAACACAGTGAAACCGGACCGGTCAAGCAGGTACAACCTCCGTGCCAGCATCCTCGCTAAACAAAGTCCACCAACGCAGATGCTCAACCAAGACACCGGTGAAACCGAACGCACTGCTGCGCCGCAAACCGATAACATAACGACCGAAATACAGCGTATCCGCAGTGCCCCCACCAGTGACGCTAGTCACCTTACTACTATCAACACACGACTTCAGGAATTGCAGTCCAAAATCCCGACCACACGACAACACATGGCTGAAAAAGTAACCAATTCCGGGTCGCAAAGAAACACGCTAAAACTAGCCATTTTAGTTCTTGATGCTTGTAACCAAAATAGACAGGCCACAACCACGCTGTTGTCTGTGCTCCTAACGGTTTATGCTCACACACAGATTCCTAACATGTTGACAAACGACAGGCTATATGAAATTGCTCGCCTTCGAGACAACTTAGCCGGAGATAAAATTCTCCCACATTTGGGACCCCTTTGCTTAATTAAAATTATTCGGTCTACGGGCCTGACAGGACCCACCTCACGTTTTGCCTTACAATCTCCACAGCTCTGCATGTCAATATTGAGTTCCGAGGAAAAGCCTTCCTTGTCTCTCGCTCAATCAGCGACGCCTTCAAAGATGCCGCTTCACTTTGTAGAGGACATGCTCCCGCAACCTTAGGTGCCACAGTGACTCCCCAACAGTGACTCCTCGCTTCCACTTTTACTTACACATATTAAGGATGTCACTTGGTACCACCTGCCGTCTGGCAATTACGACAGCCAAATTGTGATTTCAAAATTTTGCAAACAGCACAAATTTGAATTTGACCCCAAAATGCTTGAACAAATTAAATTTGGAGGAACTCAGGCAATTGACATGACCAACGCTAAGACACCAGAGCCCCTTTTTGCACATTCATGCTCTGCTACAGACCTTAACTTAGTGGCCCTAACCATCTTCGATCACTACATGACTTTCAGCATAGCCTACATGCTCTCCCGATAGACCCAGAAGCTGCGGCACTGCCTCGAACATCACTCCAACGCTTGCCTGAGGTCTTCCGTAGGAAAGGAATGGCTGAACCCGACATTGACCTAGCTCAAACTGTGCAGGAGCTCCCCCCCTGACCGAACTGTTTCCCGGACCTCCTCGCTTCCTCTTTTACTTAGGCTCTTCTTTTGGTTTACTACTTGAGTAGGTTTCACACCGAATAGTATATATATATATATATATATATATATATATATATATATATATATATATATATATATATATATATATATATATATATATATATATATCCATGCATTTTCTTATCCACACTACGGTCGCGGGCTTCTGGAACCTATCCCTGCTATCTTCGGGCGGGAGGCGGGGTACATCCTGAACCAGTCGCCAGTCAATCGCAGGGCACAAACAAACAACCATTCACACTCACATTCACATTCACACACACACACATATATATTCGTTTTTTATTCTTTTTTAATTTTTTTAATTTTGTATTTATTTTTTTTACTTTTAGACTCCCTATGTTTCTCTATGAAGGAGCTGGACTGAATTTGTTTTTTTTCCTCCTCCCTTTTTTTCCGATTACTGGAGAATGCTACAAAGACTCTTCATTAATGTTCGCGTTAGCTCTTTCAACTTTGCAATCTCTTGACCTCACAACATAGGTACACCTACATTGACATCTATATTCACATATAGACACACACCTTGAGTAAGAAGTTGTTATGGACAACTGTGATAGCCGTAAAGGGGGGTGGTATGCACTAATGTTGTACTCTGGTGACTGCATTGCTGTATGTACCTGCCAACCTGTGCCACCTTCTAAGGAGACGTCGCTTAGACCCTCCGCCGAGCTGGATCGAGATGACGAAAGGGGGATTTGTAGAGGGCATGCGCCTACAAACTGAGGTTCCACAGTGACTCCCCCACAACTTGATAAGCTGCATTCTTCCAAGCTGCCCTGCTATGAGACGGCCACTAAAAGGACGCCTGGCGTATGTCAACTGGACCTTAACCCAATTAGCAGCCTCCCGTCAAATCTTGATTCCCGTCTTCAAAAGACTCCTTTCCTTCTCTTGAAGATAGCAACCAAAGGTTTGGGGGACCCTCTCTCCGAGAAGACCAAGCTGGGACAGATCAACAACGGAACGCAAATACAGCAATGAACTATTTGCTTAATACTCAAACATGCACAAAGGACGCCGCCAAGCGCCCAATAGGAACAATTGCTGGGACACAGGCACCAAACATTGGCATGTGAGAGTTACTGCAAGGTGGACTGAGTGGTTTCGGTTAACTAAAGATAAAATGTCTGTTGTGATATTTCACGAACTCTGCAGAAATATTCCAAATGTATGCCTTGGTGTCTGTGTCAGTGTTTCAACTTCACAGGTGCAGCTGCGAGATTTTGAGCACTGTTTGTCTTGATTTGAAGCCAAACAGCACGAAGTGTCGCATCTAACCATCATCCATCCATCCATTTTCTGAGCCGCTTCTCCTCACTAGGGTCGCGGGCGTGCTGGAGCCTATCCCAGCTGTCATCGGGCAGGAGGCGGGGTACACCTTGAACTGGTTGCCAGCCAATCGCAGGGCACATAAAAACAAACAACCATCCGCACTCACATTCACACCTACGGGCAATTTAGAGTCTCCAATTAATGCATGTTTTTGTGATGTGGGAGGAAACCGGAGTGCCTGGAGAAAACCCATGCAGGCACGGGGAGAACATGCAAACTCCACACAGGCGGGGCCGGGGATAGAAACCGGGTCCTCATAACTGTGAGGCTGACGCTCTAACCAGTCGGCCACCGTGCCGCCGCATTTAACCATAAGCAGTTTATTTGCCAAGACTAAAGTTTAAACAATCATTCCTATAGGCTTGATCTATGAGTAAGAGTACAAAATTGTTTGATATTAAGATATGATATTTACACCATTTTTATGGCAAAATTTGAAGACTAAATTTGAGTCGATGTTTGTAGTTTTCTCTGGTTTCCTCCGTCCTCTTGCACACACCTCCTGGCTATTTAACCTCTGACTCCCTCCTCTTCTACCTCTCTCGTGTCTTGCCCCCTTGTGTCCTGCTTCTTTGCTGTTCCTGCTGGCAAATTTTTCCAGCCACCGAAGGGGAGGCTTCGGCCAACACTCTCCCCTTTTCTTTTCTTTTGTCCACCGGTCTCTTAGTGTGCGAACGCCCGCCGCAGCCAAGCCGGCGCCGCTTTTGTTTGACAAAGCCGGATGCGGCTTCGATCGCTTTCCCTAGCCACGATCAGTTGGCGGAGCCTCAGCAAGCAAATACCGGCATCCCATACCGGTCACGCACGCAGCTGAGAGCAGGAGCTGGGCCCGCTACCAGTTCAATCGGCAGGAAGGTTTCAGGCGGACCCCGAGGGGACAACAATTTTTCTTCTTCTGCCTATTTTGTTTTTATTTTATTTCTCTGCATCAATGTTCTTCTTCAACTAAACCTGCTTCATTTTCCTCCTGGGTTGTCTGGAGAAAGACCATCCCCACCGACCAACTGATCTACCGTCGTGAGTCCAGCACAAGTCTTGCTACAAAGTACAATATTAGTGCCAAATAATTTTGGGGAAATTACTAGCTTCACACAAAATCCCAATTTTGCATTCTCTCTCTCTCTCTCTCTCTCTCTCTCTCTCTCTCTCTCTCTCAGCCTCTCTCTCTCTCTCTCTCTCTGTCTCTCTCTTTCGTTCGGACTGAACGCATTAAACGCTCACATTTTCAACTTTAGTCCAGCAACACACGGTCCTATCTTCCCTTGTCGTTACCCTTAGTGTTATTTTCTTCCTGTAGTTAGACTCTGTGTGATTCCCTATAGATCCCATGTAGATGTAATTAAATATTCTATCAAATTCCACTCCTTGTTGTATTTTGTGTGTGTGACTTTAATAATGAAGCCTCTCTAATCAAGGCCACATATTTCATAAAATGTAGCAACCTTCCGATTATGAGACTGATAAAAGGTTTGTCGTCGCTTTTCCGAAATTTTTAAAACATTTTATACATCCTTTTTTAGACAAAATTAGTTTGATTTTAACGTTTTCCATCCATCCATCCATTTTCGTAGCCGCTTCTCCCCACAAGGGTCGCGGGCGTGCTGGAGCCTATCACAGCTATCGTCGGGCAGGAGGCGGGGTACACCCTGAACTGGTTGCCAGCCAATCGCAGGGCGCATACAAACAAACAACCATTCACACTCACATTCAAACCTATGGGCAATTTAGAGTTGTCAATTAACCTACCATCCATGTTATTGGGATGTGGGAGGAAACCGGAGTGCCCAGAGAAAACCCACGCAGGCATGGGGAGAACATGCAAACTCTACACAGGCGGGGCCGAGGATTGAACACCGGTCCTCAGAACTGTGAGGCAGACGCTCTCACCAGGCGTCCACCGTGCCGCCTGATTTTAATGTTAAAAACAGTAATCTGATGAACCCGGAAGTGAACGCAAGTGTTCAACTTCGACAAATGTATTTCTTAAATAAATCATTTTTTATCCAAACGCCAATATACGCTAATGTCTCTCTCTCTCTCTATATATATATATACACACACACACACACACATACACACACACACACACATATATATATATATATATATATATATATATATATATATATATATATATATATATATATATATATATATATATATATATATATATATATATACCTGGAGGTGGGGCTCGAAGGCGAGCGCCTGGTGGCCCCTTCCCATGGCCTCACCACCTGTGGGAGGGGCCATAGGGGTCGGGTGCAATGCGAGCTGGGCGGTAGCCGAAGGCGGGGACCTTGGCGATCCGATCCCCGGCTACAGAAGCTGACTCTAGGGACGTGAAATGCAGGGAAAGAGCCCGAGCTGGTGTGTGAGGTCAAGAAGTTCCGACTAGATATAGTCGGACTCGCCTCCACGCACAGTTTGAGCTCTGGTACCAGTCCTCTCGAGAGGGGTTGGACTCTCTTCCACTCTGGAGTTGCCCACGGTGAGAGGCGCCGAGCAGGTGTGGGTATACTTATTGCTCCCCGGCTCGGCGACTGTACGTTGGGGTTCACCCCGGTGGACGAGAGGGTAGCCTCCCTCCGCCTTCGGGTGGGGGGACGGGTCCTGACTGTTGTTTGTGCCTATGCACCAAACACCAGTTCAGAGTGCCCACCCTTTTTGGAGTCCTTGGAGGGAGTGCTGGAGAGCGCTCCCGCTGGGGACTCCATCGTTCTGGTGGGGGACTTCAATGCTCACGTGGGCAATGACAGTGAGACCTGGAAGGGCATGATTGGGAGGAACGGCCCCCCCAGATCAGAACCCAAGCGTGTTCTGTTATTGGACTTCTGTGCTCGTCACGGATTGTCCATAACGAACACCATGTTCAAGCATAAGTGTGTCCACACGTGCACTTTCACCAGGACACCCGATGTCGCAGTTCGATGATCGACTTTGTGGTCGTGTCATCGGACTTGCGGCCGCATGTCTTGGACATTCGGGTAAAGAGAGGGGCGGAGCTGTCAACTGATCACACCCTGGTGGTGAGTTGGCTCCGATGGTGTGGGAAGATGCCGGTCCGACGTGGCAGGCCCAAACGTATTGTGAGGGTCTGCTGGGAACGTCTGGCAGAATGCCCTGTCAGAAGGAGTTTCAACTCCCACCTCCGACAGAACTTTGCTCATGTTCCGGGGGAGGCGGGGGACATCGAGTCCGAGTGGACCATGTTCCGCGCCTCCATTGCTGAGGCGGCCGACCGGAGTTGTGGCCCTAAGGTGGTCGGTGTCTGTCGTGGCGGCAATCCCCGAACCCGTTGGTGGACACCAATGGTGAGGGATGCCGTCAAGCTGAAGAAGGAGTCCTATTGGGCCTTTTTGGCCTGTGGGACTCCTGCGGCAGCTGACGGGTACCGGCTGGCCAAGCGGAATGCAGCTTTGGTGGTCGCTGAAGCAAAAACTCGGGCATGGGAGGAGTTCGGTGAGGCCATGGAGAAAGACTTCCGGACGGCTTCGAGGAAATTCTGGTCCACCATCCGACGTCTCAGGAGGGGAAAGCAGTGCACCATCAACACTGTGTATAGTGGGGATGGGGCACTGCTGACCTTGACTCGGGACGTTGTGAGCCGGTGGGGAGAATACTTCAAAGACATCCTCAATTCCACCGACACGCCTTCCCATGATGGAGCAGAGTCTGGGTTCTCTGAGGTGGGCTCTCCTATGTCTGGGGTTGAGGTCACCGAGGTGGTTAAAATGCTCCTCGGTGGCAGGGCCCCGGGGGTGGATGAGATTCGCCCGGAGTTCCTCAAGGCTCTGGATGTTGTAGGGCTGTCCTGGTTGACACACCTCTGCAACATCGCGTGGACATCGGGGACAGTGCCTCTGGATTGGCAGACTGGGGTGGTGGTACCCCTTTTTAAGAAGGGGGACCGGAGGGTGTGTTCCAACTACAGGGGGATCAGACTCCTCAGCCTCCCTGGTAAGGTCTATTCAGGGGTGCTGGAGAGGAGGGTCCGTCGGGAAGTTGAATCCCAGAACAGTGGACCGGCTCTACACCCTTGGCAGGGTCCTCGAGGGTGCATGGGAGTTCGCTCAACCAGTCTACATGTGTTTTGTGGACTTGGAGAAGGCGTTCAACCGTGTCCCTTGCGTGGTCCTGTGGGGGGTGCTTTGGGAGTATGGGGTACCGAACCCCCTGATATGGGCTGTTCGGTCCCTGTACGACCGGAGTCAGAGTTTGGCAGTAAGTCGGACTCGTTTCCGGTGAGGTTTGGACTCCGCCAAGGCTGCCCTTTGTCACCGATTCTGTTCATAACCTTTATGGACAGAATTTATTGGCGCAGCCGAGGCGTAGAGGGGGTCCGGTTTGGTGGCCTCAGTATTGCATCTCTGCTTTTTGCAGATGATGTGGTTCTGTTGGCTTCATCAAGCCGTGACCTCCAACTCTCACTGGAGGAGTTCGCAGCCGAGTGTGAAGCGGCTGGGATGAGAATCAGCACCTCCAAATCTAAGACCATGGTCCTCAGTCGGAAAAGGGTGGCATGCCCTCTCCAGGTCGGGGATGAGATCCTGCCCCAAGTGGAGGAGTTCAAGTATCTTGGGGTCTTGTTCACGAGTGAGGGAAGAATGGAACGGGAGATCGACAGGCGGATCGGTGCAGAGTCTGCAGTGATGCAGACTTTGTATCGATCCGTTGTGGTAAAGAAGGAGCTAAGCCGAAAGGCGAAGCTCTCGATTTACCGGTCGATCTATGTTCCTACCCTCACCTCTGGTCACGAGCTGTGGGTCGTGACCGAAAGAACGAGATCCCGGATACAAGCGGCCGAAATGAGTTTCCTCCGCAGGGTGTGCGGGCTCTCCCTTAGAGATAGGGTGAGAAGCTCGGTTATCCGGGAGGATCTAAGAGTAGAGCCGTTGCTCCTTCACATCGAGAGGAGCCAGATGAGGTGGCTTGGGCATCTGATTCGGATGCCTCCCCGACACCTCCCCGGTGAGGTGTTCCGGGCACGTCCCACCGGGAGGAGACCCCGGGGACGACCCAGGACACGCTGGAGAGACTACGTCTCTCGGCTGGCCTGGGAACGCCTCGGGATCCCCCCGGAAGAGATGGATGAAGTGGCTGGGGAAAGGGAAGTCTGGGCGCCCCTGCTAAAGCTACTGCCCCTGCGACCCGACCTCGGATAAGCGGTAAGAGATGGATGGATGGATATATATATTTATATATATATATATATATATATATATATATATATATATATATATATATCCTGGCGGCACGGTGGGCGACTGGACCCGGGTTCAATCCCCGGCCCCGCCTGTGTGGAGTTTGCATGTTCTCCCCGTGCCTGCGTGGGTTTTCTCCGGGCACTCCGGTTTCCTCCCACATCCCAAAGACATGCATTAATTGGAGACTCTAAATTGCCCGTAGGCATGACTGTGAGTGCGAATGGTTGTTTGTTTCTATGTGCCCTGTGATTGGCTGGCAACCAGTTCAGGGTGTACCCCGCCTCCTGCCCGATGACAGCTGGGATAGGCTCCAGCACGTCCGCGACCCTAGTGAGGAGAAGCGGCTCAGAAAATGGATGGATGGATGAATACACACACACACACACACACACACACACACACACACGCACACACATATATATATGTGCATGTTCTCCCCGTGCCTGCGTGGGTTTCCTCGGGCACGCCGGTTTCCTCCCACATACCAAAAACATGCGTGGTACGTTGATTGAAGACTCTAAATTGCTTATAGGTGTGGCTGTGAGTGTGAATGATTGTTTGTTTAAAAATGTGGCATGGGCGACCAGTTCAGGGTGCACCCCGCCTCTCGCCCGAAGATAGCTGGGATAGGTTCCAGCACGCCCCCGCCCTAGTGAGGATAAGTGGTACGGAAAATGGATGGATGGATATATATGTAGGGTTACCGAAAGGGTAACTTGGGTCCCCCATCCCATGGGCTCACCACCTGTGGGAGGGGCCATAGGGGTTTGGTGCAGTGTGAGCTGGGCCGTGGTTACCGATCCCCGGCTCCAGAAGCTGGCTCTTGGGACGTGGAATGTCACCTCTCTGGCAGGGAAGGAGCCCGAGCTGGTGTGTGAGGTTGAGAATTTCAGACTAGATATAGACGGGCTCGCCCCCACACACGGCTTGGGCTCTGGTACCAGTCATCTTGAGAGGGGTTGGAGTCTATTCACTCTGGAGTTGCCCACGGTGAGAGGCGCTGAGCAGCTGTGGGTATACTTATTGCCCCCTGGCTCGGCGCCTGTACGTTGGGGTTCACCCCAGTGGACGAGAGGCTAGCCTCCACCCACCTTCGGGTGGGGGGCCGGTCCTGACTGTTATTTGTGCCTATGCATCAAACAGCAGTTCAGAGTACCACCCTTTTTGGAATCCTTAGAGGGGGTGCTGGGCACTCCATTGTTCTGCTGGGGGACTTCAATGCTTACGTGAGCAATGACAGTGAGACCTGGAAGGCATGATTGGGAGGAACAGCCCCCCCAATCAGAACCCGAGTGGTGTTCTGTTCCTGGACTTTCTTTGCTTACCATGGATTGTCCATAATGAACACCATGTTCAAGCATAAGGGTGTCCACACTTGCACTTGGCACCAGGACACCCTCGGTCACCGTTGGATGAATGACTTTGTGGTCGTGTCATCGGACTTGCGGCCGCATGTCTTGGACACTTGGGGGAAGAGAGGGGGGGAGCTGTCAACTGATAACCACCTGGTGGTGTGTTGGCTCCGATGGTGGGGGAAGATGCCGGTCCGACGTGGCAGTCACAAACGTATTGTGAGGTTCTGCTGGGAACGTCTGGCAGAATCCCCTGTCAGAAGGAGTTTCAACTCCCATCTCTGGCAGAACTTCACCCACGTCCTGGGGGAGGCGGCGTCTCAGAAGAGGGAAGCAGTACACCATCAACACTGTGTATAGTGGGGATGGGGCGCTGCTGACCTCGACTCGGGAAGTTTTGAGTCGCTGGGGAGAATATTTCGAAGACCTCCTCAATTCCACCGACACGCCTTCCCATGAAGAAGCAGAGTCTGGGGTATCTGAAGCGTGCTCTCCTATCTCTGGGGTTGAGGTCACCGAGGTGGTTAAAAAGCTCCTCAGTGGCAAGGCCCCGGGGGAATGAGATTCGCCCGGAGTTCCTAAAGCCTCTGAATGTTGTAGGGCTGTCCTGGTTTACACGCCTTTGCAACATCGCATGGACATCGGGGACAATGCCTCTGGATTGGCAGACTGGGGGTGGTCCCCCTTTTTAAGAAGCGATCTGACCTTGGATAATGGATGGATGGGCTCTAGCAGCCCACGACCCTCGTGAGGATAAGCGGTAAAGAAAATGGATGAATTGATGGATATGGGTGTGTGTGCGTGTGTGTGTGTGTGTGTGTGCGTGTGTGTGTGTGTGTGTGTGTGTGTGTGTATACGTCTATGGTATGAGGGGCCGTTAGGGACATTATTCAGGATTAGCTCTCACACTTACTCTTCAAATGCTTTCACACACACACTAACTACTGAAAGGCTCTCTTAAGGACTACTCAAACACTCGCAAAAGTCTTGGTCTCATTAACACTACTCAAATGCTCTCATTAACAATACTCAAATGCTCTCATTTACACGAGTCAAATGCTCTCATTTACACTACTCAAATGCTCTCATTTACACTACTCAAATGCTCTCATACGCACGAGTGTTGCTCTCATTAACACAACTCAAATCCTGTCATACGCACACGTCTTGCTCTCATCAACACTACTTAAATGCTCTCATACACACGCGTCTTGCTCTCATCAACACTTCTCAAATGCGTTCACGCGAGCACGTCAATCACATTCTCGCACACATCACTGGCATTCACGAGTTCATGTCAATCATGCTCACATGTGAATAGTGTGAATCTTTTATTAGGTAGTTCAATTCAAAAAGTGAAATTATAGAGATGAACTTAACACTGGACACACTCAGTGTGAAGTATTTCATTTTTAAAATATGAATTATTTTGATGATTGTAGCACATAGCAAATAAAAAAAATTCCCCATATTGAGAAACTAAAATATAACGTCAAACAAAATAGTCAATTAATTCAAGAAATAAAGTGATTTTTAATTTAGAAATTAGGTTGGAATTTGCCCTATGAGTACTGAAGAAAAACTTTTCAACTATATTCTAATTTATTGAGATGTACCTATATTAAAAAAAAGTCATAAGATATTTGACTCTGACTGTGTGTCGTCTGGAGTGCATATCTATGACACGAGTTCCACAACGACAATTAAAATCGCGACTATCCGGCCACCCTGCCTGCAACGAACCATATACGGTGTTGAAACTCTGTCTTGAGTCCAAGAGTAAACACACCTCCACTGTACCTAATGAGGTGTCCAAAGGGAATGAAGGAATTTAATTGTCGTAGTGAAACACGTGTCATAGATATGCACTCCAGACTACACACAGTCAGAATCGAATATTTTACGACTTTTTAAAATATTGGTACATTTAGAATATTGTTGAAAAGTTTATCTGCAGTACTCATAGAGTGATTAAACACTGAAGTACTTTTCAGAGGGAAAATTCCAGCCTAATTTCCACATTAAAAATCATTTTATTTCTCGAATTAATTGACTATTTCGTTTGACGTTATATTTTAGTTTCTCAATATGGGGAATTTTTTTTATTTGCTATGTGCTACAATCATAAAAATAATACATATTTTAAATATGAAATACTTCACTCTGAGTGTGTGCAGTGTGCAGTTCATCTCTATAATTTCACTTTTTGAATTGAACTACCTCATAAAAGATTTACACTTTTCATGTGTGAGCATGATTGACATGAACTCGTGAATGCCAGTGATGTGTGCCAGAATGTGATTGACGTGCTCACGTGAATGCATTTGAGTAGTGTTGATGAGAGCAAGAAGCGTGAATGTGAGAGCATTTTAGCAGTGTAAATGAAAGCATTTGAGTCGTGTAAATGAGAGCATTTGAGTAGTGTAAATGAGAGCATTGGATTAGTGTAAATGCGAGCATTTTAGTAGTGTAAATGAAAGCATTTGAGTAGTGTAAATGAGAGCATTTGAGTAGTGTAAATGAGAGCATTTGAGTAGTGTAAATGAGCGCATTTAAGTAGTGTAAATGAGAGCATTTAAGTAGTGTAAATGAGAGCATTGACTAGTGTAAATGAGAACATTTGAGTAGTGTAAATGAGAGCATTTGACTACTGTAAATGAGAGCATTTGACTCGTGTAAATGAGAGCATTTGAGTAGTCAATGAGAGCATTTGAGTAGTGTAAATGAGAGCATTTGAGTAGTATCAATGAGAGCATTTGAGTAGTCAATAAGACCATTTGAGTAGTGTTAATGAGAGCAAGACTCGTGTATGAGAGTATTTGAGTAGTCCTTATGAGAGCCTTTCAGCAGTTTGTGTGTGTGTGTGTGAAAGCATTTGAATAGTAAGTGTGAGAGCTAATCCTGAATAATGTCCCTAAAGGCCCCTCATTCTATGGCCGATCTAAACAGATATAGATATATAGACATATAGCTACTGCAATTAGATCCCTGAGAGAGAGAGAGAGAGAGAGAGAGAGAGAGAGAGAGAGAGAGAGAGAGAGAGAGAGAGAGAGAGAGATGATACAAAGATTCACATTTCCATCTCATGTTTATATATATAAATAGCAACGCGCACAGACACACATGTACTCACATAAAGCCTAGCCTAATATAGTCGGTACCACGACAACTGGGCCCCAGTTTGCAATAAAGGTTTACAGCACAGAGATGCCTGCAATTCCCCCTGCTTCCATTCCATTTGTGTGTGTGTGCGTGTGTGTGTGTGTGTGTGTGTGTGTGCGTGTGTGTGTGCGCGCGCGCGCGTGCGTGTGCGTGTGTGCGTGGATGCATGTGAGTCTTTCATATTTTAGTCCAAAGCAGGCTTGGCCAACATCTGGTCCTCAAATCCTGACACAGTAAGTTATAGCTGCTCCTTTTTCCCATAAACAATAGAATAAATGTATTTTTCGTCACATATTATAAAATTGTATCATGTTATTTTTGTAAATATTTCACAGATTAAGTCATCCAGTGCTAGTTTAAAATATCAATGTTGCCGTGATTTACAGTATATATTTTTTTCAAGCAAGGTGGCGTAAAATGTGTTAAAAAATATATTTTATGTCCTTTGCACATATTGCAGGGCAGAGAGTTCTCAATTGCTGATTGGGTAGTAAATTTTTCATTCTTGAGGGCAGCTTGAACCAAACCTAGACAGGAGGAGGAGGGCGGCAAGCACTGTGTTAGGAGGGCACCGGCCAAGAGTTTCAGTTTAAAGAAATTCAATGTTCAGAGTAGCAAGGTACACAAGGGTGTTCTCAAGTTATAGCAACGCAGACTGCTATTCCGTTTAGATTGGTTTATTTACTGTGGTCTGCAAAAACAAAGAAAAAACAGCAAGGGATCAACAGCCAAATTATCACATCACTTAATTTGTCCCATAATAAATTATTTGTACTTATTTATTATTCAGCCTTTCCTGTTCATCTGCATCGTCATGCAGAACGGTGGAAATGGATGTCTTTTTCATGCCGGAACAGTTTTACTGTGAAACACGGGAGTTTGAAATACTGTACTCCCTCTGTGGTTGTTAGTATTGTCCTACTTATTGGAAATGCAGCACGACAGAACAAGGTTTGTGAGGGGACGGACAGAGAGAGTGGGTCAGGCAATCAGAGGGGGGCCAGCCCAGTCCCTCCCCCACACCCTTCCCCACCTGGTAAACATTATCCCTGAACCGTGCATGTGTGCAGTGGGGTGTCATGCATTAAAATTGGAAAGGCTGGTCGGGATGAGTTGGAATGGCTACCGGGCACTGTTGTCCGGCTACCTGTCCCCCTCCTAACCATCCAGTCCCCCAAAATATGTACTTATGTATGTGGTACATAAAAAAAAAGTTCACAAACGTTCATGGCTAAGGAGGCTGGCTGTTCACAGAGTGCTGTGTCCAAGCATATCAATGGAAAGTCTAGTGGAAGGACAAAATGTGGCAGGAGAAGATGCCCCAGCAAAAGAGATGACCGTAGGCTTCAGCGGATTATCAAACAGAGAAGATTCAAGAATCTAGCAGATGCATTCAGATGCTGCTGGGAAATGGGCTACAACTGTTGGGTTCCCCAGGTCAAGCCACTTCTGAGCCTGAGCCAATGTAGGAAGCGTCTCAACTGGCCCAAGGAGAACAAGGACTGGACGGTTGGCCAGTGGTCCAAGGTCCTCTTTTCCGATGAAAGTAAACTGTGCCTTTCATTCGGGAAAAAATGTTCAAGGGTTTGGAGGAAGACGGGTGAAGAACAGAACCCACGCTTCTTCTCGTCCAGTGTGAAATATCCACAGGCAGTCATGATTTGGGGTGCAATGTCCAGTGCAGCTGTTGGTAAACTCTGCTTTCTTCAATCAAAGGTCACCGCAACAGTCTACCAGAATGTTTTAGAGCAGTGTTCCCCAACCTTCTTTGCACCGGACCGGTTAGGAGTCAGCATTTTTCTCACGGACCAGCTGTAGTAGCGTGCATATATATATATATATATATATATATATATATATATATATATATATATATATATATATATATATATATATATATATATATATATATATATATATATATATATATATATATATATATATATATATACATCTATCCATCCATTTTCTGAGCCGCTTCTCCTCACTAGGGTCGTGGGCGTGCTGGAGCCTATCCCAGCTATCATTGGGTAGGAGGCGGGGTACACCCTGAACAAGTTGCCAGCCAATCGCAGGGCACATACAAACAAACAACCATTCGCACACAATTTAGAGTCTCCAATTAATGCATGTTTTGGAATGTGGGAGGAAACCGGAGTGGCCGGAGAAAACCCACGCAGGCACGGGGAGTACATGCAAACTCCACACAGGCGGGACCGGGGATTGAACCCCACTCCTCAGAACTGTGAGGCTGACGCTCTAACCAGTCGTCCACCGTGCCGCCTATATGTATTTATATATATATATATATAATACAGGAAGTCCTCGATTTACGAACGAGTTCCTTTCCTACGCTGGTGACGTAACATGATTTTCCGCGTAAGTCGGATTTCACCGTTAAAGTTGAAATTTACGGCGAAATACTTCTGTTACGGGTATTGTCCCACGTGATTGTGACAGCAAGCTCAGTGTGTGTGGGCGTGTGCGTCGATGTGTGAATGAGACGGGACTGCGAAGGAGGAAGGAGTGCGCGCAGGTGCGAGTGTGTACAGTGGCAAGTGTAGTGACGGCGACCGGGGAAGAGTAGCGATTAGCGGAGGACCCGTTGATGTTGAATGTGCAGAGGAGCTAATAAAGCCATTAAAGCAGCAAATCAGTGCTTCGTGCCTTTATTGTTGCCGCCACCCAGCTCAGTTGTTTAACGAGAGAAGGGAGTTAACCCCTGTGTCTCCCGACCACGGTCAGGTGACCGTAGCAGGAAAGGTTAACACTTCGTATAAAGAAACTAAAATACATTAAAATAAAAAAATAAGATGCTGTACTTACCATTACTGCTGAGAGTGTGAAAAAAGGAGGGCGAAAAAGGCAAAGATAGTCCCGGCGCACAAACACAGACAAGCACTATGCACTAGCTAAGCAGAAACACTATGGTGCTGGGACAAAATGGCGGACGATATATATATAATATATACACGCTTCGCCTCACTAGGGTCGCGGGCATGCTGGAGCCTATCCCAGCTATCATTGGGCAGGAGGCGGGGTACATCCTGAACTGGTTGCCAGCCAATCTACAAAACAAACAACCATTCACACTCACATTCACACCTACGAGCAATTTAGAGTTGTCAATTAACCTACCACGCATGTTTTTGGGATGTGGGAGGAAACCGAAGTGCCCGGAGAAAACTCAGCATAGGAAAATCCACTGTGAAGAACACTGACATTGCTTGCATAGCCACATGAGCTGCAGACCCTGAGGTTATGTCCTGGTGGCTAATGCATGTCCGCAGGAGACAGGAGCTAGTCGGCAGTTTGAATCCATTTCATTGGGCTCCCACACAGTCGCGCGCACACCAAGAACCCTTGTCCCTCACTGCACACTTAAAGGAATTTTCAAACTTGTCAGGAGACAGGAAGTTATTGGCTGACTGTTGGCTTTTTGTGTACTGGCCTTGAAGACACCATAAAAACAAGATGGCGCCTACCCATGTGGTAGGCGCTCTCTAGTATTGGTTTTGTTTTTGGTTTTGTTTTCCGTTTGTCTTTGGAGACATTACGCGACTCACTTACACAAGGGGAGACTTGCTAAACATCAAGGAGTCTACTCCTTACTTTGGCTTCCGGCTTCCATCTTCACCGGGCAGACCGTGACATGGAATCATCGGGGAAAACAAAAGGCAGCGGGATATGCTTCGATCTTCTTCTTCTTCTTCTTCTTTTCCTTTCGGCTTGTCCCGTTAGGGGTCGCCACAGCGCGTCATCCTTTTCCATGAGAGCCTATCTCCTGCATCCTCCTCTCGAACACCAACTGCCATCATGTCTCCCCTCACGACATCCATCAACCTTCTCTTTGGTCTTCCTCTAGCTCTCTTGCCTGGCAGCTCCATCCTCATCATCCTTCTACCAATATACTCACTCTCTCTCCTCTGGACGTGTCCAAACCATTGAAGTCTGCTCTCTCTAACTTTGTCTCCAAAACATCGAACCTTGGCTGTCCCTCTGATGAGCTCATTTCTAAGTTTATCCAACCTGGTCACTCCGAGAGCGAACCTCAACATCTTCATTTCCGCCACCTCCAGCTCTGCTTCCTGTTTTCTCTTCAGTGCCACTGTCTCTAATCCGTACATCATGGCTGGCCTCACCACTGTTTTATAAACTTTGCCCTTCACCCTAGCAGAGACTCTTCTGTCACATAACACACCTGACACCTTCCTCCACCCGTTCCAACCTGCTTGGACCCGTTTCTTCACTTCCTGACCACACTCACCATTGCTCTGGACGGTTGACCCCAAGTATTTAAAGTCCTCTACCCTTGCCATCTCTTCTCCCTGTAGCCTCATTCTTCCCCCACCACCCCTCTCATTCATGCACATATATTCTGTTTTACTTCGGCTAATCTTCATTCCTCTTCTTTCCAGTGCATGCCTCCATCTTTCTAACTGTTCCTCCAGCTGCTCCCTGCTTTCACTGCAGATCACAATGTCATCTGCAAACATCATGGTCCACGGGGATTCCAGTCTAACCTCATCTGTCAGCCTATCCATCACCACTGCAAAAAGGAAGGGGCTCAGGGCTGATCCCTGATGCAGTCCCACGTCCACCTTAAATTCTTCTGTCACACCGACAGCACACCTCACCGCTGTTCTGCTGCCCTCGTACATGTCCTGTATTATTCTAACATACTTCTCTGCCACTCCAGACTTCCGCATGCAGTACCACAGTTCCTCTCTGGGTACTCTGTCATAGGCTTTCTCTAGATCTACAAAGACACAATGTAGCTCCTTCTGACCTTCTCTGTACTTTTCCATCAACATCCTCAAGGCAAATAATGCATCTGTGGTACTCTTTCTAGGCATGAAACCATACTGTTGCTCGCAAATACTCACTTCTGTCCTGAGTCTAGCCTCCACTACTCTTTCCCATAACTTCATTGTGTGGCTCATCAACTTTATTCCTCTATAGTTGCCACAGCTCTGCACATCACCTTTGTTCTTAAAAATGGGCACCAGTACACTTTTCCTCCATTCCTCAGGCATCTTCTCACGCACTAGAATTCTATTGAACAAGCTGGTCAAAAACTCCACAGCCACCTCTCCTAGATGCTTCCATACCTCCACAGGAATGTCATCAGGACCAACTGCCTTTCCATTTTTCATTCTCTTTAATGCTTTTCTAACTTCCCCCTTACTAATCATTGCCACTTCCTGGTCCACCACACTTGCCTCTTCTACTCTCCCTTCTCTATCATTTTCCTCATTCATCAACTCCTCGAAGTATTCTTTCCATCTACCTAGCACACTGCTGGCACCAGTCAACATATTTCCATCTCTATCCTTAATCACCCTAACCTGCTGCACATCCTTCCCATCTCTATCCCTCTGTCTGGCCAGCCTGTATAGATCCTTTTCTCCTTCTTTAGTGTCCAACCTGCCATACATGTCATCATATGCCTCTTGTTTTGCCTTTGCCACCTCTACCTTTGCCCTGTGTCGCATCTCAATGTATTCCTTTCGCCTCTCCTCGGTCCTCTCAGTGTCCCACTTCTTCTTAGCTAACCGTTTTCCTCGTATGATTTCCTGTACTGTGAGGTTCCACCACCAAGTCTCCTTCTCTCCTTTCCTGCCAGAAGATACACCAAGTACTCTCCTGCCTGCTTCTCTGATCACCTTGGCTGCAGTGGTCCAGTCTTCTGGAAGCTCTTCCCGTCCACCGAGAGCCTGTATCACCTCTTCCCGAAAAGCTGCACAACACTCGTCCTGTCTCAGCTTCCACCACATGGTTCTCTTCTCTGCCTTTGTCTTCCTAATTTTCCTCCCCACCACCAGAGTCATCTTACACACCACCATCCTATGCTGTCTAGCCACACTCTCCCCTACCACTACCTTACAGTTGGTAACCTCCTTCAGATTACATCGTCTGCACAAGATGTAATCCACCTGTGTGCTTCTACCTCCGCTCTTGTAGGTCACCCTATGTTCGTGCCTCTTCTGGAAAAAAGTGTTCACTACAGCCATTTGCATCCTTGTTGCAAAGTCTACCACCATCTGTCCCTCCAAGTTCCTTTCCTGGATACCGTACTTACCCATCACTTCTTCATCACCCTTATTACCTTCACCAACATGTCCATTACAATCTGCACCAATTACGACTCTCTCTCTGTCTGGGATGCTCAGAACTACATCATCTAGCTCCTTCCAGAATTTCTCTTTCACCTCTAGGTCACATCCTACCTGTGGGGCATAGCCACTAATCACATTACACATAACACCCTCAATTTCAAATTTCAGCCATATGCTTCGATATAAACCAAAAATGGTGTACCGACGTCACTGAGCTCAACATACACTGCAGCCTGGATTTTTTGAACTGTAAGCCATTCTACTCGCCTCGTGAGTTTGCATCATTCATACTCGTCGGTCTTTACATTGCGCCTCAAGCTAACACTACTGCCGCACTGCTAATGCTCGCTGAACAAGTGTGAGCTAACAACTGTTTAGACTGCACAGACTTCAGTGTCTTTGAAAATTCAGCTGGCAGCCTGGGTGAATATACGGACACTGTCACATCCTATATTAGTTTCTGTGAAGATGTGTGTGTACCAACAAAGTCATTTTGCTCATTCAATAACAACAAGCCATGGTTCACTGCCAAACTCAAGCAATTTCGCCAAGCTAAGGATGACGCATATTGAAGCAGGGACAGGGCGCTGTATAATTGCACTAGAAACCAGCTGACTAAAGAAATTACCATTGCAAAGAGAAACTATGCAGGAAAGTTGGAAAAACACTTTAGCACTAACATCTCTAAATCAGTCTGGCATGCATTACAATCGCTGACCAATTCCAAGCGAAGAACCCCCCAGGCTGAGAACAATAGTAGACTAGCCAACGACTTGAACACTTTCTACTGCAGATTTGAAAAGGACACTTTCACACCCCACACCCACCCAGGCGCACCACCGTCCACAATAACACCTCTGACTTCTGCGTTAACCATCCATGAACAGGATGTGAGACGCATCTTCAAACAACAAAAGATTAGCAAAGCGGCAGGCCCAGACCTTGTGTCCCCATCCTGCCTCAAAGTCTGCAAGGACCAGCTCGCTCCAGTCTTCACACAGATCTTCAATAGATCTCTGGAACTGTACGAAGTACCATCCTGTTTCAAATGCTCCACCATCATCCCAGTCCCCAAGAAACCTGCAATCTCAGGTCTGAATGATTACAGTGCTGTCGCCTTGACATCTGTGGTCATGAAGTCCTTGGAATGCCTCGTGCTGGACCACCTCAAGAGCGTCACAGGTCCCCTGCTGGACCCCTTGCAGTTTGCCAACCGAGCACACAGGTCTGCGGATGAGCCAGTCAACATGGGCCTGTACTTCATCCTAGAACACCTCGACAGCGCAGGGACCTACGCGAGGATCCTGTTCGTGGACTTCAGCTCAGCGTTCAACACCATCCTCCCTGAACTCCTTTCCAGCTCAGCGTCTCGCCTGCCATCTGCCAGTGGATTTATAGCTTTCTGACGGGCAAGACACAGCAGATGAGGCTGGGGGAGGCCACCTCATCCACACGCAGCATCAGCACTGGGGCACCCCAAGGTTGTGTCCTCTCTCCACTGCTCTTCTCTCTCGACACGAACGACTGTATCTCAACGCACCCGGCTGTCAAAGCCCTATAATTTGCAGACGACACCAGCAGGGGACCTGTGACGCTCTTGAGGTGGTCCAGCACGAGGCGTTCAAAGGACTTCATGACCACAAATGTCAGGGCAACAGGCCTGTAGTCATTCAGACCAGAGATTGCCTGTTTCTTGGGGACTGGAATGATGGTGGATTGTTTCAAACAGGATGGTATCTCGCACAGTTCCAGAGATCTATTGAAGATCTGTGTGAAGACTGGAGTGAGCTGGTCCACGCAGACTTTGAGGCAGGATAGGGACACAAGGTCTGGGCCTGCCGTTTTGTTGATCTTTTGTTGTTTGAGGATGCGTCTCACCTCCTGTTCGTGGATGGTCTACGAAGAAGTCAGAGGTGTGATTGTGGTCAGTGGTGCGTCTGGCTGGGTGTGGGGTGTGAAAGTGTCCTTTTCAAATCTGCAGTAGAAGGTGTTCAAGTCGTCGGTAGTCTTTTATTGTTCTCAGCTTGAGGGATTGGTCGCTTGTAATTGGTTAGCAATTCTAATGCATGCCAGACTGATTTAGAGTCATTAGTGGTAAACTGTTTTTCTAACTGTACTGTACTGCATAATTTCTCTTTGCAATGTTAATTTCTTTAGTCAGCTGGTTTCTAGCGTTATTATACAGGGCCCTATCCCAACTTCGATATACGTCTTCTTTAGCCCGGTGAAGTTGCTTAAGTTTGGCAGTGAACCACGGCTTGTTGTAATTGAACGTGCTAAATGACTTTGTTGGTACACACACCTCGTCACAGAAACTGATATAGGATGTGACTATGTCCATATATTCATCCACGCTGCCAGCAGAATTTTCAAAGACACTCCAGTCTGTGCAGTCTAAACAGCTTTGAAGTTCTATCTTTGCTTCGTTGGGCCACCTTTTTACTATTTCCACCGTAGGCTTTGCGCATTTAAGTTCTTGTCTGTATGTTCATATTAAGTGAATTAAGCAGTGATCAGACAAGCCCAGCGCTGCACGAGGAATGGCACGGTAGGCATTATTTAGCATTGCATAGCAGTGGTCGAAAATGTTATTTTCCCTGGTAGGACAGTCGATGTACTGCTTGTATTTCTTCAGTTTGTGGTTGAGTTTAGCTTTGTTAAAGTCCGCAAGAATAATGGGGGATGAGTCTGGGTGTTTTTTTCAATTTTGTTTACTTGTTCAGCGAGCGTTAGCCGTGCGGCATTCGTGTTATCTTGAGGAGGAATGTAAAGACTGGCGAGAATGAAAGATGCGAACTCACGAGGCGAGTAGAATGGCTTACAGTTAAAAAACAGCTTCTCTAAATCCGGGCTGCAGTGTGTGTTGACGTCGGTACACCATTTTCTGTTGATATAGAAGCATAACCCGCCGCCTTTTGTTTTCCCCGATAACTCAGTGACGCGGTCTGCCCGGTGTAGATGGAAGCCTAGAAGCATTACGGTGCAATCGGGGACACATTCACAAAGCCATGTCGGCGTAAAGCACAGGCCGGTGGAACGTGCGAAATCTTTACTGGTCTTTGTCAGAAGATGAAGCTCGTCCATTTTGCTGGGTAGGGAGGGTAGATTTGTGAGGTAGATCGACGGGAACGCCAATATGTATCCTCTCTTGCAGAGCTTCATTTGGATGCTGGCGTGCTTCCCCCTTCATCGCCTTCGCCTCCAATGCGCCATAGACTGCAGCCGCCCACCACCCCCCGCCCCCGGTGAGTAACACGAAGAAAAAACTGAGCGGATTTGGGAAAGTCGATGAAAGAAATTCCGGGATAGACTCCCTAATTTTTAACAAGTCTTCCCTTGTGTAAGTGAGTCGCGTAATGTCTCCAAAGATGAACGAAAAACACAAAAACATGGACAATAATAGAGAGCACGCAACCATCTTGAATATATATATACATACACACACACACACATATATATATATATGTATATATATATATATATATATATATATAGGCGGCACGGTGAATGACTGGTTTGCGCATCTGCCTCACATTTCTGAAGACCCAGGTTAAAATCCCGGCCCCACCTTTGTGGAGTGTGTATGTTCTCCCCGTACCTGCATAGGTTTTCCAGGTACTCCGGTTTCCTCCCACATCCCAAAAACATCGGTTAATTGAGGACTCAAAATTGTCCATAGGTGTGAATGTGAGTGTGAATGGTGATTTTTTTATGTGCCCTGCGATTGGCTGGCGACCAGGGTGTACCCCACCTTTCGCCCGAAGATGGTATGGCGTCCAGCCAGAATATACACCAAGTACTCTCCTGCCTGTCTCTCTGATCACCTTGGCTGTAGTGGTCCAGTTCTCTGGAAGCTCCTCCTGTCCACCGAGAGTCTGTCTCACCTCTTCCCGAAAAGCCACACAACAATCTTCCTTTCTCAGCTTCCACCACGTGGTTCTCTGCTCTGCCTTTGTCTTCTTAATCTTCCTACCCACCATCAGAGTAATCTTACACACCACCATCCTATGCTGTCGAGCCACACTCTCCCCTACCACTACTTTACACTCGGTAACCTCCTTCAGATTACATCGTCTGCACAAAATGTAATCCACCAGGGTCCTTCTACCTCCGCTCTTGTATGTCACCCTATGTTCCTGCCTCTTCTGGAAAAAAGTGTTCACTACAGCCATTTCCATCCTTTTTGCAAAGTCTACCACCATCTGTCACTCCAAGTTCCTTTCCTGGATCCCATACTTACCTATCACTTCTTCATCACCCGTATTTCCCTCACCAAGATTTCCATTATAATCTGCACCTATTACGACTCTCTCTGTGTCTGGGATGCTCAGAACTACTTCGTCTCGCTCCTTCCAGAATTTCTCTTTTACCTCTAGGTCACGTCCTACCTGTGGGGCATAGCTGCTAATCACATTATACATAACACCCTCAATTTCAAGTTTCAGCCTCATCACTTAATCTGATACTCTTTTCACCACCAAGACATTCTTAGCTAACTCTTTCTTAAAAATAACCCCTACTGCATTTCTCTTCCCATCTACACCATGGTAAAATAATTTAAACCCTGCCCCTAAATTTCTAGCCTTACTGCCTTTCCACCTGGTATCCTGGACACACAATATATCAACCTTTCTCCTAATCATCATATCAACCAACTCCCGAGATTTTCCTGTCATAGTCCCAATATTCAAAGTCTGCACATTCAATTATAAGCTCGATGCTTTCCTCTTCTCTTTCTGGCTAAGAACCCAGTTTCCACCTCTCCTTCATCTTCGACCCACAGTAGCTGAATTTACACCGGCGCCCTGCAGGTTAACGGTGCCGGGGGCGGACATTGTTAACCAATCCGGTATGGAATTTTTCAGATGAAGGCTCATATTTGTTTGGCAAGGTTTTAAGGTTAAGGTTTTATACCCTTCCTGACGCCACCCTCTTCATTTATCCGGGCTTGTTACTGGCCTTCAGTTTGCATTGGCTTGTGCCCGCCATAGGGGTGCCTTAGATTCCTGACAGTCTGATGAATTAAACTGTCTTTGAGTCGGCTAGTCCTGGCCCGCAGACTCCGCAGTCTCCTCCCTGATGGGAGCAGACTGAAGAGGCTGTGTGATGGCATCCCCCGCTATGCGGAGGGCTTTGCGGGTGAGGCTGGTGCTGTAAACGTCGTGCAGGGAGGGAAGAGAGGTTCCGATGATCTTCTCAGCTGCGGTGCAGGCTCCATACCACACAGTGATGCAGTTGGTCAGGATGCTCTCTATGATCCCTCTGTAGCACGAGCACATGATGGGGGTCGGGGCTCTGGCTCTTCTCAGCTTGTGCAGGAAGTAGAGATGTTGGTGAGATTTCTTGGCCAGTGATAAGGTGTTGCGGGTCCAGGAGAGGTCCTCGGTGATGTGCACTCCCAAGAACTTGGTGCTGCGCCCGCTCTCCACCGCAGCACCATTGATGTTCAAGAGAGCATGCTGGGAGTGGACTCTCCTGAAATCCACAACAATCTCCTTGGTTTTTTTTAAAGATCTAGGGAGAGATTGTTGTCCATGTACCACCTGGCCAGGTGGCTCACCTAAGTCCTGTAGTCTGTCTCGTCCCCGTTGCTCATGAGACCCACCTCACTCGAGGCTTGCTGGCGTTTATCCCAACTAACTTTGGGCAAGAGGCAGGCTACACTCTGAACTGGTCGCCAACCACATATAGCCAAACAACCATTCACACTCACATTCACACCTATGGGCAATTTATAGTCTTCAATCAACCTACCACGCATGTTATTGGGATGTGGGAGGAAACCGGAGTATCCATCCATCCATTTTCAGAGCCGCTTCTCCTCACTAGGGTCATGGGCATGCTGGAGCCTATCCCAGCTATCATCAGGCAGGAGGCGGGGTATACCCTGAACTCATTCTGAGAAGGGGGGTGCTATCGGGGTGCTCTGGGAGTATGTGGTACCGGACCCCCTGATGCAGGCTGTTTGGTCCCTGCATGACCAGTGTCAGAGTTTTGTCCGCAGTAAGTTGGATTTGTTTCCAATGGACTCTGCCAAGGCGGCCCTTTGTCAACAGTTACCTTTATGGACAGAATTTCTATGCACAGCCAAGGTGTTGAGGGTGTCCGGTTTGGCGACATCAGTATTACGTCCCTTGCATTTTACAGATGATGTGGTTATGATGGCTTCATCAAGCGGTGATCAAAAAATCTTGCTGGAGGGGTACGCAGCTGACTGTGAAGCGGCTGGGATGAAAATCAGCACCTCCAAATCTGAGATTGTGGTCCTCAGTCGGAAAAAGGTGAAATGCCCCCTCCGGGTCGGGGAAAAGAGCCTGCCCCAAGTGGAGGAGTACAAGTATCTCGGGGTCTTGTTCACAAGTGAGGGAAGAATGGAGCAGGAGATCAACAGACGGATCGGTGCAGTGTCTGCAGTAATGTGGACTCTGTATCGTTCTGTTGTGGTGAAATTTACCAATCGATCTCTGCTCCTACCCTCCTCTATGGTCACAAGCTGTGGGTCACTGATACAAGCGGCTGAAATTAGTTGCCTCCGTAGGATATCTGCGCTCTCCCTTAGAGATGGGGTGAGGAGCTCAATCATCCGGCAGGGGCTCAGAGTTGAGCCGCTGCTCCTCCGCATCGAGAGGAGCCAGATAAGGTGGCTCAGGCATCTGGTTAGGATGCCCACTGAATGCCTCCCTGGTGAGGTGAGGGGAGGTCCAGGTATGTCCCACCAGGAGGAAGCCCCGGGGACAACCCGGGACATGCTGGATAGACTACGTCTCTTGGCTGGCCTGAGAACGCCTCGGGATCCCCCCGGAAGAGCTGGATGAAGTAGCAAGGGAAAGGGAAGTCTGGGCCTCCCTGCTCAAGTTGCTGCCCCTACGACCATATCTCAGATGAGCAGAAGAAAATGGATGGATGGATTATTATTATTATTATTACTATTAGTCCTGGTAGTAGTCATAGTAGTAGTAGTAGTAGCCGTCGTCGACGTAGTAGTAGTAGTAGTATTGTGTGCCGCTCCTGTCCAATTTGCTGCTGTTAACCGGAATTTTCCCATTGTCATCTTCTATGGATATTGTATTCCGGTCATTCCAATGTACAGTTCAGTGATATTTGACTTTTTGGTCAAATATATTTGCATTTAATCATACTGTTTGTGTGGTACAATTTATATTTTACTTGCATGTGGAATACATTTTAATTATTTAATCATTACTTAAAGGACCTACAGCGTCCAAATGGCCCGTATCAATGTACTTGTATTCTGTCGCCGACATCAGCATGCTCACGCAGGTTTCAATTTAAATGTGGGCGGGCTAAAATCTGGCTGGAAAATTAAATATGTGTATGACATTGGAAACAGACTTACAATTACTACCTAGTCTATTTTGGGGGAATTTTGTTTCTGAAGACATCATTTTTAAGTCCAGAAATATGTAATAAGTGCCAATGTTTGCAGTATTACATAGGTCCGTTAATTAGAGCCCCCACCCCCACCCCCGCCCCCAAAGGGCAGTGTTAATGTTAAAAAAAATTTACAGTGGCAATCAAAGACAGTTTGCTTATTAGGAATGAAAAATATCTCGTTTTAAATGAACTCTTAGGCCTATTCTAATCTATTTTATTGCTATCATGATGTTGGAACTAGTAGTAGTCTTTTTAGGTGGTTGACCTCTTGGTGTGAAAAGTTAAAAAAAAACAAAAAACTGTTCTATTCAAATCGCTGGGTACATACCGCCACTTCTACTCCAGTGGCAATTCTCTGGCAGTAGAGGACGCCAGATATACAGTACACGTTAAAAAAAAAAAAAAAATACTGCTATGCATTGGCAAATGTTTACCACGGGATGTCACTAGCGCTACACAAACCAAAACGCAAACGCCAGTGACAAGAGATTAAAAAAAAAAAAATTGCTTTCCTCTTCTCGTTTTGATCAACTTTAACACGTGTAATTAATGAATCAACACCAGATGTAGAATTCCCTGCAGTTTTAAATGAATTTCTTTGATTTCATCAAGTGTCTTTTACAGTTGTGTATTTCACATGGTCTTTTATTGCCAAAGACAGACAAATAAAGTCTACTGAACACACGTTTGCTGCCTATCTGTCGAATTTGGTTCCATAAAAGCAGCTGTCCATAAAAAAATGTCATGACCCTCATGGAGATGAAGAGAAACCTCCAATTGATCAAAATTTTATTCTGAGGTCTCTAAAATCCGGTACATACAGTACATCCCCCAAGCTATTCACTTGCCCTTTACATTGACTGTAACAAACAATAACTGCGGTCAAGCCAGCCTCCACTCGAAAAGTAGCAGTCAAGCCAGCCGCACCTAATTTTGTTCATACTAGGCATTACGGTAATAGGTCACCAACACGCGGCGAAGCCCCCTTCAAAATAAAAGCTTCCCAATAATACGGACGTCAGTGCTCTTCGGTTTAGGAATGCAACAAGCAAAGTTAATTTGAATCTTGAAATACATTACATACATACATTAAAAAATTTACTTTATTTGATATTTTAGGACAAATAAATGGAAATGGGCTCCACTTATATAGCGCTTTGTCTACATCATCACAGTGCCCAAAGCGCTTGACAAAGCCTCACATTCACACACACATTCATAAACCAATGGGCGACTGCTGCCATGCGAGGCACTGCCAGGTCCACTGGGAGCAAATTAGGGTTCAGTGTCTTGCCCAAGGACACTTCGACATGCGAACAGTCGGACCAGGCATTCGAACCGTTCTACCTACTGAGCAAAAGCCACCCCAACATAATCCCATTGGTATCGCCAGACAAGTTCAGATCTGTGTGACAGACCACCAAGGACTCCATGAAAAGAGGTTTGATGAAGATCTGATATTGTATTTCAAAATAAAAATCTCTGAAAACTGCATATGTTGCTTTCATTACCCCTGATTGAAAAAATCTGTTAAATCTTTTTAATGAGATATCGCAACACCGGTCCAGTTCTGGGGGACACTACACCACCCCAGGTCTCCAACAAAAGAGGTCCCATCAAAATCTGATGTGGCATTTCAAAATAAAAGTCCACTGAAATTGGTGTATTTCACTGCCATGATCACGGATTTCAAAAATTCTTTAAAAAAAAACACCTAGTTGTCACAACACCAGACCAGTTTTGGGGGACACTACACTACCCGAGGTCTGCAACAAAACAGGTCCCATCAAAATCTGATGTGGCATTTCAAAATAAAAGTCCACTGAAATTGGTGTATTTCACTGTCATGATCACGGATTTCAAAAATTCTTTAAAAAAAAACGTCCTAGTTATCACAACACCAGACCAGTTCTGGGGGACACTACACAACCCCAGGTCTGCAACAAAAAAGGTCCCATCAAAATCTGATGTGGCATTTCAAAATAAAAGTCCACTGAAATTGGTGTACTTCACTGTCATGATCACGGATTTCAAAAATTCTTTAAAAAAAAACTCCTAGTTGTCACAACACCAGACCAGTTTTGGGGGACACTACACTACCCGAGGTCTGCAACAAAACAGGTCCCATCAAAATCTGATGTGGCATTTCAAAATAAAAGTCCACTGAAATTGGTGTATTTCACTGTCATGATCACGGATTTCAAAAATTCTTTAAAAAAAAACGTCCTAGTTATCACAACACCAGACCAGTTCTGGGGGACACTACACCACCCCAGGTCTGCAACAAAAGAGGTCCCATCAAAATCTGATGTGGGATTTCAAAATAAAAGTCCACTGAAATTGGTATATTTCACTGCCATGATCACGGATTTCAAAAACTCTTTAAAAAAAAAACTCCTAGTTATCAGAACACCAGACCAGTTCTGGGGGACACTAAACCACCCCAGGTCTCCAACAAAAGAGGTCCCATCAAAATCTGATGTGGCATTTCAAACTAAAAGTCCAATGAAATTGGTGTATTTCACTTCCATGATCACGGATTTCAAAATTCTTTAAAAAAAACCTCCGAGTCATCACAACACCAGACCAGTTCTGGGGGAAACTACACTACCCCAGGTCTGCAACAAAACAGGTCCCATCAAAATCTGATGTGGCATTTCAAAATAAAAGTCCACTGAAATTGGTGTGTTTCACTGTCATGATCACGGATTTCACAAATTCTTTTAAAAAAAACTCCTAGTTATCACAACACCAGACCAGTTCTGGGGGAGACTAAACCCCCCAAGATCTGCAACAAAAGAGGTCCCATCAAAATCTGATATGGCATTTCAAAATAAAAGTCCACTGAAATTGGTGTATTTCACTGCCATGATCACGGATTTCAAAAATTCTTTTTAAAAAAACTCCTAGTTATCACAACACCAGACCAGTTCTGGGGGACACTACACCACCCCAGGTCTATAACAAAAGAGATCCCATCAAAATCTGATGTGGCATTTCAAAATAAAAGTCCACTGAAATTGGTATATTTCACTGCCATGATCACGGATTTCAAAAACTCTTTAAAAAAAACACTCCTAGTTATCAGAACACCAGACCAGTTCTGGGGGACACTAAACCACCCCAGGTCTGCAACAAAACAGGTCCCATCAAAATCTGATTTGGCATTTCAAAATAAAAGTCCAATGAAATTGGTGTATTTCACTGCCATGATCAAGGATTTCAAAAATTCTTTTAAAAAAACCTCCTAGTTATCACAACACCAGACCAGTTCTGGGGGACACTACACTACCCCAGGTCTGCAACAAAAGAGGTCCCATCAAAATCTGATGTAGCATTTCAAAATAAAAGTCCAATGAAATTGGTGTATTTCACTGCCATGATCACGGATTTCAAAAATTCTTTAAAAAAAAACTCCTAGTTATCACAACACCAGACCGGTTCTGGGGGACACTACACCACCCCAGGTCTGCAACAAAAGAGGTCCCATCAAAATCTGATGTGGCATTTCAAACTAAAAGTCCACTGAAATTGGTATATTTCACTGTCATGATCACGGATTTCAAAAATTCATGAAAAAAAACGTCCTAGTTATCACAACAGCAGACCAGTTCTGAGGGACACTACACTACCACAGGTCTCCAACAAAAGAGGTCCCATCAAATCTGATGTGGCATTCCAAAATAAAAGTCCAATGAAATTGGTGTATTTCACTTCCATGATCACGGATTTCAAAATTCTTTAAAAAAAACCTCCGAGTCATCACAACACCAGACCAGTTCTGGGGGACACTACACCACCCCAGGTCTGCAACAAAACAGGTCCCATCAAAATCTGATGTGGCATTTCAAAATAAAAGTCCACTGAAATTGGTGTGTTTCACTGTCATGATCACGGATTTCACAAATTCTTTTAAAAAAAACTCCTAGTTATCACAACACCAGACCAGTTCTGGGGGACACTACACCACCCCAGGTCTGCAACAAAAGAGGTCCCATCAAAATCTGATGTGGCATTTCAAAATAAAAGTCCACTGAAATTGGTATATTTCACTGCCATGATCACGGATTTCAAAAACTCTTTAAAAAAAAAAACTCCTAGTTATCAGAACACCAGATCAGTTCTGGGGGACACTAAACCACCCCAGGTCTGCAACAAAACAGGTCCCATCAAAATCTGATTTGGCATTTCAAAATAAAAGTCCAATGAAATTGGTGTATTTCACTGCCATGATCAAGGATTTCAAAAATTCTTTTAAAAAAACCTCCTAGTTATCACAACACCAGACCAGTTCTGGGGGACACTACACCACCCCAGGTCTGCAACAAAAGAGGTCCCATCAAAATCTGATGTGGCATTTCAAAATAAAAGTCCAATGAAATTGGTGTATTTCACTGCCATGATCACGGATTTCAAAAATTTTTAAAAAAAAACTCCTAGTTATCACAACACCAGACCGGTTCTGGGGGACACTACACCACCCCAGGTCTGCAACAAAAGAGGTCCCATCAAAATCTGATGTGGCATTTCAAAATAAAAGTCCACTGAAATTGGTATATTACACTGCCATGATCACGGATTTCAAAAACTCTTTAAAAAAAAAACTCCTAGTTATCACAACACCAGACCAGTTCTGGGGGACACTACATCACCCCAGGTCTGCAACAAAACAGGTCCCATCAAAATCTGATGTGGCATTTCAAACTAAAAGTCCACTGAAATTGGTATATTTCACTGTCATGATCACGGATTTCAAAAATTCATTTAAAAAAAACGTCCTAGTTATCACAACACCAGACCAGTTCTGAGGGACACTACACTACCCCAGGTCTGCAACAAAACAGGTCCCATCAAAATCTGATGTGGCATTTCAAAATAAAAGTCCACTGAAATTGGTGTACTTCACTGTCATGATCACGGATTTCAAAAATTCTTTAAAAAAAAACTCCTAGTTGTCACAACACCAGACCAGTTTTGGGGGACACTACACTACCCGAGGTCTGCAACAAAACAGGTCCCATCAAAATCTGATGTGGCATTTCAAAATAAAAGTCCACTGAAATTGGTGTATTTCACTGTCATGATCACGGATTTCAAAAATTCTTTAAAAAAAAACTCCTAGTTATCACAACACCAGACCAGTTCTGGGGGACACTACACCACCCCAGGTCTGCAACAAAAGAGGTCCCATCAAAATCTGATGTGGGATTTCAAAATAAAAGTCCACTGAAATTGGTATATTTCACTGCCATGATCACGGATTTCAAAAACTCTTTAAAAAAAAAACTCCTAGTTATCAGAACACCAGACCAGTTCTGGGGGACACTAAACCACCCCAGGTCTCCAACAAAAGAGGTCCCATCAAAATCTGATGTGGCATTTCAAACTAAAAGTCCAATGAAATTGGTGTATTTCACTTCCATGATCACGGATTTCAAAATTCTTTAAAAAAAACCTCCGAGTCATCACAACACCAGACCAGTTCTGGGGGAAACTACACTACCCCAGGTCTGCAACAAAACAGGTCCCATCAAAATCTGATGTGGCATTTCAAAATAAAAGTCCACTGAAATTGGTGTGTTTCACTGTCATGATCACGGATTTCACAAATTCTTTTAAAAAAAACTCCTAGTTATCACAACACCAGACCAGTTCTGGGGGAGACTAAACCCCCCAAGATCTGCAACAAAAGAGGTCCCATCAAAATCTGATATGGCATTTCAAAATAAAAGTCCACTGAAATTGGTGTATTTCACTGCCATGATCACGGATTTCAAAAATTCTTTTTAAAAAAACTCCTAGTTATCACAACACCAGACCAGTTCTGGGGGACACTACACCACCCCAGGTCTGCAACAAAAGAGATCCCATCAAAATCTGATGTGGCATTTCAAAATAAAAGTCCACTGAAATTGGTATATTTCACTGCCATGATCACGGATTTCAAAAACTCTTTAAAAAAAAAACTCCTAGTTATCAGAACACCAGACCAGTTCTGGGGGACACTAAACCACCCCAGGTCTGCAACAAAACAGGTCCCATCAAAATCTGATTTGGCATTTCAAAATAAAAGTCCAATGAAATTGGTGTATTTCACTGCCATGATCAAGGATTTCAAAAATTCTTTTAAAAAAACCTCCTAGTTATCACAACACCAGACCAGTTCTGGGGGACACTACACTACCCCAGGTCTGCAACAAAAGAGGTCCCATCAAAATCTGATGTAGCATTTCAAAATAAAAGTCCAATGAAATTGGTGTATTTCACTGCCATGATCACGGATTTCAAAAATTCTTTAAAAAAAAACTCCTAGTTATCACAACACCAGACCGGTTCTGGGGGACACTACACCACCCCAGGTCTGCAACAAAAGAGGTCCCATCAAAATCTGATGTGGCATTTCAAAATAAAAGTCCACTGAAATTGGTATATTACACTGCCATGATCACGGATTTCAAAAATTCATTAAAAAAAACGTCCTAGTTATCACAACACCAGACCAGTTCTGAGGGACACTACACTACCCCAGGTCTCCAACAAAAGAGGTCCCATCAAATCTGATGTGGCATTTCAAAATAAAAGTCCAATGAAATTGGTGTATTTCACTTCCATGATCACGGATTTCAAAATTCTTTAAAAAAAACCTCCGAGTTATCACAACACCAGACCAGTTCTGGGGGACACTACACCACCCCAGGTCTGCAACAAAACAGGTCCCATCAAAATCTGATGTGGCATTTCAAAATAAAAGTCCACTGAAATTGGTGTACTTCACTGTCATGATCACGGATTTCAAAAATTCTTTAAAAAAAAACTCCTAGTTGTCACAACACCAGACCAGTTCTGGGGGACACTACACCACCCGAGGTCTGCAACAAAACAGGTCCCATCAAAATCTGATGTGGCATTTCAAAATAAAAGTCCACTGAAATTGGTGTATTTCACTGTCATGATCACGGATTTCAAAAATTCTTTAAAAAAAAACTCCTAGTTATCACAACACCAGACCAGTTCTGGGGGACACTACACCACCCCAGGTCTGCAACAAAAGAGGTCCCATCAAAATCTGATGTGGCATTTCAAAATAAAAGTCCACTGAAATTGGTATATTACACTGCCATGATCACGGATTTCAAAAATTCATTAAAAAAAACGTCCTAGTTATCACAACACCAGACCAGTTCTGAGGGACACTACACTACCCCAGGTCTCCAACAAAAGAGGTCCAATCAAATCTGATGTGGCATTTCAAAATAAAAGTCCAATGAAATTGGTGTATTTCACTTCCATGATCACGGATTTCAAAATTCTTTAAAAAAAACCTCCGAGTTATCACAACACCAGACCAGTTCTGGGGGACACTACACCACCCCAGGTCTGCAACAAAACAGGTCCCATCAAAATCTGATGTGGCATTTCAAAATAAAAGTCCACTGAAATTGGTGTACTTCACTGTCATGATCACGGATTTCAAAAATTCTTTAAAAAAAAACTCCTAGTTGTCACAACACCAGACCAGTTCTGGGGGACACTACACCACCCGAGGTCTGCAACAAAACAGGTCCCATCAAAATCTGATGTGGCATTTCAAAATAAAAGTCCACTGAAATTGGTGTATTTCACTGTCATGATCACGGATTTCAAAAATTCTTTAAAAAAAAACTCCTAGTTATCACAACACCAGACCAGTTCTGGGGGACACTACACCACCCCAGGTCTGCAACAAAAGAGGTCCCATCAAAATCTGATGTGGCATTTCAAAATAAAAGTCCACTGAAATTGGTATATTTCACTGCCATGATCACGGATTTCAAAAACTCTTTAAAAAAAAAACTCCTAGTTATCAGAACACCAGACCAGTTCTGGGGGACACTAAACCACCCCAGGTCTCCAACAAAAGAGGTCCCATCAAAATCTGATGTGGCATTTCAAAATAAAAGTCCAATGAAATTGGTGTATTTCATTGCGATGATCACGGATTTCAAAAATTCTTTAAAAAAAACCTCCTAGTTATCAGAACACCAGACCAGTTCTGGGGGACACTACACCACCCCAGGTCTGCAACAAAAGAGGTCCCATCAAATCTGATGTGGCATTTCAAAATAAAAGTCCAATGAAATTGGTGTATTTCACTTCCATGATCACGGATTTCAAAATTCTTTAAAAAAAACTCCGAGTTATCACAACACCAGACCAGTTCTGGGGGAGACTACACCCCCCAAGATCTGCAACAAAAGAGGTCCCATCAAAATCTGATATGGCATTTCAAAATAAAAGTCCACTGAAATTGGTGTATTTCACTGCCATGATCACGGATTTCAAAAGTTCTTTAAAAAAAACCTAGTTATCACAACACCAGACCAGTTCTGGGGAACACTACACCACCCCAGGTCTGCAACAAAAGAGGTCCCATCAAAATCTGATGTGGCATTTCAAAATAAAAGTCCACTGAAATTGGTGTATTTCACTGACATGATCACGGATTTCAAAAACTCTTTATAAAGAAAAACTCCTAGTTATCAGAACACCAGACCAGTTCTGGGGGACACTAAACTACCCCAGGTCTCCAACAAAAGAGGTCCCATCAAAATCTGACTTGGCATTTCAAAATAAAAGTCCACTGAAATTGGTGTATTTCATTGCCATGATCACGGATTTCAAAAATTCTTTAAAAAAAAACTCCTAGTTATCACAACACCAGACCAGTTCTGGGGGACACTACACCACCCCAGGTCTGCAACAAAACCGGTCCCATCAAAATCTGATGTGGCATTTCAAACTAAAAGTCCACTGAAATTGATATATTTCACTGTCATGATCACGGATTTCAAAAATTCTTAAAAAAAAACCTCCTAGTTATCACAACACCAGACCAGTTCTGAGGGACACTACACTACCCCAGGTCTCCAACAAAAGAGATCCCATCAAATCTGATGTGGCATTTCAAAATAAAAGTCCAATGAAATTGGTGTATTTCACTGCCATGTTCACGGATTTCAAAATTCTTTAAAAAAAAAAACTCCGAGTTATCACAACACCAGACCAGTTCTGGGGGACACTACACCCCCCCCAGGTCTCCAACAAAAGAGGTCCAATCAAAATCTGATGTGGCATTTCAAAATAAAAGTCCACTGAAATTGGTGTATTTTATTGCCATGATCACGGATTTCAAAAATTCTTAAAAAAAAACCTCCTAGTTATCACAACACCAGACCCGTTCTGGGGGACACTACACCACCACAGGTCTGCAACAAAAGAGGTCCCATTAAAATCTGATGTGGCATTTCAAAATAAAAGTCCACTGAAATTGGTGTATTTCACTGCCATGATCACGGATTTCAAAAATTATTTTAAAAAAAACTCCTAGTTATCACAACACCAGACCAGTTCTAGGGGACACTACACCACCCCAGGTCTCCAACAAAAGAGGTTCCATCAAAATCTGATGTGGCATTTCAAAATAAAAGTCCAATGAAATTGGTGTATTTCATTGCCATGATCACGGATTTCAAAAATTCTTTAAAAAAAAACTCCTAGTTATCACAACACCAGACCGGTTCTGGGGGACACTACACCACCCCAGGTCTGCAACAAAACAGGTCCCATCAAAATCTGATGTGGCATTTCAAAATAAAAGTCCACTGAAATTGGTATATTACACTGCCATGATCACGGATTTCAAAAACTCTTTTAAAAAAAACTCCTAGTTATCACAACACCAGACCAGTTCTGGGGGACACTACACCACCCTAGGTCTGCAACAAAACAGGTCCCATCAAAATCTGATGTGGCATTTCAAACTAAAAGTCCACTGAAATTGGTATATTTCACTGCCATGATCACGGATTTCAAAAATTCTTTAAAAAAAAACTCCTAGTTATCAGAACACCAGACCAGTTCTGGGGGACACTACACCACCCCAGGTCTGCAACAAAAGAGGTCCCATCAAAATCTGATGTGGCATTTCAAACTAAAAGTCCACTGAAATTGGTATATTTCACTGTCATGATCACGGATTTCAAAAATTCTTAAAAAAAAAACTCCTAGTTATCACAACACCAGACCAGTTCTGGGGGACACTACACCACCCCAGGTCTCCAACAAAAGAGGTCCCATCAAAATCTGATGTGGCATTTCAAAATAAAAGTCCACTGAAATTGGTGTATTTCACTGCCATGATCACGGATTTCAAAAATTCTTTTAAAAAAAACTCCTAGTTATCACAACACCAGACCAGTTCTGGGGGACACTACACCACCCCAGGTCTCCAACAAAAGAGGTCCCATCAAAATCTGATGTGGCATTTCAAAACAAAAGTCCACTGAAATTGGTGTATTTCACTGTCATGTTCACGGATTTAAAAAATTCTTTAAAAAAAACCTCCTAGTTATCACAACACCAGACCAGTTCTGGGGGAGACTACACCCCCCAAGATCTGCAACAAAAGAGGTCCCATCAAAATCTGATGTGGCATTTCAAAATAAAATTCCACTGAAATTGGTGTATTTCACTGCCATGATCACGGATTTCAAAAATTCTTTAAAAAAAACCTCCTAGTTATCACAACACCAGACCAGTTCTGGGGGACACTACACCACCCCAGGTCTGCAACAAAAGAGGTCCCATCACAATCTGATGTGGCATTTCAAACTAAAAGTCCACTGAAATTGGTATATTTCACTGTCATGATCACGGAATTCAAAAATTCTTTAAAAAAAACCTCCTAGTTATCACAACACCAGACCAGTTCTGGGGGACACTACACCACCCCAGGTCTCCAACAAAAGAGGTCCCATCAAAATCTGATGTGGCATTTCAAAATAAAAGTCCACTGAAATTGGTGTATTTCACTGCCATGATCACGGATTTTAAAAATTCTTTTAAAAAAAACTCCTAGTTATCACAACACCAGACCAGTTCTGGGGGATACTACACCACCCCAGGTCTCCAACAAAAGAGGTCCCATCAAAATCTGATGTGGCATTTCAAAATAAAAGTCCACTGAAATTGGTGTATTTCACTGTCATGTTCACGGATTTAAAAAATTCTTTTAAAAAAAACTCCTAGTTATCACAACACCAGACCAGTTCTGGGGGAGACTACACCCCCCAAGATCTGGAACAAAAGAGGTCCCATCAAAATCTGATGTGGCATTTCAAAATAAAATTCCACTGAAATTGGTGTATTTCACTGCCATGATCACGGATTTCAAAAATTCTTTAAAAAAAACCTCCTAGTTATCACAACACCAGACCAGTTCTGGGGGACACTACACCACCCCAGGTCTGCAACAAAAGAGGTCCCATCAAAATCTGATGTGGCATTTCAAAATAAAAGTCCACTGAAATTGGTGTATTTTATTGCCATGATCACGGATTTCAAAAATTCTTAAAAAAAAACCTCCTAGTTATCACAACACCAGACCCGTTCTGGGGGACACTACACCACCACAGGTCTGCAACAAAAGAGGTCCCATTAAAATCTGATGTGGCATTTCAAAATAAAAGTCCACTGAAATTGGTGTATTTCACTGCCATGATCACGGATTTCAAAAATTATTTAAAAAAAAACTCCTAGTTATCACAACACCAGACCAGTTCTAGGGGACACTACACCACCCCAGGTCTCCAACAAAAGAGGTCCCATCAAAATCTGATGTGGCATTTCAAAATAAAAGTCCACTGAATTTGGTACATTTCGCTGTCATGTTCACGGATTTCAAAAACTCTTTAAAAAAAAAACTCCTAGTTATCAGAACACCAGACCAGTTCTGGGGGACACTACACCACCCCAGGTCTGCAACAAAAGAGGTCCCATCAAAATCTGATGTGGCATTTCAAAATAAAAGTCCAATGAAATTGGTGTATTTCATTGCCATGATCACGGATTTCAAAAATTCTTTTAAAAAAAACTCCTAGTTATCACAACACCAGACCGGTTCTGGGGGACACTACACCACCCCAGGTCTGCAACAAAACAGGTCCCATCAAAATCTGATGTGGCATTTCAAAATAAAAGTCCACTGAAATTGGTATATTACACTGCCATGATCACGGATTTCAAAAACTCTTTAAAAAAAAACTCCTAGTTATCACAACACCAGACCAGTTCTGGGGGACACTACACCACCCTAGGTCTGCAACAAAACAGATCCCATCAAAATCTGATGTGGCATTTCAAACTAAAAGTCCACTGAAATTGGTATATTTCACTGCCATGATCACGGATTTCAAAAATTCTTTAAAAAAAAACTCCTAGTTATCAGAACACCAGACCAGTTCTGGGGGACACTACACCACCCCAGGTCTGCAACAAAAGAGGTCCCATCAAAATCTGATGTGGCATTTCAAACTAAAAGTCCACTGAAATTGGTATATTTCACTGTCATGATCACGGATTTCAAAAATTCTTAAAAAAAAAACTCCTAGTTATCACAACACCAGACCAGTTCTGGGGGACACTACACCACCCCAGGTCTCCAACAAAAGAGGTCCCATCAAAATCTGATGTGGCATTTCAAAATAAAAGTCCACTGAAATTGGTGTATTTCACTGTCATGTTCACGGATTTCAAAAATTCTTTAAAAAAAACCTCCTAGTTATCACAACACCAGACCAGTTCTGGGGGAGACTACACCCCCCAAGATCTGCAACAAAAGAGGTCCCATCAAAATCTGATGTGGCATTTCAAAATAAAAGTCCACTGAAATTGGTGTATTTCACTGCCATGATCACGGATTTCAAAAATTCTTTAAAAAAAACCTCCTAGTTATCACAACACCAGACCAGTTCTGGGGGACACTACACCACCCCAGGTCTGCAACAAAAGAGGTCCCATCACAATCTGATGTGGCATTTCAAAATAAAAGTCCACTGAAATTGGTGTATTTTATTGCCATGATCACGGATTTCAAAAATTCTTAAAAAAAAAACCTCCTAGTTATCACAACACCAGACCCGTTCTGGGGGACACTACACCACCACAGGTCTGCAACAAAAGAGGTCCCATTAAAATCTGATGTGGCATTTCAAAATAAAAGTCCACTGAAATTGGTGTATTTCACTGCCATGATCACGGATTTCAAAAATTCTTTAAAAAAAACCTCCTAGTTATCAGAACACCAGACCAGTTCTGGGGGACACTACACCACCCCAGGTCTGCAACAAAAGAGGTCCCATCAAAATCTGATGTGGCATTTCAAACTAAAAGTCCACTGAAATTGGTATATTTCACTGTCATGATCACGGAATTCAAAAATTCTTTAAAAAAAAACTCCTAGTTATCACAACACCAGACCAGTTCTGGGGGACACTACACCACCCCAGGTCTCCAACAAAAGAGGTCCCATCAAAATCTGATGTGGCATTTCAAAATAAAAGTCCACTGAAATTGGTGTATTTCACTGCCATGATCACGGATTTTAAAAATTCTTTAAAAAAAAACTCCTAGTTATCACAACACCAGACCAGTTCTGGGGGATACTACACCACCCCAGGTCTCCAACAAAAGAGGTCCCATCAAAATCTGATGTGGCATTTCAAAATAAAAGTCCACTGAAATTGGTGTATTTCACTGTCATGTTCACGGATTAAAAAAATTCTTTTAAAAAAAACTCCTAGTTATCACAACACCAGACCAGTTCTGGGGGAGACTACACCCCCCAAGATCTGCAACAAAAGAGGTCCCATCAAAATCTGATGTGGCATTTCAAAATAAAATTCCACTGAAATTGGTGTATTTCACTGCCATGATCACGGATTTCAAAAATTCTTTAAAAAAAACCTCCTAGTTATCACAACACCAGACCAGTTCTGGGGGACACTACACCACCCCAGGTCTGCAACAAAAGAGGTCCCATCAAAATCTGATGTGGCATTTCAAAATAAAAGTCCACTGAAATTGGTGTATTTTATTGCCATGATCACGGATTTAAAAAATTCTTAAAAAAAAACCTCCTAGTTATCACAACACCAGACCCGTTCTGGGGGACACTACACCACCACAGGTCTGCAACAAAAGAGGTCCCATTAAAATCTGATGTGGCATTTCAAAATAAAAGTCCACTGAAATTGGTGTATTTCACTGCCATGATCACGGATTTCAAAAATTATTTTAAAAAAAACTCCTAGTTATCACAACACCAGACCAGTTCTAGGGGACACTACACCACCCCAGGTCTCAAACAAAAGAGGTCCGATCAAAATCTGATGTGGCATTTCAAAATAAAAGTCCACTGAATTTGGTACATTTCGCTGTCATGTTCACGGATTTCAAAAACTCTTTAAAAAAAAAACTCCTAGTTATCAGAACACCAGACCAGTTCTGGGGGACACTACACCACCCCAGGTCTGCAACAAAAGAGGTCCCATCAAAATCTGATGTGGCATTTCAAAATAAAAGTCCAATGAAATTGGTGTATTTCATTGCCATGATCACGGATTTCAAAAATTCTTTTAAAAAAAACTCCGAGTTATCACAACACCAGACCGGTTCTGGGGGACACTACACCACCCCAGGTCTGCAACAAAACAGGTCCCATCAAAATCTGATGTGGCATTTCAAAATAAAAGTCCACTGAAATTGGTATATTACACTGCCATGATCACGGATTTCAAAAACTCTTTAAAAAAAAACTCCTAGTTATCACAACACCAGACCAGTTCTGGGGGACACTACACCACCCTAGGTCTGCAACAAAACAGGTCCCATCAAAATCTGATGTGGCATTTCAAACTAAAAGTCCACTGAAATTGGTATATTTCACTGCCATGATCACGGATTTCAAAAATTCTTTAAAATAAAACTCCTAGTTATTACAACACCAGACCAGTTCTGGGGGACACTACACCACCCCAGGTCTCCAACAAAAGAGGTCCCATCAAAATCTGATGTGGCATTTCAAAATAAAAGTCCACTGAAATTGGTGTATTTCACTGTCATGTTCACGGATTTAAAAAATTCTTTAAAAAAAACCTCCTAGTTATCACAACACCAGACCAGTTCTGGGGGAGACTACACCCCCCAAGATCTGCAAAAAAAGAGGTCCCATCAAAATCTGATGTGGCATTTCAAAATAAAATTCCACTGAAATTGGTGTATTTCACTGCCATGATCACGGATTTCAAAAATTCTTTAAAAAAAACCTCCTAGTTATCACAACACCAGACCAGTTCTGGGGGACACTACACCACCCCAGGTCTGCAACAAAAGAGGTCCCATCACAATCTGATGTGGCATTTCAAAATAAAAGTCCACTGAAATTGGTGTATTTTATTGCCATGATCACGGATTTCAAAAATTCTTAAAAAAAAACCTCCTAGTTATCACAACACCAGACCCGTTCTGGGGGACACTACATCACCCCAGGTCTGCAACAAAAGAGGTCCCATCAAAATCTGATGTGGCATTTCAACATAAAAGTCCACTGAAATTGGTATATTTCACTGTCATGATCACGGATTTCAAAAATTCTTTAAAAAAAACTCCTAGTTATCACAACACCAGACCAGTTCTGGGGGACACTACACCACCCCAGGTCTCCAACAAAAGAGGTCCCATCAAAATCTGATGTGGCATTTCAAAATAAAAGTCCACTGAAATTGGTGTATTTCACTGCCATGATCACGGATTTCAAAAATTCTTTAAAAAAAAACTCCTAGTTATCACAACACCAGACCAGTTCTGGGGGATACTACACCACCCCAGGTCTCCAACAAAAGAGGTCCCATCAAAATCTGATGTGGCATTTCAAAATAAAAGTCCACTGAAATTGGTGTATTTCACTGTCATGTTCACGGATTTAAAAAATTCTTTTAAAAAAAACTCCTAGTTATCACAACACCAGACCAGTTCTGGGGGAGACTACACCCCCCAAGATCTGCAACAAAAGAGGTCCCATCAAAATCTGATGTGGCATTTCAAAATAAAATTCCACTGAAATTGGTGTATTTCACTGCCATGATCACGGATTTCAAAAATTCTTTAAAAAAAACCTCCTAGTTATCACAACACCAGACCAGTTCTGGGGGACACTACACCACCCCAGGTCTGCAACAAAAGAGGTCCCATCAAAATCTGATGTGGCATTTCAAAATAAAAGTCCACTGAAATTGGTGTATTTTATTGCCATGATCACGGATTTCAAAAATTCTTAAAAAAAAACCTCCTAGTTATCACAACACCAGACCCGTTCTGGGGGACACTACACCACCACCGGTCTGCAACAAAAGAGGTCCCATCAAAATCTGATGTGGCATTTCAAAATAAAAGTCCACTGAAATTGGTATATTTCGCTGTCATGTTCACGGATTTCAAAAACTCTTTAAAAAAAAAACTCCTAGTTATCAGAACACCAGACCAGTTCTGGGGGACACTACACCACCCCAGGTCTGCAACAAAAGAGGTCCCATCAAAATCTGATGTGGCATTTCAAAATAAAAGTCCAATGAAATTGGTGTATTTCATTGCCATGATCACGGATTTCAAAAATTCTTTAAAAAAAAACTCCTAGTTATCACAACACCAGACCGGTTCTGGGGGACACTACACCACCCCAGGTCTGCAACAAAACAGGTCCCAACAAAATCTGATGTGGCATTTCAAAATAAAAGTCCACTGAAATTGGTATATTACACTGCCATGATCACGGATTTCAAAAACTCTTTAAAAAAAAACTCCTAGTTATCACAACACCAGACCAGTTCTGGGGGACACTACACCACCCTAGGTCTGCAACAAAACAGGTCCCATCAAAATCTGATGTGGCATTTCAAACTAAAAGTCCAATGAAATTGGTATATTTCACTGTCATGATCACGGATTTCAAAAATTCATTAAAAAAAACGTCCTAGTTATCACAACACCAGACCAGTTCTGAGGGACACTACACTACCCCAGGTCTCCAACAAAAGAGATCCCATCAAATCTGATGTGGCATTTCAAAATAAAAGTCCAATGAAATTGGTGTATTTCACTGCCATGATCACGGATTTCAAAATTCTTTAAAAAAAAACTCCGAGTTATCACAACACCAGACCAGTTCTGGGGGACACTACACAACCCCAGTTCTGCAACAAAACAGGTCCCATCAAAATCTGATGTGGCATTTCAAACTAAAAGTCCACTGAAATTGGTATATTTCACTGTCATGATCACGGATTCAAAAATTCTTAAAAAAAAATCTCTTAGTTATCACAACACCAGAACAGTTCTGGGGGACACTACACCACCCAAGGTATCCAACAAAAGTGGTCCCACCCAAATCTGATGTCCATCCATCCATTTTCTACCGCTTATCCGAGGTCGGGTCACGGGGGCATTAGCTTTAGCAGGGACGCCCAGACTTCCCTCTCCCCAGCAACTTCATCCAGCTCTTCCTGGGGGGATCACGATGCGTTCCCAGGCCAGCCGAAGGATGTAGTCTTTCCAGCGTGTCCTGGGTCGTCCCCGTGGTCTCCTTCCGTTGGGACGTGCCCGGAACACCTCACCAGGGAGGCGTCCGGGAGGCATCCGAATCAGACGGCCCAGCCACGTCATCTGGCTCCTCTCGATGTGAAGGAACAGAGGCTCTACTCTGAGATCCTCTCGGATGACCGAGCTTCTCACCCTATCTCTAAGGGAGAGCCCGGACATCCTGCAGACGAAACTCATTTCGGCCGCTTGTATCCTGGATCTCGTTCTTTCGGTCACGACCCACAGCTCGTGACCATAGGCGAGGGTAGGAACGTAGATCAACCGGTAAAGCGAGAGCTTTGCCTTTCAGCTTAGCTCCTTCTTCACCACAACGGATCGATACAAAGTCCGCATCACTGCAGACGCTGCACCGATCCGCCTGTCGATCTCCTGTTCCATTTTTCCCTCACTTGTGAACAAGACCCCAAGATACTTGAACTCCTCCACTTGTGGGAGGATCTCATCCCCGACCTGGAGAGGGTACGCAACCCTTTTCCAACTGAGGACCATGGTCTCAGATTTGGAGGAGCTGATTATCATCCCAGCCACTTCACACTCGGCTGCGAACTGCTCCAGTGAGAGTTGGAGATCACAGCTTGTGGCTTGATGAAGCCAACAGAACCACATCATCTGCAAAAAGCAGAGATGCAATACGGAGGCCACCAAACCGGACCTTCTCTACGCCTCGGCTGCGCCTAGAAATTCTGTCCATAAAAGTTATGAACAGAATCGGTGACAAAGGGCAGCCTTGGCGGAGTCCAACCCTCACCGGAAATGAGTCCGACTTACTGCCGGATATGCGGACCAAACTCTGACTCCGATCGTACAGGGACCGAACAGCCCATATCAGGGGGTTCGGTACCCCATACTCCCGAAGCACCCCCCACAGGACCCCCCGAGGGACACGGTCGAAAGCCTTCTCCAAGTCCACAAAACACATGTAGACTGGTTGGGCGAACTCCCATGCACCCTCGAGGACCCTGCCAAGGGTGTAGAGCTGATCCACTGTTCCACGGCCAGGACGAAAACCACACTGCTCCTCCTGAATCTGGGATTCAACTTCACGATGAACCCTCCTCTCCAGCACCCCCGAATAGACCTTACCAGGGAGGCTGAGGAGTGTGATCCCCCTGTAGTTGGAACACACATTCCGGTCCCCTTTCTTAAAAAGGGGGACCACCACCCCAGTCTGCCAATCCAGAGGCACTGTCCCCGATGTCCACGCGATGTTGCAGAGGCGTGTCAACCAGGACAGTCCTACAACATCCAGAGCCTTGAGGAACTCCGGGCGAATCTCATCCACCCCCAGGGCCTTGCCACCGAGGAGCGTTTTAACCACCTCGGTGACCTCAACCCCAGAAATAGGAGAGCCCGCCTCAGAGAATCCAGACTCTGCTCCCTCATGGGAAGGCGTGTCGGTGGAATTGAGGAGGTCTTCGAAGTATTCTCCCCACCGGCTCACAACATCCCGAGTCGAGGTCAGCAGAGCCCCATCCCCACTATACACAGTGTTGATGGTGCACTGCTTCCCCGTCTTGAGGCGTCGGATGGTGGACCAGAATTTCCTCGAAGCCGTCCGGAAGTCTTTCTCCATGGCCTCACTGAATTCCTCCCATGCCCGAATTTTTGCTTCATAGACCACCAAAGCTGCATTCCACTTGGCCAGCCGGTACCCATCAGCTGCCTCAGGAGTCCCACAGGCCAAAAAGGCCCGATAGGACTCTTTCTTCAGCTTGACTGCATCCCTCACCGTTGGTATCCACCAACGGGTTCGGGGATTGCCGCCACGACAGGCACCAACCACCTTACGGCCACAGCTCCGGTCGGCCGCCTCAGCAATGGAGGCGCGGAACATGGTCCACTCGGACTCGATGTCCCCCGCCTCCCTCAGAACATGAGCAAAGTTCTGTCGGAGGTGGGAGTTGAAACTCCTTCTGACAGGGGATTCCGCCAGACGTTCCCAGCAGACCCTCACAATATGTTTGGGCTTGTCACATCGGACTGGCATCTTCCCCCACCATCGGAGCCAACTCACCACCAGGTGATGATCAGTTGACAGCTGCGCCCCTCTCTTTACCCGAATGTCCAAGACATGCGGCAGCAAGTCCGATGACACGACCACAAAGTCGATCATCGAACTGCGACCTAGGGTGTCCTGGTGCCAAGTGCACGTGTGGACACCCTTATGCTTGAAGATGGTGTTCGTTATGGAAAATCCGTGACGAGCACAGAAGTCCAATAACAGAACAGCGCTTGGGTTCTGATCGGGGGGGCCTTTCCTCCCAATCACGCCCTTCCAGCAGGTTTCACTGTCATTGCCCACATGAGCATTGAAGTCCCCCAGCAGAACAATGGAGTTCCCAGCGGGAGTGCTCTCCAGCACCCCCTCCAAGGACTCCAAAAAGGGTGGGTACTCTGAACTGCTGTTTGGTGCATAGGCACAAACAACAGTCAGGACCCGTCCCCCCACCCGAAGGTAGAGGGAGGCTACCCTCTAGTCCACCGGGGTGAACCCCAACGTACAGGCGCCGAGCCGGGGACAATAAGTATACCCACACCTGCTCGGCGCCTCTCACCGTGGGCAACTCCAGAGTGGAAGAGAGTCCAACCCCTCTCGAGAGGACTGGTACCAGAGCCCAAGCTGTGCGTGGAGGCGAGTCCGACTATATCTCGTCGGAACTTCTCGACCTCACACACCAGCTCGAGCTCCTTCCCTGCCAGAGAGGTGACATTCCACGTCCCTAGAGCCAGCTTCTGTAGCTGGGGATCGGATCGCCAAGGTCCCCGTCTTCGGCCACCGCCCAGCTCGCACTGCACCTGACCCCCATGGCCCCTCCCACAGGTGGTGAGCCCATGGGAAGGGGGACCCTCGTTACCCTTTCGGGCTGTGCCCGGCCGGGCCCCATGGGTGCAGGCGCTCGCCTTCAAGCCCCACCTCCAGGCCTGGCTCCAGAGGGGGGCCCCGGTGACCCGCATCCGGGCAAGGGAAACCTGAATCCATTAATTGTACTTGTATTTGGAGCCGTGCTTTGTCTGGTCCCTCACCTAGGACCTGTTTGCCATGGGTAACCCTGCCAGGGGCATAAAGCCCAAGACAACTTAGCTCCAGGATCATTGGGATACACAAACCCCTCCACCACAATAAGGTAACGGCTCAAGGATGGGATTTAAAAAAAAAATAGAAAACCGTCTTTCTTGTAACTATTTAAAATACACTGTTTTCCTTCCAGTTACTGATGGTGTCGTGGTTCATTTGCCTGACTTCAATGCAGCCAGCGTGGGTTTGGTTCCCACTCAGTGATGGTCTCTACAGTGTATGTGCCCTGCGACTGACTGCCGACCAGCTCAGGGTTTTTTCTGTCTTTTGCCTACACTCAGTAGGGGTAGGCTGACCCCGCGACTCAGCAGGATAAGTGCTGTTGAAATGGATGGATCCATGCATGTCTTCCTTCCAGTGTCAGACTGGCATGATAAATTACTTCAGTGGTTAAAGCGTTAATGTTGATACCCAAAAAAATCATATTTAATGATAAAACAATCTGGGTTTCGGCACGGTGGCCGACTGGTTAGAGCGTCAGCCTCACAGTTCTGAGGTGCGGGGTTCAATCCCCGTCCCCGCCTGTGTGGAGTTTGCATGTTCTCCCCGTGCCTGCGTGGGTTTTCTCCGGGCACTCCGGTTTCCTCCCACATCCCAAAAACATGCATTAATTGGAGACTCTAAATTGCCCGTAGGCATGACTGTGAGTGCAAATGGTTGTTAGTTTCTATGTGCCCTGCGATTGGCTGGCAACCAGTTCAGGGTGTACCCCGCCTCCTGCCCGATGACAGCTGGGATAGGCTCCAGCACGCCCGCGACCCTAGTGAGGAGAAGCGGCTCAGAAAATGGATGGATGGATGTTTTAAATCAGTGGCAGTGACAGTGAAATATGAATATTTCATTAGACTTTTATTTTGAAATGCCACATCAGATTTGGTCCCTCCTTGAACTGTCCCCTTATCGTGGTGGAGGGGTTTGTGTCTCCCAATGATCCTAGGAGCTAATTTGTCTGGGGCTTTATGCAAACAGGTCCTAGGTGAGGGACCAGACAAAGCACAGCTTCAAAAACCCCTATGATGACAAAAAATTCAGGAAGACGTTTTCCCTTGCCTGGATGTGGATCACCTCTGGAGCCATGCTTGGAGGTGGGGCTCGAAGGCGAGCGCCTGGTGGCCGGCCCTGCACCCATGGCGCCTGGCCAGGCAGAGCCCAAAAGGGTAATGGGGGTCCACCTTCCCATGGGCTCACCAACTGTGGGAGGGGCCATTGGGGTCGGGTGCAGTGTGAGCTGGGCAGTGGCCGAAGGCAGGGACCTTGGTGATCCCATCCCCGGCTGCAGAAACTGGCTCTCGGGACGTGGAATGTCACCATCTCTGGCATGGAAAGAGCCCAAGCTGGTGTGCGAGGTCAAGAAGTTCTGACGAGATATAGTCGGGCTCACCTCCACACATGGCTTGAGCTCTGGTACCAGTCCTCTCGAGAGGGGTTGGACTCTCTTCCACTCTGGAGTTACCAACGGTGAGAGGTGCCGAGCAGGTGTGGGTATACTTATTGCCCCCTGGCTGGGCGCCTGTACATTGGGGTTCACCTCTGCGGACGAGAGGGTAGCCTCACTCCGCCTTCGGGTGTTGTTTGTGCCTATGCACCAAACAGCAGTTCAGAGTACCCACCCTTTTTGAAGTCCTTGGAGGGGGTGCTGGAGAGCGCTCCTGCTGGGGACTCCTTCGTTCTGCTGGGGGACTTCAATGCTCACGTGGGCAATGACACTGAGACCTGGAAGGGCGTGATTGGGAGGAATGGCCCCCTCAATCAGAACCTGAGCGGTGTTCTGTTATTGGACTTCTGTGCTCATCACGGATTGTCCATAACGAACACTATGTTCAAGTACAAGGGTGCCTACACATACACTTGGCACCAGGACACCCTAGGTCGCAGTTCGATGATCGACCTTGGGGTCGTGTCATTGGACTTGCGGCCGCATGTCTTGGACACTCTAGTGAAGAGAGGGGCAGAGCTGTCAACTGATCACCACCTGGTGGTGATATTGGCTCCGATGGTGGGGGAAGATGCCGGTCCCACGTGGCAGGCCCAAATGTATTGTGAGGGTCTGCTGGGAACGTCTGGCAGAATCCCCTACCAGAAGGAGTTTCAACTCCCACCTCCGACAGAACTTTGCTCATGTTGCGGGGGAGGTGGGGGAAATCGAGGCCGAGTGGACAATGTTCCGCACCTCCATTGCTGAGGCGACCGATCGGAGCTGTGGCCGTAAGGTGGTCGTTGCCTGTCGTGACGGCAATCCCCGAACTCGTTGGTGGACACCAACGGTGAGGGATGCCGTCAAGCTGAAGAAGGAGTCCTATTGGGTCTTTTTGGCCTGTGGGCAGCTGATGGCTACCGGCTGGCCAAGCGGAATGAAGCTTTGGTGGTCACTGAAGCAAAAACTCTGACATGGGAGGAGTTCGGTGAGGCCATGGAGAAAGACTTCCGGACGGCTTCGAGGAAATTCTGTTCCACCATCCGCCGTCTCAGGAGGGGGAAGCAGCACACCATCAACACTGTGTATCGTGGGGATGGGTCGCTGCTGACCTCAACTCGGGACGTTGTGAGTCGGTGGGGAGAACACTTCGAAGACCTCCTCACACGCCTTCCCATGAGGAAGCAGAGTCTGGGTTCTCTGAGGCGGGCTCTCCTATCTCTGGGGTTGAGGTCACCGAAGTGGTGAAAAAGCTCATCGGTGGCAAGGCCCCAGGGGTGGATGAGATTCGCCCGGAGTTCCTAAAGGCTCTGGATGTTGTGGGGCTGTCCTGGTTGACAGGCCTCTGCAACATCGCGTGGACATCGGGGACAGTGCCTCTGGATTGGCAGACTGGGGTGGTGGTCCCCCTTTTTAAGAAGGGGGACCAGAGGGTGTGTTCCAAGTACAGGGGGATCACATTCCTCAGCCTCCCTAGTAAGGTCTATTTGGGGGTGCTGGAGCGGAGGGTTCATCGTGAAGTTGAATCCCAGATTCAGGAGGAGCAGTGTGGTTGTCGCCCTGGCCGTGGAACAGTGGACCAGCTCTACACCCTTGGCAGGGTCCTCGAGGGTGCATGGGAGTTCGCCCAACCAGTCTACATGTGTTTTGTGGACTTGGAGAAGGCGTTCGACCGTGTCCCTCGGGGGGTCCTGTGGGGGGTGCTTCGGGAGTATGGGGTACTGAACTCCCTGATATGGGCAGTTCGGTCCCTGTACGATCGGAGTCAGAGTTTGTTCCGCATTGGCAGCAGTAAGTCAGACTAATTTCCGGTGGGGGTTGGACTCCACTAAGGCTGCTCTTTGTCATCGATTCTGTTCATAACTTTCATGGACAGTATTTCTAGGCGCAGCCGAGGCGTAGAGGGGGTCTGTTTTGGTGGCCTCAGTATTGCAGCTCTGCTTTTTGCAGAGCATGTGGTTGTTGGCTTCATCAAGCTGTGATCTCCAACTCTCACTAGAGCAGTTCGCAACCGAGTGTGAAGCTTTTAGGATGAGAATCAGCACCTCCAAATCTGAGAACATGGTCCTCAGTTGGAAAAGGGTGGCGTGCCCTCTCCAGGTCGGGGATGAGATCCTGCCCCAAGGGGAGGAGTTCAAGTACCTTGGGGTCTTGTTCAAGAGTGAGGGAAGAATAGAACTGGAAATCAACAGGCGGATCGGTGCAGCGTCTGCAGTGATGCGCATTTTGTATCGGTCCGTTGTGGTAAAGAAGGAGCTAAGCCGAAAGGCGAAGCTCTCGATTTATCGGTCGATCTACGTTCCTACCCTCAACTATGGTCACGAGCTGTGGGTGGTAACCGGAAGAATGAGATCCAGGATGCAAGCGGCCGAAATTAGTTTCCTCCGCAGGGTATTCTGGCTCTCCCTTAGAGATAGTGTGAGAAGCTCGGTAATCCGGGAAGAGCTCAAAGTAGAGCTGATGCTCCTCCGCATTGAGAGAGAGGTGGCTGGGGCATCTGATTCGGATGCCTCCCGGACGTTTCCCTAGTGAGGTGTTCCGGGAACGTCCCACCAGAAGGAGACCCCGGGGACGTCCCAGGACACGGTGGAGAGACAACGTCTCTCGGCTGGCCTGGGAACGCATCGGGATACCCCCGGAAGAGCTGGATGAAGTTGCTGGGGAGAGGGAAGTCTGGGCGTCCCTGCTAAAGCTACTGCCCCCGCGACCCGACCTCGGATAAGCGGTAGAAAATGGATGGATGGATGGACATCAGATTCGGGTGGGACCACTTTTGTTGGATACCTGGGGTGGTGTAGTGTCCCCCAGAACTGGACTGGTGTTGTGATAACTAAGAGATTTTTTTTAAAGAATTTTTTAAATCCGTGATCATGACAGTGAAATATATCAATTTCAGTGGACTTTTATTTTGAAATGCCACATCAGATTTTGATGGGACCTCTTTTGTTGCAGACCTGGGGTGGTGTAGTGTCCCCCAGAACTGGTCTGGTGGTTTGATAACTAGGAGCTTTTTTTAAAATATTTTTTTAAATCCGTGATCATGGCAGTGAAATACACCAATTTCAGTGTACTTTTATTTTGAAATGCCACATCAGATTTTGATGGGACCTCTTTTGTTGGAGACCTGGGGTGGTGTAGTGTCCCCCAGAACTGGTCTGGTGTTGTGATAACTAGGAGATTTTTTTTAAAGAATTTTTGAAATCCGTGAACATGACAGTGAAATACACCAATTTCAGTGGACTTTTATTTTGAAATGCCACATCAGATTTTGATGGGACCTCTTTTGTTGCAGACCTGGGGTGGTGTAGTGTCCCCCAGAACTGCTCTGGTGTTGTGATAACTAGGAGATTTTTTTTAAAGAATTTTTGAAATCCGTGAACATGACAGTGAAATACACCAATTTCATTGGACTTTTATTTTGAAATGCCACATCAGATTTTGATTGGACCTCTTTTGTTGGAGACCTGGGGGGGTGTAGTGTCCCCCAGAACTGGACCGGTGTTGCGATATCTCATTAAAAAAATTTAACAAATTTTTTCAATCAGGGGTAATGAAAGCAACATTTGCAGTTTTCAGAGGTTTTTATTTTGAAATACAATATCAGATCTTCATCAAACCTCTTTTCGTAGAGTCCTTGGTGATCTGTCACACAGATCTGCACTTGTCTTGCGATACCAATGGGATTATGTTGAGGTGGCTTTGGCTCAGTAGGTAGAACAGGTTCGAATGTCTGGTCCGACTGTCCGCATGTCGAAGTGTCCTTGGACAAGACATTGAACCCTAATTTGCTCCCAGTGGACCTGGCAGTGCCTCGCATGGCAGCAGTCGCCCATTGGTTTATGAATGTGTGTGTGAATGTGAGGCTTTGTAAAGTGCTTTGGGCACTGTGATGATGTAGCGCTATATAAGTGGAGCCCATTACCATTTATTTGTCCCAAGATATCAAATAAAGTATATTTTTTAATGTATGTATGTAATGTATTTCAAGATTCAAATTAACTTTGCTTGTTGCATTCCTAAACCGAAGAGCACTGACGTCCGTATTATTGGGAAGCTTTTATTTTGAAGGTGGCTTCGCCGCGTGTTGGTGACCTATTACCGTAATGCTAAGTATGAACAAAATTAGGGGCGGCTGGCTTGACTTCTACTTTTCGAGTGGAGGCTGGCTTGACCGCAGTAAACAATATTGGGCTCCGTTGCATGTCTCATCATGTAAATTTGTCAGTGTGCAAGAATGCAAAAACTGTTTCATTGGTGGCGGCACGGTGGCCGACTGGTTAGAGCGTCAGCCTCACAGTTCTGAGGACCCGGGTTCCATCCCTGGCCCCACCTGTGTGGAGTTTGCATGTTCTCCCCGTGCCTGCGTGGGTTTTCTCCGGGCACTCCGGTTTCCTCCCACATCCCAAAAACATGCATGAATTGGAGACTCTAAATTGCCCGTAGGCATGACTGTGAGTGCGAATGGTTGTTTGTTCCTATGTGCCCTGCGATTGGCTGGCAACCAGTTCAGGGTGTACCCCGCCTCCTGCCCGATGACAGCTGGGATAGGCTCCAGCACGCCCGCGACCCTAGTGAGGAGAAGCGGCTCAGAAAATGGATGGATGGATGGATGTTTCATTGGTTCCATGACACAGAATTAACGTATTGATTTTTCGACATGTTGGACATTAAATTATGGACATTGGACAATTTCAGAATGACATTGTTTCAGTCACAGTATAAATGAGCCCAATATTTATGTCTTAGGTCTGAGGAGAATTTGACAAATTGAACAAGTACCCTAGGCCTACTAAACTCAAGAAATTCATCCATCCATCCATTTTCTGAGCTGCTTCTCCTCACTAGGGTCACGGGCGAGCTGGAGCCTATCCCAGCTATCATCGGGCAGGAGGCGGGGTACACCCTGAACTGGTTGCCAGCCAATCACAGGGCACATAATTAACCTACCATGCATGTTTTTGGGTTGTGGGGGGAAACCGGAGTGCCTGGAGAACGGGGAGAACATGCAAACGCCACACAGGCGGGGCCGGGGATTGAACCCCAGACCTCAGTACTGTGAGGCGGACGCTCTAACCAGTCGACCAACGTGCCGCCTTGAGAAACTCAATCAGTAAAATAAATAAATACATAAATTACAAAATAAATAAAAAAAATAATTATATATATTGATAAAGATTTTGTTTTACATTACTAAGGACTGAAATGGTATGCAAATGTGGGCATTAACATCACAATCAGGTTTCAACTCATGCCTAAATGAATATGAAAATTCTAAATTGTGTTAATTTATAAACCAAGGTGCACTGTTTCTCTTTATTAAAACATTCATTATGAATTAATATATGAACTCTAAGATGGGTTGGACATGTAACAATCATTTGAATAAAAATGCAGCATTCCTGTTTTGTTTTTTGCTGAAGATGCATTACTGCAATGATTGTGAAAAGGACACCAGTGTTATTTGTGTTTGTTTGGTACTTAAGCAAGGTACTTCAGCGGGCAAACACTTGCCCGTTGGCTACTACTCTTATGGCAGACCGGTTGTCGATAAACAGAGAAGAAAGAGTAGTCGTAAAAGAATAATAAAAATAAGATAAGCTAACTCTTAGCTTATCATGTAACTACTACATTGCTGCAAACTCCTCTTATTTACCTTATTGTGGCAAATGGGACACAATACAAAAACTCTATTTGTGTCCGCAACCGTGTAAACTTCACATTTCTTCCTAATTGGCTATCATTCCATTTCACATCACAATCACAGTGCCAAACTACTGTAGGTGTTGACCACACACATGAGGATTTGCGATAGGAAATATTGAACAGGTTTATGCATTTCTGATTGTCAACCCCTACCATTTTCTGAGTAGACTGGGAAGGGAAAATCCTTCCTAACACACCCAAAACCAATGGATAATTGGTGAGGGTAATCTTTTACAAACATTCCACTGTCAGACTTTTGCTGACTTTCATCGAGAAAGAGGGAAAAAACTCAAATTAGGGACAGTTATCCGTATGTGTATACTAAATTTACATGATGTGACCAATTTTCCTGTGTATGCTGTAGTAAGATAATATAACAGTGAAACAATGTTACAGAAGTTATCATGTGCAATGCTAAAAATCTGCAAATATTTGGAATGACATTTATTTTCGTTTCAAATTAGATTAGATTCGATAACTTTTATTAGTCACTCAATCGGGAAATTTGCATTGTTTCATTAGAAATAGTGGTTACATGAAACAAAAGACAAAAGAAATTGCAAGATAGCAGGACACAGAAATGTACGCTCCTTATTATACAGTTTGTGCTCAAGCCCAGCAACACAACAAACAGATACACGAGCCTGCACACAGTGCAGAGGGAAGAGAGGTTCACACAGTGCCTCACAAACGACTGATTCCGATGTCACCAGTGCCAGCCACGACTCCGTAAACAGCAGTAGGCTCGCTGTATGTAGACCAGGGGTGTCAAATGGGATGCCAGAACCGATCCGTCCGGTGATCAAATCAGACCCGTGGAGATAGAAAATATGTTCACTGCTTTCAATAAAATAACTGTTTTTGCTAACTTTGTCCACTGGAGGGCACACTGACATCCATCCATCCATTTTCAACACCGCTTATCCTGGTTTGGGTCGCGGGACGCTGGAGCCTATCCCAGCTGACTTCGGGCGAAAGGCGGACTACACCCTGAACTGGTCGCCAGTCAGTCGCAGGGCACATAAAGACACGGACAACCATTCGCACTCACATTCACACCGTCACTGAGTGGGAACTGAACCCACGCTGCCTGCACCAAAGTCAGGCGAGTGTACCACTACACCATCGGTGACTACACTGACATCCATTAGCACTTAAACGGCATGCTACGCATAGTTTGAGACCTGATGGACTTGTGAAGCCTAAAATATGTGAAGTTTCAGGAGCAAAGTAAGCCTACTTCATATAAAATGCTGTGCCACCTTTGCAATGTGAAGAATATAGTTATGTTATGAATACCTAATATATAAGATACTAAATATTGTAAAATGTCAGTTCAAAAGAATTTGGCTTGGTGGAACCCTTTTAGTTTTTTTCATTAACTGCCACAACTTGTATGTATTTTTTATATATACATTTACAAGGCAGGTGTAGAAGTGCACGCTCTTTCTGAATAGTTACCACTTTAGTTTGCATGGTGTGATGAGTCAGTTGAGGTTGTCAAGATTTCCAGATGGATGTGGAAATGTTCGCAAATTTAAAATGATTTCTATATCTTAAGTTGTTTTGTAAACGGTACATATATAGATCCACTTTACCACTGTAAGTTTGGAAAAAATGATTCACAACTTGGAATTGCAATCATATTTGTTCAGAAATTTGACTGCTCATATGATTTGCAACAAGATAATAATCAATAAATGTGAATGTATTCCGAATGCACTTGTAATTATTTGCATCAAAACAATGTGGAAATTGTTTTATTGTTCTTACTTATAGCTTATTAAGCCATGATTATACTGGTCCAGCCCACTTGAGATAAAATTAGGGTGAATGTGGCTCGCAAACTAAAATGAGTTTGGCACTCCTGATACTGTAGACCAGGTGTGTCAAATTCTTTGTTGTCGCCGGCCACATTGTATTTACAGTTTCCCTCAGAGGGTCATGATGACTGTGAAACCATATATACTGGTAAGTTTAATCACCTCATTACAGTATTACATATACACAACAAATTGATGGATAACTAATTTTGAAATCAGAAGTCAAGAATAATAGTTTGTTCAACTATTGCTGACATTATTAAAAAAAAGGTGTTTGTTAACCCCAAAAAAATCCACTTGCAATATCTCATGTATTATTTATTAAATATGATAATTTTTAAATTTTGTTACAGATTTTAGCAAGAATCATGGAAGTTGATAATTCCATAATTCCATAATTTGATTTCGCAAGCCATATAATGTGGTGGGCCAGATCTGGCGCCGGGCCATAAGTATGACGTGTGGGGTAAGAGAATGCTCCAAAGTAATTGGGAGGAGGTTTGAATATCATCACGTCATCGTAGCCAGACGCGACAATTGTTTGCATTTCCAAGATGCCATCTTGTGTCAAATTAATGTAACTATTTTGATTTTGACTGGCAGTTTATGGGTATATGCAGTTTCTAAAGGTGACAGGTATTTTGAAGTTGTTTATAATAAATATTTCCTACCACATGGTAAGGTAGATACATTTCTATATTTCATTTTTATCTACTCTAGGTACACATTTTGACATACGGAGTTTTATGGCCTCACGTCGACCAAAAAATAACACCAACAATAACATCATCACAAAACACACATAACCAAACATTCACTCATTCATTTTCCGTACCGCTTATCCTCACTAGGGTTGCCGGGCGTACTGGAGCCTATCCCAGCTATCTTTGGGCGAGAGGTGGGGTACACCCTGAACTGGTCGCCAGCCAATCGCAGGGCACATATAAACAAAAAAACAGTCACACTCACGTTCACACCTATGGGCAATTTAGAGTCTTCTACCATACATGTTTTTGGGATGTAGGAGGAAACTGGAGTACCCGGAGAAAACCCAAGCAGGCACGGAGAGAACATGCAAACTCTACACAGCCGAGGCCGGAAAGTGACGTAGTGTCCCTTTACTAGATAAAATAGCCTGATTTATAACGCTGTAACTTAAAATTATCCTAAACGGGAAGTAACGTAGGCGTCGCTTCCAGCTTGATCTTTTTCCAAATTCCATCCATCGATTTTCAACACCGCTTATCCTGGTTAGTGTCACAGGGCGCTGGAGCCTATCCCAGCTGACTTCGGGCAAAGGCGGACTACACCCTGAACTGGTTGCCAGTCAGTCGCAGGGCACATATAGATACAGACAACCGTTCGCACTCACATACACACTGTCACTGAGTGGGAACTGAACCCACACTGCCCGCACCAAAGTCAGGCAAGTGTACCACTACACCATCAGTGATCCTTTTCCCAAATTAATTACATTTTTAGTTAACCCTCATATTTGCTACACGTTTTTGTTCATATTCCTCTAAAATGGAAATCCAGGGACCAAAAAAAAAAAAATAATAATAATTTAAAAAAAAAAAAAAAGGAAATCCAGAATTGTATTTTGCATTTTGTGTCCGTTGTCTTTTTTTGCAAGAGCTGGGCTTGTAGTTCTTGAGTGCTGTGTGCTGTTGTAGAAGGTAGTTGTCCCTTTGAAGAAAAATATATCAGGTTATAACAACGCCCTCATGTGTGTTTCCATAAAGTAAACAGATGTCAGCCAAGGTTTTTCACAGCTAATAGCTTCACGAGCTTCAACTAGTGCATTGCATGAGTGATTATAGGCTACAGCTAAACTATATGGGCAGCAAACGTCACAGTACTCAGAAGCGACATTACTAGCAGTGCTACATTAGCCACATAACTTCTGAAAGTGACTAGCTGTCTGATAATTCTCTCTAATCATTCATAAAATGCAGTATATTGTAATAAAGTGAATTTGCTGTGTAATTGCTTAATCATGGTGCCTAACCATGTGGTCGCCTCGGTAACAAGCTCTCCGGTTGTGTCTATGTTTTTGTGTTTTTCCTCCATCTTTGGAGATATTATGCGACTTACTTACACAAGGGAAGACTTGTTAAACATAAGGGAGTCTACTCCAGACTTTCTTTCACCAACTTTTACAATTTTTTTCTCAGCGTTATTAACCGGTGGATTGGCTGTGATTTACACCGCATGGAAGCGGTGCCACAAGGGGAAACGAGGTGGAATCCAGGTCAAGCTCCGGAAGAGAGGATTCCAAATGCCACTCCCATCGATTCACCTCGCAAATCTACACTCTCTACCCAATAAAATGGACGAGTTTCATCTTCTCACAAAGACCAGTAAAGACTTCGGACATTTCGCTGCTCTGTGCTTCATGGAGACATGGCTTTGTGAATGCAACCATTACGATGACGTCGTAATGGTTCCCGGCTTCCAACTACACTGAGCGGACCGCGTCACGGAGCTTTCGGGGAAAACAAAAGGCGTCGGAATATGCTTCTATATCAACGAAAAATGGTGTACCGACGTTATGTAGCTCAACACACACTGAAGCAGGGACTCGCTGTTTTTGATCTGTAAGCCATTCTACTCTTCACACGAGTTCCTCTCTTTTGTCCTCGCCGGTGAATACATTCCTCCCCAGGCTGACACGAATACCTCACTGCAAACGCTCGCTGAAAAAGTAAATAAACTTGACAAAAAGCACCCAGATTCACCCCTCATTATTATTGGGGACTTTAACACAGCTAAACTCAACCATCAACTCCCTAAACACAAGCAGACATAGACTGTCCTACCAGGGAAAACATTTTAGACCACTGCTATACCGCGGCGGCACGGTGAACGACTGGTTAGCACATCTGCCTGACAGCAAAGATAGAACTTTAAAGCTGTCGAGACTGGACAGACTGGAGTGTCTTTGAAACTTAAACTGGGAGCCTGGATGAATATACGGGCACTTTCACATCCTATATAAGTTTCTGTGAAGATGTGTGTGTACCAACAAAGACATTTCGCTCATTCAATAACAACAAGCCGTGATTCATTGCCAAACATAAGCAACTTCACCAGGCTAAAGAGGACGTCTATCAAAGTGGGGACAGAGCCCTGTACAATCGCGCTAGAAATCAGCTAACAAAGGAAATTAACATCGCAAAGAGAAATTATGCAGAAAAACTGGAAAAACTGTTTACTCCCAATGACTCTAAATCAGTCTGGCGAGGATTAAAATCACTAACCAACTACAAGTGACCAATCCCCCCAAGCAGAGAACAAAAGAGGACTATCTGACAACTTCAACACCTTCTACTACAGATTTGAAAAGGACACTTTCACATCCTACATCCACCCAGCCGTACCACCGACAACCAAGGCAACTCTGACTTCTGCGTTGATCATTCATGCACAGGATGTGAGACGCATCTTCAAACAAAAAACGATGAACAAAGCGGCGGGCCCGGACCTTGTGTCCCCATCCTGCCTCAAAGTCTGCGCAGACCAGCTCACTCCATTCTTCACGCATATTTTCAATAGATCTCTCTGGAACTGTGTGAAGTTCCATCCCGTTTTAAACGCTCCACCATCATCCCCCAGAAACCTGCAATTTTGTGTCTGAATGACTACAGGCCTGTCGCCCTGACATCTGTGGTCATGAAGTCCTTTGAATGCCTCGTGCTGGACAACCTCAAGAGCGTCACAGGGCCCCTACTGGACCCCCTGCAATTTGCCTACCGAGAAAACAGATCTGTGGATGACACAGTCAACAGGGGACTGCACTTCATCCTACACTGAACAAAAATATAAATGCAACACTTTTGTTTTTGCTCCTATTTTTCATGAGCTAGACTCAAAGATCTAAAACTTTTTCTACATACAAAAAAGGCCATTTTCCTGAAATACTGTTCACAAATCTTTCTAAATCTGTGTTAGTGAGCATTTCTCCTTTGTCGAGATAATCCATCCCACCTCACAGGTGTGGCATATCAAGATGCTGATTAGACAGCATGATTATTGCACAGGTGTGCCTTAGGCTGCCCACAATAAAAGGCCACTCTGAAATGTGCAGTTTTGCTTTATTATGGGGGTTTGGGGGATCAGAAAACCAGTCAGTATCTGGTGTGACCACCATTTGCCTCACGCAGTGCAACAAATCTCCTTCGCATAGTTGTTCAGGTTGTTGATTGTGGCCTGTGGAATCATCTTTATTTGCCAAGTATGTGAAAAACACACAAGGAAATTGTCTCCGGTAGTTGGAGCCGCTCTAGTACAACAACAGACAATTGACAGAGAATACTTTTGAGACATAAAGACAATAAAAAAATAAATTTAAAAAACAGTCACTTAGCAATAAAAGGTTGCGAGTAATTATTTATTAATAGTAGTATTTTTTTTTTTTTTTTTTGGACAATTGTGCAAAAATATACAGAATCGTCTAGCAATTTGAGCAGTTTGAAATGACTAATGGAACAATAGTCCGGTGCAATGACCATTACAAAGGCAGCCGAGACATCAAGAAATGTATGCTGTTTAAAGTGACGAGTAGTGCGATAATCTGGGACACTGTCGATTGTGCATATGTTGCAGCTGCTACTCAGGCACATGGGTGGCCAGTATTGGTCAACAACAAAAGCTATGCAAATAGTGCAGCTTGATGAGAGTACTACAGTGAGTGCACGAGTAATGTATAATTCGCCCGACAGAAATGTGACAACAAACTCAAGACAAAACATTGTCAGCATGTTGGAATGGAATTGTAAATTAACTGTTTAAGATGTTAATGGCAAGAGGCAAGACGCTGTTGGAATGTCTGCTTGTTTTAGTTTGCATTGTTCGGTAGCGCCTACCTGAGGGAAGGAGCTGGAAGAGGTGGTGACCAGGATCTGGAGGGTCCAAGAGGATTTTGCATGCTCTTGTTTTAGTCCTGGTAGCGTGCAAGTCCTCATGGGTGGGTAGAGGGGTACCGACAATCTTTTGAGCAGTTTTGATTGTCCGATTGTCAGATGGCAGGCGAGACGCTGAGCTGGAGAAGCTTAGCGGAGAGGAGTTTGGGTATTATGGTGTTGAACGCAGAGCTGCAGTCCATGAACAGGATTCTCACGTAGGTCCCCACGCTGTCGAGGTTTTCGAGGGTGAAGTGCAGTCCCATGTTGACTGCATCATCCGCAGACCCCTTTGCTCGGTAGGCAAACTGCAGGGGGTCCAGCAGGGGACCTGTGATGCTCTTGAGGTGGTCCAGCACGAGGCGTTCAAAGAACTTCATGACCACAGATGTCAGGGGGACAGGCCTGTAGTCATTGAAACAGGATGGTACTTCGCACAGTTCCAGAGATCTATTGAAGATCTGTGTGAAGGCTGGAGTGAGCTGGTTCGCGTAGAGTTTGAGGCAGGATGGGGACACAAGGTCTGGGTCTACCGCTTTGTTAATATTTTGTTGTTTGAAGATGCGTCTCACATCCTCTTCGTGGATGGTCAACGCAGAAGTCAGAGATGTGATGGTGGTCAGTGGTGCGGTTGAGTGGGTATGGGGTGTGAAAGTGTCCTTTTCAAATCTGCAGTAGAAAGTTTTCAAGTCGTCGGCTCGTCTTTTATTGTTCTCAGCTTGGGGGGTTGGTCGCTTGTAATTGGTTAGCGATTTTAATGCACGCCAGACAGATTTAGAGCCGTTAGCGGTAAACTGTTTGTCTAACTTTACTGCATAGTTTCTCTTTGCAATGTTAATTTCTTTAGTCAGCTGGTTTCTAGCGCGATTATACAGGGCCCTATGCCCACTGCGATATGCGTCCTCTTTAGATTGGCGAAGTTGCCCAAGTTTGGCAGTGAACCACGGCTTGTTGTTATTAAAAGTACGAAATGATTTTGTTGGTATACTCACCTCTTCACAGAAACTGATATAGGATGTGACAGTGTCCGCATATTCATCCAGGTTGCCAGTTGAATTTTCAAAGACACTCCAGTCTGTGCAGTCTAGACAGGTGTAAAGTTCTATCTTTGCTTCGTTGGTCCACTTTTTCACTGTTTTCACCGTAGGCTTCGCGCATTTAAGTTCTTGCCTGTATGTTGGTATGAAGTGAATTAAGCAGTGATCAGATGAGCCCAGAGCTGTGCGAGGTATGGCACAATATGCGTTATTTAGTACAGCGTTTTGTTGGGTAGGGAGCGTAGATTTGCGAGGTTGACGGAAACAGCAATCTGTATCCTCTCTTGCTGAGCCATAGACCGCAGTCGACCCCCCCCCCCCGGTGATTAACTCGGGGAAAAAACGAAGTGGATCTGCGAAAGTTGGTGAATGAAAGTCCAGGGCGATGATTAGCAAGTCTTACCTTTTCTAAGTGAGTCGCATAATGTCTGCAAGGACGAACGAAAAACACAAAAACATAGACAATAATAGAGAGCACATAACCGAGGCATCCACACTGATAAGTGCCATCTTGGAAAACATCTTGAACGGCTGTGGGAAGTTGCTGGATATTGGCATGAACTGGAACACACTGTCGCCGATCCAGAGCATCACAAACATGCTCAATGGGTGACATGTCCGGGGAGGATGCTGGCCATGCAAGAACTGGGATGTTTTAAGCTTCAGGAATTGTGTACAGATCCTTGCAACATGGGGCCGTGCATTATCATGCTGCAACATGAGGTGATGGTCGTGGATAATGGCACAACAATGGGCCTCAGGATATCATCACGGTATCTCTGTGCATTCAAAATGCCATCAATAAAATGCACCTGTGTTCGTTGCCCATAACATACGCCTGCCCATACCATAACCCCACTGCCACCATGGACCACTCGATCCACAACGTTGACATCAGCAAACCGCACACCCACAATGACGCCACACAGTGAAACAGAACAGTGAAAACCAGGATTCATCTGTGAAGAGAACACCTCTCCAATGTAGCCATCGAACATGAGTATTCATCCATTCAAGTCGGTTACAACGACAAACTGCATTCAGGTTGAGACCCCGATGAGGACGACAAGCATGCAGATGAGCTTCCCTGAGACTGTTTCTGACAGTTTGTGCAGAATTTATTTGGTTATGCAAACTGATTGTTGCAGCAGCTGTCCGGGTGGCTAGTCTCAGATGATCTTTGAGGTGAACATGCTGGATGTGGAGGTCCTGGGCTGGTGTGGTTACATGTGGTCTGCCATTGTGAGGCCAGTTGGATGTACTGCCAAATTGTCTGCAACGCCTTTGGAGAAGAAATGAACATTCAATTCACAGGCAACAGCTCTGGTTGATATTCCTGCAGTCAGCGTGCCAATTGCATGCTCCCTCAGAACTTGCGACATCTGTGGCTTTGTGCTGTGTGATAAAACTGCACATTTCAGAGTGGCCTTTTATTGTGGCCAGCCTATGGCACGCCTGTGCATCATGTTGTCTGATCAGCATCTTGATATGCCACACCTGTGAGGTGGGATGAATTATCTCGACAAAGGAGAAATGCTCACTAACACAGATTTAGACAGTTTTCTAAACAATATTTGAGGGAAATGGCCTTTTGTGTATGTAGAAACAGTTTAAATCTTGGAGTACAGCTCACGAAAAATGGGAGCAAAAACAAAAGTGTTTATATTTTTGTTCAGTATAGAACACCTCAACGGTGCGGGGACCTAAGTGAGGATCCTGTTTGTGGTCTTCAGCTCTGTGTTCAACAGAATCATCCCTGAACACTTCTCCTCCAAGCTTCTCCAGCTCACCGTCTAACCTGCCATCTGCCAATGAATTTACAGCTTCCTGATGGGCAGGACACAGCAGGTGAGGCGAAAACCACCTCATCCACACGCACCACCAACATCTGGGTGCCCCAACGATGTGTCCTTTCTCCGCTGCTCTTCTCTCTCTACATGCAACTATATGGACCTGGCTGTCAAACTGCTGACTTTTGCAGACGACACCACAGTCATCAGCCTCATCAAAGGGACGTGTCTGCGTATAGACAGGAAGTGGACCGGCTGGAGCTTTGGTGCAGCCGATACAACCTGGAGATGAACACGCTCAAGACTGTAGAGATGATCGTGGACATCATGAAGCATCCTTCTCCACAGCTGCCCCTCGGACTGTCCAACTGCCCCGTGTCAACCGTCGAGAACTTCAAGTTCCTGGAAATTACAGTCTCTCAGGACTTGAAGTGGAAGACCAACATCAACTCCATCCTCAATAAGGCCCAGCAGAGGATGTACTCCCTGAGGCTTCTGAGTAAGCACGGCCTGCCACAGGAGTTGTTGAGGCAGTTCTACACAGCAGTCATCGTATCAGTCCTGTGTTCATCCATCACAGTCTGGTTTGGTGCTGCCACAAAAAAGGACAAACTCCGACTGCAACAGACAATTAGGACTGCCGTAAAAATCATCGTTAACCCCCTACCGACCTTACCGCACGCTGCCAGAATTAAGACAAGAGCATGCAAAATCCTCTTGGACCCTCCACATCCTGGTCACCACCTCTTCCAGCTCCTTCCTTCAGGCGCTATCAAACAATGCAAACTAAAACTAGCAGACATTTCAACATCTTCTTCCCTCTTGTCATTAAGTTGCTAGAGGTGCAATGACTCGCCATAGTGTGTTTTTATGTCTTTATGTCTCAAACTATTTACTGTCAAAATGGCTGTCTATTGTCATACTAAACCGGCTCCAACTACTGGAGATAAATTCCTTGTGTGTTTTTGACATACTTGGCAATAAAGAGGATTCCGATTCCGATTTTAATTTGACACCGTACTCTGACAGTAGACTGCGATCCACAAGCTTGTTATAACGAACCGTATAGCAACTACTCAAAACATACATTGGTAATATTGAAGTTGATAAAAACATGTCATTAATATGCATATCAAGAATTATGCTTACATACGTTTCCTTGTTCGTTCTACCATCTTGTAAGTTCTTTGTCAGTCAGCAGGGATGAAGTTCCATACCCCTCGCTTTCAAGTGGGGTCCCTTGTTTTCAAGGGGTACGACTACCTTCGTCTTAGACCTACCCCTAAGCCTTATGGAGAATTGGGACACCCCTTTGTTCTTGTGAATACGCAAAACCAAGGGATGAAATGAGGGCTAAAGGGGTAGAACTTGGATTGGCCCACAAGCTTGGTCCTCTCTCTCATCTGATAACAGCTTCACACGTTCAACGAGAGGAAATAAAACTCTACACCTCCTGCATGCTAAATGCCAAACTAAAGCGAACGCTTGTATATTTTAATTAGAAAATATTTTTTATTTAGTTATTTATGATTGTGTTATTATTTTATCATATTTTTGTGTTATGTATCACACTTTGTTACAGCTGTGGATGTTGTTAAAGTGCTATTTAATAAAGTTGAATTGAGTATTTAATACACAGCAAATGTATAACGAAGCTGGCACTCGTTAATGTTTTCTTTTAATTCAAATTATTGAAAATGTTTAGTTTCTCATTTAAATGTTTTTTTTCCTTTACTGTAATTTGAATTTACAGCTTGGCACCAAACTGAAATATTTCATTTTGACCAAATAATTTCTTTAATTTAATATGATTTGCACATGCATTGCAGACTTGGACAAAAGCGACATTGACATTGGTAAGAAAAATTTACAAACTTTGCAACATTTCCAAAATGCAAAGTTTATAAATTTAACTTGGCATTTTGGTAACTTTACGATTACTTTCAAGTCATTTATATTTTTAAACGTATCTGTCCTTAACTGCATGTAATATTCAGCCCTTGAATCAGATGCGTTACTTTACGTAGAGTGCGGGCCAGGTCGACGGAGGAGGTTACTGACTGTAAGGTAGTGGTAGGGAGAGTGTGGCTAGACAGCATAGGATGGTGGTGTGTAAGATGACTCTGGGAGGACGATTAAAAAGAAAAAGACAGAGCACAGAACCATGTGGTGGAAGCTGAAAAAAGGAAGAGTGAGGCTTTAAGGGAAGAGCTGAGACAGGCTCTCGGTGGACAGGAGGAGCTTCCAAAAGACTGGACCACTGCAGCCAAGGTGATCAGAGAGGAAGGCAGGAGAGTACTTGGTGTATCTTCTGGTAGGAAAGGAGAGAAGGAGACTTGTTGGTGGAACCTCACAGTACAGGAAATCATACAAGGAAAAAGGTTAGCTAAGAAGAAGTGGGACACTGAGAGGACCGAGGGAAGGAGAAAGGAATACTTTGAGATGCGACGTAGGGAAAAGGTAGAGGTGGCAAAGGCCAAACGAGGCTCATGATGACATGTATGCCAGGTTGGACACTAAAGATGGAGAAAAGGATCTATACAGGTTGGCCAGACAGAGGGATAGAGATGGCAAGGATGTGCAGCAGGTTAGGGTGATTAAGGATAGAGATGGAAGTTTGGAAGATGGAAGAGTTTTTGACCAGCTTGTTCAACAGAATTCTAGCGGGTGAGAAGATGCCTGAGGAATGGAGGAATAGTGTGCTAGTGCCCATTTTCTAAAAACAAGGGTGATGTGCAGAGCTGTGGGATGCCAGATGACATTGTGATCTGCAGTGAAAGCAGGGAGCACGTGGAGGAACAATTAGAAAGATGTAGGCATGCACTGGAAAGGAGAGGAATGACAGAATATATCTGCATGAATGAGAGGGGTGAAGGGGGAAGAGTGAGGCTACAGGGAGAAGAGATAGCGGGGGTGGAGGACTTTAAATACTTGGGGTCAACTGTCCAGAGCAATGGTAAGTGTGGTAAGGAAGTGAAGAAACGGGTCCAAGCAGGTTGGAACGGGTGGAGGAAGGTGTCAGGTGTGTTATGTGACAGAAGAGTCTTTGCGAGGATGAAGGGCAAAGTTTATAAAACAGTGGTGAGGCCAGCCATGATGCACGGATTAGAGACAGTGGCAATGAAGAGAGAACAGGAAGCAGAGCTAGAGGTGGTGGAAATGAATATGTGGAGGTTCGTTCTAGGAGTGACCAGGTTGGAAAAAATTAGAAATGAGCTCATCAGAGGGACAGCCAAGGTTAGATGTTTTGGAGACAAAGTTAGAGAGAGCAGACTTCGATGGTTTGGACACATCCAGAGGAGAGATAGTGAGTATATTGGTAGAAGGGTGATGAGGATGGAGCTGCCAGCCAAGAGAGTAAGAGGAAGACCAAAGAGAAGGTTGAAATTAAATCTGTCATTATACACACAGGGGCACTGGATGTTGTCAAGCAGTAATCAGAGGTACTGAAGTGAGATTTCATTGATCTCCTAACAAAAGTACAATGTTTGGATGCTGAGGTTTTCATAAGTGGACCTCTCCCAGCGGTACGATTTGGAGATGAACATTTCGGTAGGCTCAGTTAATTAAGTAAGTGGCTCAAAGAAGCGTGCACTGCACTACCTGTGAATTTCATTGACAATTACTGCATTTTTTGGGAGCGCAGACATCTTTACAAGGCAGACAGTTTCATTGGAGATTCATTTATACATCACAATCAAAATCAGAATCATCTTTATTTGCCAAGTATGTCCAAAAAACACACAAGGAATTTGTCTCTGGTAGTTGGAGCCGCTCTAGTACGACAACAGACTGTCAATTGACAGAGAATACTTTTGAGGCATAAAGACATTGACAAAAAACAGTCACTGAGCAATGAAGGGTTGCTAGTTAATTTTATTTATTTTATTTTTTTTACACTTGTGCAAAAAGATGCAGAGTTCTCAAAGCACTTAGAGCAGTTTGAATGACTAATATTGCAATAATCCGGTGCAATCACCATTGTGCAAAGGGCGCAGAGACTTCAGCGAGTAGTGCGATAATCTGGGACAATGTTGATTGTGCAAAGGTTGCAGAGTCCTCTAGCACTTAGAGCACTTTGAATGACTAATATTGCAATAGTTCGGTGCAATGACCATTGTGCAAAGGGCGCCAAGACTTCAGCGAGTAGTACGATAGTCTGGGACAATGTTGATTGTGCAAAGGTTGCAGATACTCCTCAGTCAGTGTGCAAATGGAGCAGATGCTACTCTGGCATTAGTGGCCAGTATTGGTCAACAACAGATATGCAGCATGTTGCAATGGAATTGTAGGTTAGGTGTTTAAGAAGTTGATTGCAAGAGGGAAGAAGCTGTTGGAATGTCTGCTAGTTCTAGTTTGCATTGATCGGTAGCACCTACCTGAGGGAAGGAGCTGGAAGAGCTGGTGACCGGGATGTGGATGGTCCGAGAGGATTTTGCACACTCTTGTCTTAGTTCTGGCAGCGTGTAAGTCCTCAAGGGTCGGTAGGGGGGTACCGACCATCCTTTCAGCAGTTTTGATTGTCCGTTGCGGTCGGAGTTTGTCCTTTTTTGTAGCAGCACCAAACCAGACTGTGATGGAAGAACACAGGACTGATTTGATGACCGCTGTGTAGAACTGCCTCAGCAGCTCCTGTGGCAGGCCGTGCTTTCTCAGAAGCCGCAGGAAGTACATCCTCTGCTGGGCCTTTTTGAGGACGGAGTTGATGTTGATTGCCCACTGCAGGTCCTGGGAGACTGTAATTCCCAGGAACTTGAAGGTCTCGACAGTTGACACAAGACAGCTGGACAGCATGAGGGGCAGCTGTGGCAAAGGATGCCTCCTGAAGTCCACGATCATCTCTACAGTCTTGAGCGTGTTCAGCTCCAGGTTGTGTCGGCCGCACGACAGCTCCAGCCGCTCCACTTCCTGTCGAT